>NC_081330.1:95821473-96131700 GCF_026419965.1 Kogia breviceps | reverse complement strand
CCCCTGCATCGGCAGGCGGACTCTCAACCACTGCGCCACCAGGGAAGCCCCGTCCCATTCTCTCTTAAATCCACTTCCATTAGGTTAGCTCTACCTAAACTACCCTTGTCAAGGTCAACAATGATCTATCTCCACAATGCCAATTCCAATGGTTCAGTTTTGTGTCTAACTTGACCAATCAGCAGCAGCTGGTACAAATGATCACTCCTTCTTCCATGACATTCTTGCTTCCCTTGGCTTCCAGGATCCTGTATTTTCTCTTGGTTTTGCTCCTACCTCCTTGCTTGTTCCTTTTCAGTATCCCTTGCTCATTCCTCCTCTTTTCCTCAATCTCTTAATTTGGGGTGTCCCGGGGATAACAAGGAAGAACTTGGTCATCCACTTCTCTGTGTATATTCACTCCTTTGGTGATCTCGTCTAGTCTCAGGCTTTAAATACTACCTACATGCTGATGATTTCCAAAGTTCTATCTCTATCTCAGACCTCTCTCCCGGAACCTCAGACTCGTATATCCAACGGCCAACTTAACATCTCTACTTGATATCTGACATTTCAAACTTCACTTGTTCCAAAACTGGACTTCTGCTCTTGCCGCAAACATACTCTAACTATAGTCTTTCCCATCTTACTACATGGCAACTCCATCTTTCTAGTTGGAGAAATCTTGGGAGTCATCTGTATCTCCTCTCTTCTTTCACACCTCATATCCGATCTGCCAGGAAATCCTATTGGCACAACCTTCAAAATATTTCCAGAATCTGCTATATCTCATCATTTTCATGGTACTCACCCTCATGGAGCCATCATAACTTTTCTCTTGAACTACTGCAGTAGCCTCTTAACTGGTCTTTGCTTTCACCATTGCCCTTCTACAGTCTTCGCTCAACACTGCATCTGCAGTCATTCTTTTTTTTTTTTTTTTTTTTGCGGTATGCAGGCCTCTCACTGTTCTGGCCTCTCCCGCTGCGGAGCACAGGCTCCGGACGCGCAGGCTCATCGGCCATGGCTCACGGGCTCAGCCGCTCCACGGCACGTGGGATCTTCCCGGACCGGGGCACGAACCCATGTCCCCTGCATCGGCAGGCGGACTCTCAACCACTGCGCCACCAGGGAAGCCCTGCAGTCATTCTTTTAATATGTAAATCAGATCAAGTCACTCTTCTGCTCAAATCTCCCAATGAGTCCCCTTATCACTTGAAGTCAAAAGAATGCTGACAATGGTCTGCAAGGCCCTATGTTATTTGATCGCCCATAACTTCTCTTAATCTGTCTACTCTGCCCATTACTCATCTGTTCTATCCTTGTCAGCCTCCTGCCTGTTCCTTGTGCATCCCAAGCCTGCTCCTTGCTCAGGGTCTTTACACTGACTGTTCCTTCTGCCTGGAGCATGTTTCCTTCCCCTCAGTAAAGTCCATCCAGACCACACCGCTTAAAACTGAAACCAGGGGTGCTCTTCAGGCCCACATTCCAAGTCCCCTTTATTCTTTTCATAGTTACCTTCTTTATTTTTTCCATGGCACTTTAATACATACCTTCTATATACTACAGAATGTACTTATGTATTACCTTTATTGTTTATTATCTGCCTCCCCAGCTAGAATGTAAGTTCTATGAGGGCCGGGCTTTGTATCTGTTTTGTTCACTGATGTGTCCCAAGATCAGTGCTTGGCACATAGTGGGTACTCAGTAAATATTTGCTGACTGAGAAAATGAATGGCTCACCCAGGGCTACATACCTGCTGAGAACCTTAAAGATAGCTATAGCTATAGACTATGGTTAGAAGAGACATGAAGGCTTATTATTATTGATGGGGGAAACTTGTTGCAAGAGGAAAAAAAAATGACTGATGGAGACAACAGATGGACAATATCTGAAACAAGTCAGAGATTAAGATTAAACCGTGAAGTTTTAGATGCTATATGATTATGAATAGCACAAGTCTGGGATAATAGCCTTCCTGGTGGGAAGTCATCCGTCCCTTCTATCCATCATTAAGAACTAAAAGGGTGAATGTTCATTCTATTTACTCACTTATTCATCATTCGTCCTCTTCCAGACAAAGTATCTATTGAACCCCAAGTACACAGCCAACACTGTTCTAACTCTAAGAGAAGCAATAAAGCCAGTCCCTGCCCTCAAGGAGCGCTTGGTCTCTATATAAACAAGTAATTGCCACACACTGTGATAAGTACAGATTCTGGGGCAAGAAAGGTGAACTCCTGGAGTCAGACTTCCCTGTGTTCAAGTCCTACTTCAACTAAAAATTAGCCGTATGAGCTTGGGCAAATCGTATAGCCACTCTGAGCCTCAATTTCCTCATGTGAAGAATGGGTACAATAATATTACCGACTTTATGAGGTTGTTTTGAGGATTAAATGAGATCAAGTATTGTAGTTAGCATACCATAACCATAAACTGCTTTTTATTAGTGATATTATTATCGTTAGAGGTATGATCAGCCGAGTATTGTGAGCACACAGAGAAGAAAGTACCTAACTCAGCCAGGCGCAGTGAGAAAGATATTCTTCTGGTTTTCCCAAGTCAGACTAGACAATCTGCCCAGCAGGTCACCACAGTAAATTTTTACCCAGACAATAAAGGTCTTCATTGCATCAAAAACCTCATATGCTTTAACTTGAAATTATCTCCTCCAATGACTCACAGTAGATCACCATTAACCTCATACAACAATAAGCAGCCAGTACATTTTTAATAGCAATATATATAATCAATATGTGTCATGTACTATTGCATGTCTCAATTCACGGTTTATTTATTCGCATTAAGAAACTGTTCTTTGTATGCTTTGTGAGATCATCTTCCTTAGGTTCTCACGGTTTTAAAACCTTGGGTTATTCAAACTCATGTATAAGTCTCCAGCTGAATGTGCCAGTTTCTATGGAAACAAGGTCACTGTGTGGGAGGAGCTTGAGGGGAGTGTATTCCTGGCACAGAACAAGCAGTGGACAGAAAGAAAAGAAATTAGACCCATTCGTGCCTGTACCACCATCCTCCGGCCACAACAGCATGACAAGAACGTGGAATGCTGTCTACAGTCAGTGCTCTGTGGGCAAGTTGATGTGGTGCAGACAGAAAGAGAGACTAAGGCAACTACCCACAAGGAACTCTTTTCACCCTGGATTCCAGAAGTAACACACTGGATCGTGTTTCATCCTGTTTACTTATAAGAAAAATTCCCTCTCCTTTTACAATAGGGACATTCTTTCTGCCCACCTCCTTTGGTGGCTGCCCTTCAAAACAGCAGTGAGTGAAAAGTATCCATCAAGAGTCCTGCCCTCGAACTTCACTGTAAACACTGCTACCTATAAGGGAGCATGGAGTATGAGTTGGTGTCCCTCTTATATGATCGAAATCAGTGGTCCTCAAACCCTGGTGCCCGTCACCAGAACCCCCTGGAAGTCTTGTTAAAACAAAGTGCCAGGCCCCATGCACAGAGACTGGGCCTCAATAGGTCTGGGGTGAAGCACGGGAATTTGTATTTCTTACCAGTATGGAGGCCACACCTTGAGTAGCATCAACTCTGAAACTTCAAAACAAAACTCCCAAGTCCTTACAAATAAAAGATTATTTCTTAAAAGACAAAGGACATCGTGTCAGGGCAAAGGCAGCCTTTTAGACATTCTACACAATTCGTAACATAGTTTCACCATGTTTACAGTTAGAGCAAAACTATTCTCTCCACCTCAAAATATTCTACAACGGTATCTGATGCCATTAAATTTCATCAAATTCAGGGTGCTGTCTTGTGCTTTGCCTTCTACCGCTCTTACTCCGTGTTCCCTTTATCATTTTTCTCCACAGGTTCTCCTGATCCACTATTTCCCTCGTGCCGGGACTTTGGTGGTTAGCCCGCATCCTATACAAGCATCTGCAACATTTTCCCACCACTCTTCCCCCCTGACTTCTTTCTCCAGGGCCTCCATTCTCTGAAGAAGCAAAAAGTAGCCATGGGCAGTGCTCACAGCTATACACATGACTCAGAGGCAGATGTTTCCTCAAATATATTAGGAACACTTCTGAAAGTCCATCTTTTGAAATCATATTCCACCACATGAGCAATCTATGGTTACTGAACTCAACCAAATCTCTCAAAACCACGTTAATTGCCAAATAACATGCTATAAAACACTTATCAATCACTGAAGCCACTACAGCCTATGGACCAAATACAGCCAGTCACCTGTTTTGGGATGGCCTATGAGCAAAGAATGATTTTTATATTTTTATGATTCTTTTTTTTTTTTTTCTTTTTCCACGTGGGATCTTCCCGGACTGGGGCACGAACCCGTGTCCCCTGCATCGGCAGGCGGACTCTCAACCACTGCGCCACCGGGGAAGCCCCTATATTTTTAAATGATTGAAAACAATCGAAAGAATAATATTTTGTGATATGTAAAAATCATATGAAATTCAAATGTCAGTGTCCATAAACAGTTTTATCGGAGTGTATTTACATATTGTCTGTGGCTGTTTTCATGCTACAATGACAGAGCTAAGTGGTTGCGACAGAGGCCGCATGGTCTGCAAAGCAGAAAATATTTGCTACCTGACCCTTTAAGAAAAAGTTTGCTGACCCCTACTCTACACCATTTCTTAGGGACCATCTTGAGGAGATATATATATGGAAAGGCATATATATACACATATACATGGAAAGGCAATATAGATTGTGGATAATATGGCTTTAGTAGCTTCCACATGACACATTAAAATAACCACTCAACGTGAGGGTGTGGAGAAAAGGGAACCCCTAGTGCACTGTTGGTGGGGATGTAAATTGGTGCAGTCACTGTGGAGAACAGTATGGAGGCTCCTCAAAAAACTAAAAATAGAACTACCATATCATCCAGCAATTTCACTTTTGGATATATATGCAAAGGAAATGAAATCACTGTCCCAAAAAGATATCTGCACCCCCATGTTCAATGCAGTATTATTTGCAATAGCTAAAAGAGAGAAACAATCTAAGTGTCCACTGACAGATGAATGGATACATAAAAACATATATATGTGTGTGTGTATATACATATATCTATATTTATATAAGATACATACTACAATGAAATATTATTCAGCCATAGAAAAGAAGGAAATCCTGACATCTGCAACGGCATGGATGGACCTTGAGGATATTTTTTTATTTTTTTTGTGGTATGCGGGCCTCTCACTGTTGTGGCCTCTCCCGTTGCGGAGCACAGGCTCTGGACGCACAGGCTCAGCGGCCATGGCTCACGGGCCCAGCCACTCCGCGGCATGTGGGATCTTCCAGGACCGGGGCACGAACCCGTGTCCCCTGCATCGGCAGGCGGACCTTCAACCACTGCACCACCAGGGAAGCCCACCTTGAGGATATTATGCTGAGTAAAATAAGTCATACAGAGAAAGACAAATACTGCATGATCTCACTTATATGTAGATTACGTAGAATCTACAAAAACCAAATTCATAGAAACAGAGATCAGACTGGTGATTGCCAGAGGTGTGCGGAGCAGGGGAGAACTGGGTGAAGGTGACCAAAAGGTACTAACTTCCAGCTATAAGATAAATAAATTCTGGGAACATAACATACAACATGATGACTAGAGTTAGTGATAATGTATTGTATATTTGTAAGTTTCTAAGAGAGTAAATCTTAAAAGTTCTCATGACAAGAAAAAAACTATAACTATGTGAGAATGATGAATGTTAACTAATCTTATTGTGGTGATCATTTTTCAATACATACATATATCAAATCATTATTTTGCATACCTTAAACTTATACAATGTTTTAAGTCAATTATTTCTCAAAAAGCTGGAAAATAAAAAAACCACTGAAGTAAGAACCTGTTCATACTTACATATTAATCAACTTCATTAAAAAGGTATAACAACATGTCCCTGGACTTGAAATCAGACAAATTAAGTGTCATCTGTTTTGTCATGAGGACAATATTATAAACCCTGAACACATTTGGGAGAGATCAGACTAAAACAGTGGTTCCCTCAAGCACCTGTCATTTTCCATGAGCTTCCTGAAGTTCCTCTGATGAGGTGTGGGCACGAGGCCTATGCAGGAGAAGAGAGAATCCTCTTCAGAACCAAAGCCGGTGTAACATGGAAATTTCCTTTCTATATTTGGAGGAGGTGGGGCCTTGCATGAAATCGAGGTAAAGTTCTCTATAACAAAACAAAGGCAGATGAAACATCAATATTTTTTTTTGCCCTGATTATGGCTGTTTTGAAAGGTTTGTTATGTTTTCAAGATGAACATGGAGATCTTTGTAGACTATTTTAAACTCTTTCAAACAAAACACAGCAAAATCCTGGGAGGGTAGGTTTCAATCGTGTTTACAAAAACCACAAAACTCACTCAATAGTTGCCATTGGTTCAAAAGAAAGAAAGAAAAAGAGAGAGACTGTCTGGGTCGAATAAGTAAACATTTATCTTTTGTCATCGCATCCCCATTTCAGAATATTTTTTGTTCTTCCCTGATTTTTCTAATGATAGGAAAATTCAGACTTGGAACTTTATGCCACTCGTGCCATATTTTAACCTGTAATGTAGCCCTGTCCTATCTTTAGTCAACAGTCACTAATCAAATTCCTTTCCAAACAGGACTGACTCCTAAGTGTTTTGCTTTACCTTCCCTATCTGATGTCCCCTCCTCTTGTGCCCACTTTTTAAACCCTCTCCCTTTCTTCCAACTCAGCTCCAGGCCATGACACTTCACTGTCTAGATCAAAAACAAAAACTTCTTCTCACCAACCACCACTCCAGGGTGCTTCTGTTATTGCCCAAGTAAAGACTGCAATCGTACTGAAATGTGATGAAGCAAAAATAAATAAATAAATAAATAAGGAATAAAATCAAAACCAAACAAACGAACAAAACCTTTAAAACATCCACTGCCTACTCTCAAAGGGAGTGTTAAGTGGTAAATACTGTTGACTTTCTTTATTCATTTGTCATCCGTGAAGAAGGAGAGACATATTTATAGTAGCCTAGGAGCTGTTGGTACTCATTTATGAGGGTGTTACCATCTCTGAGAAGCAAGTGTGTTCTCCAAAGCAAATGATACATTGACTCAACAGATCCCGGTCACCTGTGTTTGTCACACCACAAATGGAAAAGAAGATGTCAGGGTCTTTCTTAAAAGAAAACGAAACAAAGCAACAAAACAAAACAATCCACGGAATCTCATTTCTACCTCTTCCCTAAGGTTGACTATCCCACAGGCGTTTCCATTAGTGCGTGAAAGGAGGTTCACATAAGCAAAGATTTCCTTTTCCATTGCCAAAGTTCTAATAGAAGGAAGAGTACAGATTTAGTGCATACCTCTCTAACTGAAAATGTGCATCAATTTGTCATCCAAGGCAACCTAACTCTTAAAATTGAGGGAGTTTTTTTTTTTTTGTACTGATTGATCAAAAGGCTAAGGGTTTGAGGCTGTTTCTAACTCTGATTTGAAAACATTTTCAACTTTCACATTTACTTAGACTTCCTAACAGCCTTTGTGTGAAATCTCTTCAAGCGTAATCCCCAAAAGAGTATTGTTCCATCCTAACAGAAACTGCTTACAGAAGACATACTGGCAAAGAGAATGCCATCAAATATTTCTCACTGACTCAGTGAAAGGGGGCAGCCAGACTGCTGGTACGGAAGTGACTGGTGAGCCTCTCCTATTGCTATTTTTGCGGCAATTAAAGAGAAGCTTTGGTAATAAAGAGGAAAGTTCAAATCTTGGAATTAGGCAGAATTACAGTAGACCCTTTCATTGCTAATTGTTACATGAAACACACCACTAACTGGTAGCTTCATTTTAGGAAAAGGACCATAGGGATTGCAGGGAGAGCTCTACATGATTATCAGAAAATTGGGGCATGACTGGTTTCTTCTAACAGGGGACATACGCATACAACTCTATATACTAATCTACGCAGCCTAACCCAAAGAGGACACATATTGAATCTCACAGTAATTAAGAATGCATTCTACACCTCCCCCCAAAATTACAGGTTTTTATAACACAGTGTTGTTTTCTCAACTACATAATTTTTGCCACAGATTTAAGTAACAAAAGAATCAATTTAGAGCTTTCCTCTGCACCCACAGTGCCATCTAGTGTATAAATGTCGAGAACTGTTCCACTCCACCATGTCTGACTTTTTTAACAATCCAATCTTTTTGGATATCCTGACTGAAGATCTCATTTTTCTGGGTAATTGCGTATATTCACAAAGGTTTGAACTCACACCCGAATAACTTTCTGTCTTTGGTTTTCCATCACCCCAGCATCCTGCATGTTTCAGGTGTTAAAAAAATATTTAATGAAAAAGTATACCTTTTTTTTTTTTTTTTACAAAGCATCTTCCCAAATATCTCCTTAAACTGACACTCTGATAGATCCTGAGACACATCTGTCTTTCAAATAGTCTGATTCCTCTAATTCCAAAAGACTTGTAAAAACATATATATTGAATGTCCATCCACACTGACCAGATTGCCACAAATTTACCGAGAGGTGATAGATTTTTTTAAAGGATATATCTTAATGCTCCTTCACAGTGATTTACGACTCATCATCTCATTTGGAAATGATTCTGGAAAGAGCCTTCATTGAAGTTCATCTCTGATGTACTAGTAACCCAGATATGGACCCAGGTTTAAAGCTTATATAATTTGGGAGAAGCTCTTTAAGACTAAAAATGTCAAATAATTAAGACAAAATTAGGCCCAGGGCCTTGGAGTGGGGCCCCTGCAAAGAAAGAACCCTAAAGCTTAAGCTTCATTAACTTCAAGGTAAATCCACCTCTGCTTGTACCCAATACCCAGGTCAAATGATTTTGGTGGGACGTTCATTTTGGGGTCAAATAATTAGTGAATCACATGATTTTCTTGCTCTAGCTAGAAAATCCTTAGAAATCATCTAATCCTCAACCCTCGTCACTTCATAGGAGAGGTTAAAAAGAAAAAGGTGAAATTGTTAGCTCTATCAAAGCCATGTGGAGAGACTAGAAGCAAATTCTACCTCTGTTGCTGCACCTTGAGATGGCTAATTTGCTCAAATGATCATTAGACTCTCATCTTGGATGCCCTGCTGCTTCTAACACCAAGAGTTCAGAGGCGGCCATAAACAACTCCACAAAATTAACGGTGCTTTAAGTTTTCTGCTTATCCTTAATGTCGGTATAGCCTAAAAAGTATTCGCGAACAATGCGAATGAAGGGTCTTATTACTAGTTTGGCTGTCCCAACCACTAAGAGTCGATAATAAGAGAGTCCCCTTATAGACAAAGAAATAATAACCCAAGGCAGGAATTCTAGGTAAGAACAGTTTACATTCAAATCCCTGTCTCTTCAGTGAAAGAAACACCTGCTAGAGCCCCTGGAGCCTTTTCCAACCTTCAGGCTACAGGAAAGTCCAACGGGCCTCCATTTGCCAGTCCGCGTTCATGCACATGAAATAATGAGGGAGTGACAAGCTCCCGCCCGGCAGACAAGCCAGGGCCAGCGGGATGGCCAAGCTGCCTAGTGGGGGACTCACGCTGGACTGTTTTGTGGAAGAAGTTGCCTTCTCTTCAGAATCCTTCAATACACAAAACAATCTCATCTTTTTAGGAGTCAGATTGGGTTTTATGCAGGGGTTACACATATCTCTTGGAATTCTATCAAGCCCTCTGCTTCCACATAATAGAAAGCTTACTCATGCACAATTCTTGGGACTGTGGTCAACTCCATCTCTTAGTCTGTCTGCCATTTTTTCTCCCCCAAAATATGTTAGGGCGGCATTAGGTAAGAGAAGGTACTGAAGCGCCCAGGCTGTATACTGCATTAGAAATTTCCCCCTGGCTTCCTCTTAAGGAGGTCCCTAGCTGTGTCATTGGCAGTTGTCGGCTCCTTCCTGTGGAGACCACAATTACCGACAAGGAAGGAAATGTGACCACAGTTATTGCCAGGACTTTGTCCTGGTTTGGGCTTCAAGGACACCAAAATATAATGTATAGAACTTGGTCAGCCTCATGAATTTTTAGAACCAGATGAGTTATAAAAAAAATTAAAATGTCAGAAGTAACTGTATCTAAGTAACATTACGTCTATCAATTTAATGTTACCAAAAAGTCAGGAAAAGCAAATGTAAAGATTATCAGAGAATATTGATTCACTCCCCTCCACCCTGAATCATGGATATAATTTCCACTTATCAGTTACATTAAGTACACTGCTGTTACTCAAGAAATGTTGTGTAATAACAGTGTCTGTTAAATGGGGTATTTTAACATAAGCTATGAGAAATATAAAAAGTCAGCGTGACTATAAAATGCATCATCATTTTGCATTTGCATAATTTTCTGTTTAAATGCATAATGCTCACGTTATATTAGCTTTAAAGGCACAAATGACTTTTTTTAAACGTAATACAGTAAGTCTATAGAGTGAGCAAAAAAAGTAAGCAGAAAGAAATTAAGCACTAGGGCTCAACTGAAATGAACCATAGGGCATTTGAAGCTGATACATTTGCCAAGGATGGCTAGATTTGGAGCACACCGGTGGATTTACTCTGCCTCTGACAGTTCCCTGCAAACCCGTTAAAAGACTAACAGTGCACTGTGTCTCTCCAGCATTACATTCATTTTCCCAAAGGCGACCTTTATATTCTCAAAATCAAGTTGACAGACGAACATCAACCGAACGTTGGACTTGCTATTTAAGGGATCATATGATGTTTTGAACCTTTACCACGTCCTTTAAATTAAGGTAATCTTTCAGTAGGACACAGGTAAATGTCTTCAGTGACTCATTTCATATATATATCATTTTTTAGAATTTTCCAAGTCTACACTGAAGACTTGCTGATTCTGAACAGGCACTTACATTTATTACTATCCTTCCCAATTGTCTAAGGGTCACTAGCAGCTTCTCTACAACAGCCACTACCTGCACATTCCTGGCTGCTTCTTGCCCTCAGTCCCTAAAACAAATATGCCCAACTGTGCCACTAAATAGGACTAATTTTAGAAAATAATATAAGAGGCCACCAATTTGGCTCCATTTTGACTAATCTGGCACGCAGATGCTGTGGAACAAGTTCCATTAACGCACAGAGGAGGGAAATTGAAATTCTTTTTTATTCCAGCCCCTTTGTATGCTGTGTGCCTTCTCCCATAATATAAAGATTCCCAGGAGGCCAGGAATACAACACAGTGGGGACACCAAGACACGTAAGGTGGGCCTCGTCTCATTCTAAAGACAAAGCACCTTGTCTTTTAGGAAGCTGTGGTTGCTTCTGCCTTCCAACTCATCACTCAGGAAGTGAGCTCATATGAATACTCCAAGGTTCAGAGAGGGGTAAGCATCCCCCATCAGAGCTCCAAATCCCAGTCTGGGAGGTTGGCAATTTCCACCACCCCACTTCGCCAAGCACCGGTAGGTACCTGGAGCCAGGGGTAGAGGGCCCAGGTGGGGGCAGAGCTGGCCGGCAGGTTTAACAAATGGAGGGGCTTGTTTTTCAGGTTTCTTCGCCTCAGATCCTCCACCTGCTTCTGTGACTCTTATAACACCGTGTAACATGCGGTAGGTCTCTGCTCCGCTTCAAGCCTAGAAACTCCTTACACAACTCTGCAGCTCCTCTGTCTACTGCAATGACCTGCATGTGGTAGGTGCTTAAGAAATCACCGGTTTTCATTCTGAACTGCGCTAACCTGATCTAAATGGAATGGATATCTAAGAAGAGAGAAGCTGGAAGCCTGGCTGAGCCTCACCAGGAAAGGTAGAGCAAATTGTCACAACTCCCCAGAGAGCTCAAATAAGTATATCCTCTGCGGTAAGCAAGAATTCAGTGAAAAGAAAAGCGTTTGGATTTCCATTTCAATTGCTTAACCAAAGCATTTCCCCCATACTCTAGTGAGGCAGGGGGCTATACGGGCAAATGGAAGCCTTTGGCATCAGGCAGACAAGTTCAAGTCTTGCCTCACCCTTTACTTGCTGCATGACCTTCGACAAGTAAACCCCTTGTAAGCCATAGTTTCTTCACCTTTAAAATGGGGATAATGAGTCTACCCTTCTAGAATTGTTGTTAGAAATAAATAAGACAACAGATGCCCAGCAGTTAGCAAATGCTCAATAAACGGTGGCTATTATGAGCTTAGAATTTGAAACTCAAAAGTCAGATCAAGCCTAACTAGGGAACAAAGACTCTAAGTTTTAAATATTGTTTTCTAATTGACAGATGTATCACTTACCAATTCCATATTTAGTCTTACAATAAGTCTTCATGAATTCATCACAGTCACAAAGGAACACTTTCCTTCCCCACACATTGATGGTGGTTCCTATGGACAAGTCACTATCTTTGTAAAACTCTTGGTCTACTTTGCCTAGCTAATAAAAACAAAGGAACATGACACTGACACCACAGACCCACCAAAGACATTGGCACCCACCCCCAAAGGGAAAAAGAAATTTTAAAAAATCAGTTATATCATTCATAACCAAAAATGTTTAAATCAAATCAAAAGACAACCGCTCAATATTAACATTTTAAAACATTCTTTTAGCAACGTAGTGCTACCAAATGGCAGTGCAATGCATATATTTATACATGCACTTAAGCATGTTTATTATCGATAAACAGCAGTGCAACACATACATTTATATATTCATCGATTTCATTCACAATCAATCTCCCAGAAGCAGAACATGTAACTCACCCCACATTCCAGGTTCCAGGGAAGTCACACTGGAAACAGTAATAAAACATGACTTACCTTGTATTTATCCAACAGGCAGCCATACACTCGGTTCTCTGACAAGCCACCATCTACACTGAGAACTGTCCGGTCTGTTATCTGGCCTCCTTGACAGACTCCAGGGGGGCCATACTGGAAGATAAAAATCAAATCAAGATGTAGTAGATGGCCTCTAAACACAAACATGCTCCTGTTGAGGGACTCAAGTGGGAAGAGGCACCGTATGGTTCTTCTCTGCCATCCCAAGGAAGACAGGACACAGACTCCAGCCACCTTTCGCCATGCTTCCCCACCCGCTGCAGGCTGGTCTACACTCCCCCCCTCCTTCAAGGCCCTGATAAAGTCCCATCTTTCCCCCTGACCTCTCCCATCCTACTGGCCTGTCCCCAATTCAAACTTCCGTAGCACCTACCTCAGGGTTAAACCACTTTTTGTTGCTCTGTAATTGCTTCATCGGCAGTCATCTTAAAATTCCAAAACGCCCTGATGGAGAAACCCTGCCTTGCCTTCTTTACTTGCTTAGCACCCTGCCTGATCCTGAGCAAGGACGCACTCTTTGGCAATGGAGTGCAGTCAGCCTCTAACAGAAACTGTGGCCCGGAGCAAGCCAAGGAGGGCACTCCTCAGTTCCACCCGCACTGGAGGTGGTCCAGGCAGGAACTATCTGAACTAACTTATAGAAATTGATAGTGATCCGTTTATCCCATACACATGAGAAATCTGAATCGTGCCAGATATGTGTGATATAAAATGTTTAAGTTTCAATGTGTGAACTTATGATGTGTGGGGTGTCAGTAAGCCACGTAACAAAGAAAAAAACAGTACGTTTAGATGCAAACTCTCTCTTTGCTGCTTTCTAGCTACAGGACACGGGGCCAGGCATTTATCTTCTCAGAACTTCAGTTGTGTCATCTAACCACAACAACAGTACTTACTCCTTGCTTTCTCAAAGGATGCTGTGAGTGTCAAGGGAACACTCACTGCTACTGTATCTCTCCCGAGAATGGAAGCTCCACAAAGCAGGATTTTTTCCATTTTCTTTCTCACTGTAACCCCAGAGCTGGCACACAGCTGACACTTACTAAATATTTGTTGAATGAACGAATAAATGAAGCAACTGATGTCAAGGAACACTGCAAATGTCAGGTATGTCATTATTATTTTATATTTAGCCTATTTTTCAAAGCCATTCTAAAAACAGGCTTCCCTGGCACCTCCTGGCCACCTGCTGTGCATACGCCCAGAGTTCGATCTGGGACAAATCCTGCCCCCGCCCCAAGAAGCAACACAGCAGGACTTCTGGCAGGAGATTCAGAGAATCTGGAAGAGTCTCCTGTGATAAGCAAATAACCAGTGGTTGTTTGCATCAGAAATGAGCATTACAGTAATCTTCTCAGTAGCACTAAGAATTAAGTTTCAAAATACTTTATCCAAAAAAGAAATAAAATATAACATAGAGCTGTGAATAAGCCTTGATACTTTCACGGGTCCTTATAGGTGTTTATAGGTCCTTAGTGCTTTTTACTACATTATCTCATTCAGTCTTTACAGTTATCTCAGGAGGGAAGCCTAATTAACTGCACTTTAGAGATAGGGAAATATGCTCAGAGAGGTTAATGACTTGCCCAAGGTCACATAGCTGTTAAGTGGCAGACTCACAATTCTACCCCAGGTCTTCTGTCTCTGTGCCATTTCTGCTGCACCCAGGTTACGTTAGCTCTCAAATGGCCATAAACATGTGTAGAAATCACTTGGACAACTCTTTTTTAATAGTAAAAATGCAAAAGCTATCATTGTTGCTAGCCAGTGTCTAGTTGGTGACTGGTGGCTACTCTCAGAAGAATCACTCCTGTGTGTGTGTGTGTGTGTGTGTGTGTGTGTGTGTGTGTATTCACAATCCAGACCAATACAATGGGATCTCCTCAGTAGGCTACAGAGGCCAGAGGCCAGTTCCCCGCCCAAGGCCACGAGCAATCCTTTTACTAGAGAGTCATTTACCCTTCATAAGATTCATAGTGAACTCGATGAATAGGTAGTTCTCTTGCATTTGACATTTTTCCTTTACTTGCCTAAGCCCTGAATAGTCCAACTCCAATTTGTCATATCCTCTGTATTACTTTCATAGATGTACATTAATAGAGGGCACAAAGTAAAAGTTTTCTAAACACTTGCACTAATACATGGTGACTTGTCATCACACAGTCATAACACATGACATTCCAGACAGTGAGTGACTAGAGTCTTCAGCCCACAAGCAAACTTGGAAAGCAGTCCATTGCTCACCTTAGGTAGCTTTCTCCTCTGGAGGAACAATGACGTAGCATCTCTTCCTGAGTTATGTGGCAATACTCCTTTGATTTCGATGGTATCATCAGACAGAAAGTAATGCAGGATGAGTTCTCTATGGTCCCCAAACACTGAGCCTGAGTCGTCCCACAGGCTGAAGAAACGCAAAACCTTCCTATCATACTCAAGGAACTGTTTCAGAGTGTCGAAGGACTCATAGGGATGTAAGGGCTCCATGCAGTCTAGCTTCTGCCAATGGAGAAAAGGTTAATGAGAGTGGAAGTTTTTCCATAGTTGCTTCTGGGATGCAAGCAATCAAAGAATATAAAGGTATCTTTTCTATAGACTATTCAGTGACATTTTTTAAAATTTCAACTAACAACATACATGATATGCATATGTAACCAGTTTCAACCTTAGAAATACAGACAATCAAGTATTAGGAAGCTTTTCGTTATTATTTTAACACACTAAAATATACTTCTATAATGTTTTTGAAAACTGACTTTTCTCAAAGACTTAAAATTCTTGTTTAAGAACAGACAAAACTAATATATGGTGACAGAAATTAGAACAGTTATTGCCTCTGGGGAGAGGGCTGACTGGAAAGGGGGACAAGGGAACTCTCTGGGGTGATAGAAATATTCTCTATCTTGATTTTCGTGTTGGTTACTAAATTGTATACTAAATTGTATACATTTTTTAAAACTTGTCAATGGGTACGCTTAAGATTTGTACATCCAAGTTTATGTTAATTATATTTCAACCAAAAAATTCTTTTCACTGAAAATTCATATCTGTATATGCTTCTTACTCATCCAAAGATTTTTGTGAAGGTAAAAGAGAAGAAATATATTCACAGTTTTATTTTGCTCAAAAGCTTTAGATAGTGAAGATCCGAAAGGCCATGGAAACAGGAGCAGAGCAAATGGAGAACTTCCCAATCTGTACAGAACTACTGCGCGGGCTCTGGCCCTCAAATTGGGAAGCACTAGCTCGGCAGTCTTCTCAGCCCAACCCCTCTATTTGCACAGTCTCAGCCCTGTCTTGGAGCAAACTGCCCCCATTCTATCTAATGTAGCCTAATAGGATGGTTATATAAGGAAGTGCTCACTAGCAAGGGAGATGTAGTCCCACATCGGGTTATGTAATCTTACTTGTAAGTTCTCAAAATTTTGTATCTGTCCAGGGCAGTCTAGGTAGGTGCAGACTTATCCCAAGACAGTGGGGGAGACATGATGGCCTTTCCAGAGGCTCTTCAGTCTTATCCTTGATATTTAAATGAAATTACGAGATCTCTACTTTCAACAACTAAAAAATCTTTCTCTGGCATTATAAGGCCTCTAAGAAATGCATTATTGATTATATACCATCGAGGCTCTTTTCAGTTCAAGTTAAATTGTTTAATTTTAACTTTACATTTCAAGGCAGCAAACACTGGAGAGGTAAATGCATTAAAGTCAATATAAAAGCCTCTTACTAAACTCCTAATTTTCCACAGATTTCTACATTTATTGAAGAGCTTTCTCCCTGTGGGAATAAATGCTAAAACGATTCTTCCAATCTGAAAGGAAATTATTTAAAACATTTCTTGGCTGTTCTTGGTATTCAGTCTTGATTCCTGGAACAAAAGATTTTTTTCCTTATAAACTTATTAAATAACACAGTGTTCTAAGTATTTCATATAATGCATCATCATTCACAATCACTATCATATAATACCAGCTGTTAGTGAATGAGTGTAGCCAGATGCAAAGGGTGGTAAATCATATAGATCCATTTCTTTTAGGTTCTCTCTGCTGGTTCTAAAGACTTTTGTATTTATCTAGACTCCTTCTTCTAGGGCATTTGGAAAAAGTAGAAATGAACCCAAACCATAAATCTCCTTGCATGCCAATATACACAAGTATAATGCCACAGGGATTTCACCTTAGATATTCCAGGATCAATAATATATATTTCTCAGGAGGGTTGTATGCCTACAGCATTAGAGGGTAATTCTGCTAGGGCTAGGAGGCAGGAATAGATGAATGATCCTACATGCAGCTTTTTTTTTTTTTTTTTTTTTTTTGTGGTACGCGGGCCTCTCACTGTTGTGGCCTCTCCCGTTGTGGAGCACAGGCTCCGGACGCGCAGGCTCAGCGGCCATGGCTCACGGGCCCAGCCGCTCCACGGCATGTGGGATCTTCCCGGACCGGGGCACGAACCCGTGTCCCCTGCATCGGCAGGTGGATTCTCAATCACTGCGCCACCACGGAAGCCCCTACATGCAGATTTTAACAAGAGATCAAAGCAGAATCAAAGGACATTTTTATTCTAAATTTTATGTTATCTTTCTGCAAAGAAGTTAATTACAAGTTTTAGAAACAATAAAAATGAGACTAATCGATAGGGATAGAAATGAGAACTGTGCTTATCCCTTGGGTGGGGAGAAGGATAGATTGGAAAAAGGCATGCGGGAACTTTCTGGGGGGATGGAAATCTATACCATGATTTTGGATGTGGATTACATGGGTGTATGTATTTGTTAAGACCCATCAAACTGTATACTTAATTTCTGTGTATTTTACTGCATATAATCCTACTTCAATAAAAAGAGAAACAAATGACAATAATGAAAAACAGGATAAGAAGCAAGAGATTTGAGTTCAAGGCCCAGCAAGAAGATTGGTGAGGTATGTGACCTTCCACATGACACTTGCCCTTTTGTGTATTCAGATTTTTCTGTAAAACATAAAATTTGGGCCAGGGATCATTAAAAAAAACTTTGGAAAGACTACAGTAATACTACTAACACTGATTCTTTCCTCCCTACACTAGCTGGGGTCAGCCTTTGAAAACAAGCATCCTGTCATCATAGGAGTACGTCGAAATCGAGGCCCTCCTCACTCCTGAACACCTCTGCGTCTGATAACACCATAAAGGGAGCTGGGAGTCCCAAGGAAGAAGGAAAAAGGTGTACCCAAAGGGTTCAGTAAATCGGTAGCACAGGAGCAAAGATTTTCCCAGAGTTAGGCAACTAAAATGGGAAAAGAAAAGCCAGGTAAGTGTGGACCCAACTCTTTCACTGTCAGTGACCACAAAGCCAATCACGGGCTCTTAGAAACCATCTCATGCGGGCAGCTCGCTGAAGACTCCTACTGCCTGGAAGGGAGACTCTCCGTGGAGAGAAGTGGGGGCAGGGGCAGAAAGTGAGCATCTCCTGCACCGAAGCCAACACTCAGCCTTCCCTCCAGCCCAGAGGAAGACAGGACAACTCCAGTGACCATGGCCCCCAAAGTTCTTTCACATCTCCATCAGGAGTACCAATACCCTTTACTGACTGTGAAGGGATTCTCATCTTGAAGATAAGAGTTCATGGATGAATCAACTTACCTCTCTCCGTGTCTTCAGGTAAGGATCTTCTGGACACTGTCCCGGGGCGGGGGGCAGGGGGGTGTAATCTGACTCCTATTTTGTGAATGTAACAGTCATAAATCTTGAACGTCCGACCATAAAAGACAATGTCTATGTTGATATTAAAATGATGCACAGTATAAAACTGATCCTCATCAGGAGGCGGGAGAGAAATCCGATGACGCCGGATAAAAATTCCTACAGTGTGAAATCAAACACAATTGTTTCATCGTGTGGCTCACCAGAAAGAGATCACAGTACATCTTTATAACAACCCTGAATGCTTTCCCATCACAGTGAAGCGGGCAAAGGGTTGGATTTTGGAGAAGTAGCATCAGTATGTTCAAACTCTCAGGGTACCAGGGGGAGCTGAGACTTCTGAGGCCCGGGGTAATTTGACCAGCCTTGCACGTTGTTTGAGTTGCCTAAGTGGTACTAGGGTTTACTCTATTAAAGTAAACCATAAAGACTAGGGCAGGGGGGAAGGAGGAGGGGGTATGAACAGAGTGGCCTAATGCGCCAGACACTACCATCATGTCTTTTCCCAAAACAAGCATGCTCACTTTCACCCACCAGCACTCAAGGTGAGCACAGTACACAAGGAACTAAGACTGCAAAGCAGAGTACTCACAAAAATGCACACTCTTGGTTGAAAAAAGTAAGCTAATAAGTTTCACTATGGTAGATGCCAACACCATGATTTACAGCTTCTATAAGCATGAATGACTTTATGCTGCTTTGAAGCTTCTTGGAATCTTCTTCCCTCTACCAACCTCTTCTCCCTCCTTCTTCCTCTATAGACTCTGCCCTCCGCTACCCATCCACTCCCCCAAAGTGAGAGTTATCAGAGGCTTCATAGTTTTAACCAGTGCTCTGGGCTAAAGGTTCTGGATCCCATCCCCTCTTCTACTTCCAACCCTATGATACCCATTCACTTCTCCTCTTGAGAATATGGACCCAGGGTCCCCAAGTACACCCAAATGGCAATTAGCCACTGGAGGTAAAAAGGTTCGCTAACTAGATGAATGTACCAACTGCACCACACCATACCAGCCAACTTACCCAAACCCTGCTGAAACCTGTTGTCAAGAAGTGTTTAGGGTTTGAGAGTTTATCCTACTTTCAAGCTAGCAAGTTAGCCTGCCACAATTTCACGGATGCTGGTAGAAGACATGAGATGCTTTGGTTAGAGACAAAGGGCAGTTTATTACTCACAGTAATAACAGTAGCCAGAACATCAGCATTTTTGTACCAGTTTCCTGAGCCCCAATTCCCACAGGGTGACACAACAAGGGCCAGGTAACTTCTGCACATGCAGTAGGTTACACATTATAGGACAGCAGCCCTGAGATGAGAGAACCTGAATCTATTATAATGGGCTATAAGCATCCCTGCCTTTTGTCTCAGAGAGAGAAATTACCTTTATTAGACTGGACAGTAAACATGTTTGCCTTTTGTTCTAGAGGGAGACACCACCTCTATGTTCCAAGGCTGTGAGCAAACCTGCATTTTGCTCCAGAAGGAGAGACTATCTTTGTCTTCCAAAGCTGTGTGCTATATAAACATCCTTGAAAAGATAATCCAGAACAAAGAGCAGACAGTGTCTCTGCTTGCAAGATCCACAGAAATGCAAGATACCTGTGGTGAATTGTCTCTCAACCTCTATAAACTGACTTAAGCCTGAGAATCTACTCCAGGAGCAAAGACAAAAGGAGAAAAGGCAAGCAGAGCAAACTGAGGGTCTAATGGTTCAAGAAAAATTGGCTTGTGTGACCTGTGTATGGAGGCATTTCAGTATAAAGATGTCAAGCAATCTTCTTCACATTTTGTATAACACTGAAAATGGTGCCTTTTCCCAAAGTCTAGAAATACTTAGAAATTATTCATTCCTTATTCATTAAGGAACAGTTAATGAATATCTTTATGTGCCAGGAACTGTGTTGAGCTCTGTTCCATTATTCTACTAATCATCTTTTCACTCTGTTGAGGGGAAATTAACTAAAATCATTTTCATCTTCTTTTCTTTGTAGCAATTTTTAATTACTCGGTACATTAAATTAAAATAATAAAACTATAAAATTAGAACTGGCCTAGAATATTTTTAAATGTACTACATAAAAGATGATATAATTTTATGGCAAAAAAATTATACTTCAATTAGTCCTTAATTCATGCCACTGAAACCAGTATGCAAATTATTTAATCATTCAAGATTAGACATTTAGAACAAATTGCATACTAAACACCCATAAAAGCATGGGCATTTCAGGTATTTTCACGAACCATTATATATCTCTTGAAAAATACTTATATTGTGACAGTTTTTAAAATATATGAAATTTATTCAACAGCCAAGAGCTTCTTTAGGAATTCCATCTATCTTGCATTTGTACTTCACTATAATAATTCAAATAAGCAAATTAGTGCTGATTTCTGTTCAGTAAGACTTCAAATAGAAATCCTATATTTTTCTAGGTGGGAAGAACTGGCCCACCCACTGAGCTTTTCAATAGTAATCATCACAATCATCATCATAGCCCTAGGATATGCTTTCATATATTTTTCTCATTTAATCTTCAATAATCCCACCAGGCAGATAATGCATGAAATACAAATATTCAGTTTATGGATGAGAAAACCAAAGCTCAGGATGGTTAAGTGACGTGCCCAAGGTCATGCACTCACAAATGGCAGAAAAAGATCTTGAACCTGGGTTTTTCAAGCTCTAAGTAAATACCATTACTTTCCACAGTTTGCACTGAACTGTATCTCACTGTATGACAGCCACAAATTACTTAAGTGAAGGAGGGGAGGGAGTGTCTTAGGCAAAACAGGATAGAAATGGGGAGAAGAGCGGCCAGCCACCGTGAAACAGAGATGATGGAGTTGCTCTTGCAAAAGAACAGCCTCTCTCTTCTCTGAGAGTAAATTTCTGGAGAGGGCCCACTTGCCAGCGGCAGCAATCCCCCACCAGGGTCAACACCACTGTGTCACCTGTCCCCGCCCCTCCAGGAGCCTGCATAACTGCAACGTCCACACGCTTCCTTATCTTAGGTCCCACGTTCCTCTCACTAGATGGTTCTCAAAAGAGGCCAGGGAAGTTCTTTGTGGTAACAGAAGAGAGTCCTGACCATTCATGGATTGGAAAGAGAAGGCAGGTCTAACACTAAAGAAGAAAATTTTAATAATGAGAAATCCAAAGTCACAATCCCATGTTAATCAGAAAAGTAACGTGGGCATTTGAAATGTAGTTATACGTGAGAGCTTTCAAAAATACATTTGTGGGACCTCTCAACTGTGCCCTTTGGGAATTAAAATTTCTATTTACTAGTATTTGTATGCTTATAGTTTTCCATGATAAATGGCAGAAACCCCACCAGTAGAAGTTTGTTCTGGAATATCAAAGAAATATGCAGGATGCCATGTCTTTGGCACACATTGAAGAGCACCCAAGACCATCAAGATATATAAATAAAAATAACATTACAAAATGGAAAAACAACAACAAAAGCACTATATTTGTCCTTGAAATGTTCAGATATTTATCTTCTTAATTGGTCCATAAAGACAATTTGGGCAGACGTCCAGGCATCAGGTGTCTGTCTGCTTTTAAGCTCTTCTTTATCTTCATATTTCTCATCTCTCTTTCTTTTTAAAGGCCCTGCTATCTGATTATACTCTGCAAGCTTTAACTTTCTAACACTCCCCTGTGGTTTAGATCAAAATGATGATATATCCATTTATGTTTAATGCGTTTTCATTTCATTCAGTTCAGAATTGCTTTAGATCTTTGCTCATACCACTAAATTTAGTTTTTAGGAATTCACCTTCAAGAATCAAGACTCCAACCTCTTACTTCTATCTTAAGCATGTTTAGTTCATTTTAGTAACACTGCAGACCTAGGGTACATCCAAGTCTAGAGGCAGGTATTTCTTAGGTGAATGAATATACGAGTGCAATTGCCACGTGTCATCATGTGTATCCTAAAAATACTAAGACCATTCACTGTGATCAGCCATGATAGAGTATCTTTTCCTCTTATGTTCACTATAATTCCTTCACTAAAATTACTATCCCATTTCTATTTTTACAAAATGTCATCTTTGTGGAGTTTGATTTAATGAGAATAACTTTTTAAATATAGCTAACTTGACACTTGCCTTGCAGCGAAAGAATAAAAATTTTTGAATTCCATATCTCTGATCACAGTAAGAAACAGTAATCCTATGCATCTCCCCCTACCCGCTGAATGAGCCCCACATGACAGCCTGTTGGGTATTCTGTCCTCTTGCTCTTGTATTACCAGCTTCTTGCCTAGTTTTCCTTACACTCTGTGATCTGCTCCCAGTACCTCCCAAGTCCTGGCCTCACCACTTTCCTACCTCTTTACCTCATGCTGTTCCTTTCGACTAATGTGCCTTCCTCTTCCAACTTTATCTGGAGAAACTTTTGAGGTACCACTCAAATGCCTTATTCTCTAATGGATACTGGCATTTCCTCCTCTGATCCCTCAAAGTACCTCATAGCATTCATGATGACTACACTGTGTTATGGACAGTCTGTCACATTCCTTTCCTTTTTTCCTCCATCCCTCCCTTTTTCTTCCTTTCTTCATCAAATTTACTGAGCAGCAGGCATGCACCAAGCACCTATCTTCACAGTGACTTACCTCCACTCCTATACTCCACTCTGCTCCATTCAGCGACAGTTCTCTCCGCAAAGTCCACCCTCTGGGGTTGCCAGATTTACCAAACTGAAAAGCGAGATGGATGCCTGGTTAAATGTGAATTCCAGATAAACAATGAATAATTTTTAGTATAAGTATGTCTCGTGTAATATTTGGGGCATAGTTATACTTAGAACTACAAATTTAACCAGGTACCCTGTATTTTATCTGGCAACTCTACTACCATCCCACCATTCCACTTTATGGGATGCATACTTATTAGATATAGCATATGCCCAATATAAATAAATGACTTCTATTTTTTGTTATATATATATATGAAATACTACCCCACCGAGGGGCCAAAACAAGTCACTAGTGGAGATCAGTATTCTCAACCAAGGATGCACCGAAAATCAAGTAGAAGCCATTTCTTTTTCTTTCCTTTTTTTTTTTTTTTTTTTTTTTGGCCGCACCTTGCAGCATGTGGGATCTTAGTTCCCTGACCAGGGATCAAACCCAGGCCGCTTGCATTGGGAGCATGGAGTATTAACCACTGGACTGCCAGGGAAGTCCCAGAAGCCGTTTCTTGACCCCAGGCCTACAGAATCAGAAATTCTGCGGGTGGGCCAGGAGATTCTGATGATTGCTCTCCACTGAGAACAAATGGCACAGACCTTACCAGAAAATCATGGCATGTTTCTAACGGTTATCCTTTCTTTAGTATAGCTTAGTTGGGACTTGGCAGCATTTGACAGTTGTTCTGTTAGACAATCAGAGGTAAAACTACTAGGATTAACCTCTGACATTCCTGGCTGGCTTGGCATAACATCGTTTTAACTATATTCCAGCAGAACAGCAACAAATTCTATGAATATAACACATCTAACCCAAAAGAGAATGATGTCCTGGCAAGAAATGAAAGCAAGCCTCGACATGCATCAGTGGCTTGACTTTTCACACACATATATCTCTCTGCCAAGAAGGATTCGTGAATATGTTGTTCTGATGAGAAGCTACACAAAACTGAACGCCTATTTTGGCACCACGCTAAGGGATGCCTCTTTTATTTCTGGCTTATTCCAAACTCCCCCTCCCTAAAACGAGTACATGATAGGAGAGGCAACTAAGAAGGGAGGCTATAATTCATCCAGGTGCACTAATTTCTGAATGGTCAGCTCTACAAAAAAAAACAGGTGAATCTGACCTTCCAGTTCATTGGGAAAATATCAAAACCCTATGGAAGTAACAGGAGCACCATCAGTGCCCAGCACCTAAATGTGACCCCTAACCCCTTCTGAGGGCCCACAGGCACATGAAAAGCAGTCCCAGGCCACTCAAGACACAACTGAGTGTCCCCATCCCACTGAGGTCTGAGCCCCTGGCTCAGTAAGCTCATTTCTTTTTTTCCCAATCGTTTAATTTAGGAAAGCCTGAAGAAGGCATTTCAATGAATTTCCAAAGTTTCCTCTGTCCTAACAGACCTTCCTTAACAAGAATCATCATATTAATTAATTAATTAATATTTCAAAAGAGACCGGTTTCTCTCTAAACAAAACTTGACGATAGAGTGGTTATTTGTGTTTGCTTTCCACAGGAACTGCTAGAGCCCACCAAGTATCTCCACTCTGCTGACAAATGCAGTCTCATTACATATCGTGATTACTAATGTATTCTGTACATACCCCTTGAGCTGCGTCTCACTCAGGTAAATGTCCTGATCAGAGTGAGCCCATCAGAAATTCTGAAAATTTCAAAAGAGACTTTAAAATTGTCTTCTCCTAAGGGTTTCCCCCCCTGAGTCTTTATGAATAACGTTCCCTCCTACTTACATAAAAATTATTTTCAGGTAAATCATTATAACTATTTTCAATTTGCCTTTGGAATCTGCCTATGCGAGATTTGAAATCAAGAGGCTGAGAGAATCGAAAAGTCTTAATAAAAGCCTTTCCAAGATCCTCATAGAGGATGTATTTCATTTTTCTTCTTGGAGTTTAATAAAACTAAGATTCACTGGACAGGGGCCAGTGAGCTACAGGAATATGAACTTTTGCCTTAAAAGTAATAAAAATAAAAACATAATGCAAGTCACTAATGCGGGTTCAGGATGTCGTATGACCTCCAGCCCATCACTTGTGTAAATCTGATGTCATGTGGGGAAGGTAATCAAAAAATAAGCAAAGCTTCGTTAGGGAATATCAGAGTAAAACATTTAAGTGAAAATGTATAAAAAAATATTTTTTTGCTAAAGCAGTAATGTCACTTACCTAAACAAATGCACTTAGGCAAAACAGATGTTCATAGAAATTAAAAGTTGTCAATTTTCTTAATGTTTTGAAATAATTCTTTAAACATTTTCTAATACATTACTGTCAATATTTAAGAACTGCGTTATATATGTTTAAAATGACCCTAAAGAGTATAAAGACCTACAAATATCATATGATACTGCTTATATGTGGAATCTTAAAAAATGGTACAAATGAACTTATTCACAAAACAGAAATAGAGTCACAGATATAGAAAACAATCTTATAGTTAGCAGAAGAGAAAGGGGGGAAAGGGATAAATTGGGAGATTGGGATGGACATATACACTACTATACATAAAAGAGATAACTAATAAGGACCTACTGTACAGCACAGGGAACTCTACTCAATACTCCATAATGACCTACATGGGAAAAGAATCTACAAAAGAGTGGATATATGTATATGTATAACTGATTCACTTTGCTGTATACCTGAAACCAACACAACATCGTAAATCAACTATACTCCAATAAAAACTTTTTTAAAAGAGTATAAAGACCTCTTGCCCCTTTACAAAATAAAATATCACATTTCCAACTTTAAAAGTTCCAACTTTGAAAACCTTTTCTTAAATATCGAAGCATTTCCATATTTCCTAAAAGATTTATCATTAAGCCACAAATTCTCCAAATAAAAGCCAGGGAGTAGATATTGTATCAGCTGGAACACAAAGAACCATGAGGACAGTTCATATTGCTTTTCCCCATACCAATCCTCACCTGCTCCCTCCACCAATAAAACCAAGCACAACACTAAATCAAATCTTCTTCCTCTTTCCACCACCTCAACAGCGGCTCTCTCCCAACGTGGTACAATAGCCTGATTCTGCTCATGATCTGGGCACCCCTGATTCCCAATCCACAACTCCAGCGTTGACCTTTTTCCTGAAACCACATCCTAAGGTTCCACCTGCCTTGCGGGCAACACCATACAGATGTTCCAACACAACTTGAAAAGCCTCATGACCCAAACACACCCCAGCTCCAACTCCAATGCCACTCCTTGCTCCATGTTCCTGGGCTCTAGTAATGCATCACCATCCTCTCAACCACAGCATGAGCTCTGAGACAATCGGTTAAGATTCAGATGGAGCAAATTACTTCTCTAAGCCTGTTTCCTTCCTGTAAAAGCTAATGGTAACCTACTTTAGATGGTCACTGGGGTGATTAAATGAGATAATGATAAAGTAGGTACCTTATCATTAAATATTCCCCTTCCTCACTCTCTATATTTAATCCCTGGCCAAGGCCTATTAACTGCCAATCAAATGTGTCTACAATCTTTCCCCTATGTCCTCTTCCTACCATCACTGTCCTGGTTTGTATACTCAGCACTTCTACCCTGAACAACTGCAAAACTCCTGGACTAGTCACCTTGCTCCCTTTCCTCTCCAACCTGCTTGCCTACAAGCTCCATGAGATAGGGATATGAGTCTTATTCCTTTTGTCCATTTTCCCAAAACTCAGCACAGTGCCTAGCATGGAGTAGACACTCAACAAACACTTCATGACAATGCTGACTGGCTCCAAATTAATCATCCAGACATAATGAAGCCATGCTCTAAGAACAATCTCAATCTCAGGAGCACTGAAGGAAGTCCTTTGCATACTGACTCGTCGTAACATTATGCTCAGAGGCCTATGGTCCTAAAACTTCTCTGTTTCTCCCCATGGAACCCATTGTGGTATATCAATATGGAGGCACTGGGCCCAGATAAGTAGTTAGTAAGCAAAAAGTTTATTCAACATAGGCTGAAAATCATAAGATGTGTTAAATAACTTTAATTTGATAGTAAGTAGAGCATGTATATGTTAAACACAGAAAGAAAGGGATGGAAGGACCAAGAGACAACTACTTTTCAGTATGTATTAAATATACATGAGGTACCTGGGCTCTGAATATTCATGATACACTAAATATACAAGGAGCACTAAATATTCATGGCTACTCAATATTCATGAGGCCTTAATTTGGCCACTCATTCATTGGTGACACCCATTCTAGCCCCATGTGTCCTTTGCCCAAGAAACACAAATAAAACCCATGACTATTCAGCAGGCCGACTGGCAAGCTACAGCTGTGGCCAGGCCCACTTGTCCCTACATCTTTCCAACAGAGTGTGTGCCATTAGCCTAAGGCCCCTTCTGTCTGTAGTCTTCCTTGAACTTTAACTCTGGTCTCCAAACCATACTATTGTCAGAAAAGCCTGATGCAACGGAAAAAGAGAGAGAGGACCATTGCCTACCCCAGGATTCAGGCAGGGTGATCTTTCCACCCACCTGTACCTTGTCCCAAGTATGTGAACCTCTCTGCCAAAAAATTATTCCTCTTACTGATCTGAGTTCTGACCCCCTAGGTCCTGTCCTTGAGGATAGAGAAAATTAGATCACCCCTCCCCCACGTGACAGCCCTTTAGATTCCTTAAGACATTTATCAGCACACCTGAGTCTTCCCTTTACAGACAAATATCCCTTTTCACTATTCTCCCTTACACATGATAATTTTTCAGTCCTTTCACCCACATGGTTGCTGTCCCTTAAAGGCATCCAGAACTTGGCACTGTCCAAAGTAAAGGACTTACCACACAAACAGAAGAAATCAATTACGTCCCTTGACCTCTGCCATGCTTCTACTAATGCAACCTAGGATTAGCTTCTCCACTGGCCACGTTGCAGAGCTAACTCTTGTCTGGCTGAAGTGGAGTATGGGTAAAGATGACTGGCATACGTGGGGCGAAGGAGCAATGGCCCTCTCTTGAAGCACTATGAAAGTCCGTAGTTAATAGGTATGAAGATGAAGAGAGAGTGGCTGAAGCAAATAGCAGTGAATTCAAGAAAGGAGAGAGAAGCCCAATCTGGAAGTGGCAGTGGACACCAGTCTTCTCTCTACCCCTGAGGGTGTTATGAAGGAAGTAATGTGGTCATAGCAAAAAGACAAAAAAGAGTTTGAAGAAAAAAGTCAAAGACACAGGAGAGTTTGCTCATACTAGAGCAGCATGTGAAAGATACAGGGATGACACAGAAGAGTGAGTGAAATGGCCAGTGTTGAGGGTAGAAAGCTGATAACTCAGCATCAATAACAAGTTATCAGCATGTTTACATTCACCATTGCCAACAAGTTAGATACCTACACAGTAGCATGGGGTCTTTTAAAAAGCGAGAGAGGGGCTTCCCTCGTGGCGCAGTGGTTAAGGACCCGCCTGCCAATGCAGGGGACATGGGTTCGAGCCCTGGTCCGGGAAGATCCCACATGCCGCGGAGCAGCTAACCCCGTGAGCCACAACTACTGAGCCTGCACTCTAGAATCCGCGAGCCACAGCTACTGAACCCGCGTGTCTAGAGCCCGTGCTCCACAATAAGAGAAGCCACTGCAATGAGAAGCCCGCACAGCACAATGAAGAGTAGCCCCTGCTCGCCACAACTAAAGAAAGCCCGCGCCCAGCAATGAAGACCCAACGCAGCCAAAAATAAATTAAAAAAAAAAAAGCAAGAGAAAGATAGTATATAAAGGCAGTAGTTAGAAGTGAAAGAACCATAACTCTGCTTTAAATAGATACCTTGAGGCAGTCCGTTATTTTTCAATGCTGGTTCATTTACTTGAATTGTGTCATCTTCAAGGTAGAAGTAGATTTTATAGCATCTTATTCTATAGTTTTCTTGAATTTTATCAGGCACTTCATCTTCTAAATAGGCATCAAAAGATAATACCTGTTGGAATCATAATTAGAAACTAAGAAGTGAAAAAAATTCAGTGAACTTAAAATCAATAAAGCTACTGCCTGTATACTTTTTGTTAACATAAAGAAAAAATTGGGAGAAGTTTTTGCAAGAAGACATTCTACACATCAGGTATGAGAACGGATATACAGTCTAGGTTACAGTATATAAAGATTATTTTATATTTTCATCACTGTCTGGTTAGAATGAGGAAATGATATTCAAGCAATAAAACCATCATTCAGCTCCACCATAAATTGAACTAGCGTCTGTCTTTGGAATTTCACAGTGGGATTCCATATGTATGTGTTATAGACAAAATAATATTCTTTCCCACAAGACGAATATAAGTTTTGTCATTTTTTTCTCATTAAAAATACCACAAAGCTACCTTGGTTCTAGGATAAAATTATTCTCATCTCTGGTCCTGCTGATTGCTTGCCTTGAGGCAATTCAAACAGGCGGAGCTGCAATTCTTCCAATGCACTGGAGACCCCACCCTACACTTCTTCAGGAACCTCAAAGAGCCTAGCTCAATGCTAGACCCAGCCTCATCTTACAGTGCGTGTCGGGGTGGGGGTGGGGGGTAGACGTGGGTAGGAGAGGTGATTCTAAAGTAGTTACGGTAAAAATCAGAGAGAGTCAAAAATACCCTTGAAAATTCCTTAACTACTTTGGAAAACTGCCTTTCAGTAAGTACAACACAGCCTGTTTTTCTCCCATGTTGAAGCAGAAGACTGACTGCCTCTTCAGTTGAAGACCAGTTGAAATAGCTTCCTTAGGTTTAGGTGCCATGTTGTATAAATAATACATACCTTTCACCATTAGAATCACTCTCAACACAATGACCTGCTTACACACACTATGAAAGACATGGTAATTGAGGACAATTGAAGGAACAGTAGATTCAGGCTACCATTTCAAGCTTGGCCTGGGGCACAGGCTCCTTCAGAGCTCCATTTTAATACTTCCTTTGCTCTCATTTTTGTTCAATTTTTATAATTAAAGTTGCAAAAGTTAAGTGTACATCCGTTGTAGCACCAAGTTAATTCAACATAGACAATATATACGTGAGTGAGGCTGTTAGGCGCAATCTAACCTCTAGGGGTGGTCAGTTACCCTAATTAGGAATATATGCTCCAGGATTGTTTGGCAAATTTCTATCAGAAGCCCATGCTTCAGAAGTGGCTGACAAAATGCCTCAGTAGTTTATCTCTGATCAACAGAAGAGGCTTTGCTAATCACCATAAAGAATATTAGAAATGAGTTTTAGCTAGTGAAATAATTGTATTCAAAATGAATGGATCAGTTACAAATATTGACCAGCCACTGTCTTTACCAGAACAGGTTCTAGGAATCTAGTGAGCCCAGGGACCTAAACCTTCAAAATGGCACCTTTGTCTTCATTCCAAAACGGTCCTATGTTCAGCTGCTTTCTTGGGGAATTTATCTGGCCTGATTCCAGTTAGAAAGTTAGCTAAACTCACTACTAGAATGTTGTCATATTTGTGTTGAGTGAACATTTCCAGTAAGATGCTGTTGGATGGGTACAGGGTTTCCTTCTGGGGTGATGAAAATGTCTTGGAACTAAATAGAGGTGATGGTTGTACAATACTGTGAATATATTAGATGCCACTGAACTGAATGCTTTAAAATGCCTAAGGGTTAATTTTGTTATGTAAATTTTACCTCAATTTTTAAAAAAAAGATGTGGGATGCCGAATTATATTGAACACTAAAATAGTAAAGGTTATGTTATATGAATACTGTCTCAATTTTTTTAAAGTGGGAGGGGGGGAAAGATGTTGTTGGAACACCTAAAAGGACAAGAGAGCTGGGGTTCCATCAAGCTTTCAGTAGAGGTAGTGAGGAAGAGCAAAATATGCCACCCTAGAAGGTGTCACTTTAGAATATGGATTATTTTGAGCTGAAGACAGAGCCCAGCAGACCCAGGAAGAACTTTCTACCTCTCCCTTAACTGCCTAAAAGAACTTAGACACGAAACCTGCACCAGGAAGAGAGCTATTACCAGAAAAAACTTATTTATATCAGAAAGCCTTATCAGCATGGCATGGCAAACATTTGTTTACCAAACATTTGCTCTTCTCATTTTCCTGTGAATGATCTCTGAAGCCCCAGACCTCTACCCCCGTCTACTTAGCTCAGGATGGTATATAAGCATCAAGTACCCAACTGCCAGAGAGTCTCATATTTTTATGGGGCTCCGATATGTACAAAAATTTCCTTTTCTTCCATTAATCTGCATTATGTCAGTTTAACTATTAGTCCAGAGAAAGAATCTCGAAGGGAAGAAGGGAAAAGTTTTCTGCTCCTACAGTAATATTCAATCTGAAACTTTTTTTCTTTGTAATTGGGTAGGAAAGTGTAGAGAGACTACTCACACCCCACCTACCTCTATGTATTGAATGCTACTGATATAAATTTGTGCATGACCAAACTGCCAGAGATCAGCTGACAATATTGTCAAGCATATAATCATTAAATATTTATCAAGCAAATGATGCACTGAAAGAGAATAAATGATGCTCAGTGGAAACAAAGACATGATTTTAGGTTGGACTTCAATATTTCTAGAAGAGGGACAGACTGATTTTTCATGTTCTGGTCCCCTGAGAATACAGGGCTGACGAACTCCAGCATGAAAGGTAGAGAGCAAGTCAGAGCAGTAGAGATGGAAAGACAGAAAAAGAAGAGGAAGAGGAAACTATAAAATGTAGCAAAATGGCATTTGAGGGAAGAGATACCAAGTATATTAAAAGTGATCTCACAAAGGTGAAAGACCTAATTGCAATGGAACTTGATGTACCAGAGAATCCAGAGAGAACAATCTAAAATAAAAACTGTGATAAATGAAAATTTACAGAAACATAATTATGATACAAGGTTTCATAATTCATGATGTCAAGCAGAGACTAGATAAATAAGGTCCTAGAGGATGTAATTGGCTGTAATTTTCTTGAAAACGGAATGCAAATGTCATTTGGCAGGTTGTGTGAGCTTCCATTCCCCACAGGCCTCTACAAGCCCTGTATTATATGAGGTTACCTGCCTGATCCCCAAGGCATTCAGATTTTTGATGCTAGCCAAGAGGATATAAAATCTGAAATCAATTAGCTTTAAATACTAAATATGTGATATTTCCTCATATAATAGAAAAAAATTTAATGTTAATATTTCTGAAATCAGATTCTTCTTACAATTAAAGCCAAAAGAAGCTCAAAGCAGTCAGGAATGCATTTTAACGAGGAACATAGATGTAACTTGATGTGAGGTGTAAATTTAGCCTTGTGGGGAAGGAGTTAGTTCTGTTTTCATGTCAACTGAGTTCTCTGCTTTGCACTGCATTATCCCAAATCGCTGGATTTTAACATCAATTTGGAATCCTAATTTTCACTTAAAATGTTTTCAAAATGTTACTGTCTGATGTAGCATTGACATAAAAATGCTAGAAGATTGTCCATCGTGTGCTAGGCAATGTATTCATAAGGCAAAAACAAAAGTCTAATCTCTCAGAATAAATCACAGAATTTTAAAAGATCCTGAAGCTGGTTATGACCAATGCATGAGTCATAAAGACTATTACTCAGGAACCAAACATCCGAGTGTCAAAAGCTTACAGCTGAATTCCTAGAGAAGCTGTTAGGAAAGAAAGAAGCACCAGTAATGTTCAATAAGGCTCAACATTTTATAAAGAGATCAACATCATAAGTCTAAGTTTAAAATGTTTATGTTCTATTTAATGAAAAAGGCTCAGATTTAAATTGCAAGGTACTAAAGAAGAAGGTACATAATAGTAAGGATAAATGCATGCTGTCATAGGTTAGTTAGTAGACAATAAAAATTTGTGTACATTTAATGTAGTGTTGTTTATTCTTCCAGAAAAAGATGTTATTATTATTTTTTTTGATGTGGACCATTTTTAAACTCTTTATTGAATTTGTTACAATATTGCTTCTGTTTTATGTTTTGGTTTTCTGGCCATGAGGCATGTGGGATCTTGGCTCCCCGACCAGGGAATAAACCTGCACCCCCTGCATTGGAAAATGAAGTCTTAACCACTGAACCACCAGGGAAGTCCCCAAGCTGTTATTAAATCAATGGTTTCTCTTATGACTATGGAATCTCAGAATTAAGGAAATAAACTATAATGAATTTTGTATTGCATATAGAGGATGGCTCCTTTATACATGACAATGGTATATTTTAAGAAATTTATCATATGTGAAGGGCAGCACAATATAACACCCCCAAATACGCTTCCTTGGCATAAGAATTATCTTGAGCTGATCATTTTTAAGAAACAGCTGAGAAAGGAGAAGCTCTGAAATGTGAGTAAAAGTTATCCTTTTGTAAGAGACTTTTACATTTTTAACAGAAATCTCCATTGGTAAGGGTTTCTCCCTCTCTGTGCCAGAAAAAGGAAGATAACTATATCTCTAGAAATGCATCAATGGAGAAAGCATGAACTTAAATCTGCATAACTGTACCGACCTTTACTGTGCTTTGCCTGATAACCTCCCATAACTGGCTCCCCCTACCCCGAACATCTTTTGCCTTTAGCTGGAACTAGTATTTAAGGTGGTGGCTTGGGATACTTTGGAAAGTTACTCAGTTTTCCTGGTATCTCCCATGTATACAGGAGGTAAACATGCTATTAAACTTGTTTGTTTTTCTCCTGTTAAGCTGTCTTTCATTACAGGGGGCATCTCAGCCAAAAACCTAGAAGAGTGAAAGGAAAATTATTTTCCTTCCCTACATAGGCTAATTTACAAAAAAAAAAAAAGAAATTTGGGGCTTCCCTGGTGGCACAGTGGTTGAGAATCCGCCTGCTGATGCAGGGGATACGGGTTCGTGCCCCGGTCCGGGAAGATCCCACATGCCGTGGAGCGGCTGGGCCCGTGAGCCATGGCCACTGAGCCTGTGCGTCTGGAGCCTGTGCTCCGCAACGGGAGAGGCCACAACAGTGAGAGGCCTGCGTACCACACACACACAAAAAATTTTAATAAATTTAAACTACAGAAATCATAGCCATCAATCACAAACAATACAAATAAAAATGTATCACGTAACTATAAACAAATATTGTCACCTCTAATAATTATTGTGACAGTAAATTTTAAAATACAAAAAATAAGTAGAGAATTTAATAAAATTTAAAGAGGTACAAACCTATAACACACAAGCAAATCTGTAATCTTGGGTAAATTACTGGATTTAGATGATAACATATGAGAATTTAGAGTTAAAGACAGCCAACACAGGTAAATGTACTAACTCAGTTATTCTCAGCCTTCTCAGCTTCTCATTAGGAACTTAAAAAACAAAAAACAAAGAAAAAATATACCCAAGCCTAAATAAATTAAATAGGAATTTTGGAGGCAGTTAAGAGGGGCATTAGTATTTTTTTTAAAGCTCCACAAGTAATTCTGAAATGCAGTCACAGTGAGCAATGGATTGAACAAAAATTTTTGAAAGTGCAAAAACTTGTCATAAGGAAAACAAGTCTAAAGCAAAAAAGGATAAAAGCACAAATAGATAAATTTGAAAAGAGAAAAACAACTGCAATAAATAAATCTAAGAGTTTTTATTAATAAATAAAATAGATAAGATTCTAGCGTTGGGGAGGGAAAAAACTTTCCTCTACCCTTCTAGGTTCTTCTGACTGGTCTAATGAATTAAACTGACATGAGACAGATTAACAGGAGAAAAACCGAATTTCATTATGTACGTATAGGGGCTCCATAAGAATATGAAGCCCAAAGACAAGTTAGGCAATTGAAGCTTATATGCTATCTGAGAGAAGGGGAAGGGGGTAGGGGTTGAGACTTCAAAGGGGAGGAAGGCAATTCACAAGAAGATGAAAAAAAGCAAATGTTTGGTTAACAAACGTTTGCTGGGCCATACAGAAGCAATGGCAGAAAGAGAGGAATTTTAACTGACACTTTGCTAGGTTCCTCCCTGTCTCCCTTCATGGAACAGGTCCTGTATCTAAATTCTTTTAGGCAGTTAGGGAGAAAGTCAAAGGTTCTTCCTTAGTCTTTTGGGGCTTGACTGTTTTCAGCTAGGGATAATCCACATGCCTAAGAGACACTATTTGAGGTGGCACATTTTGCTCCCCTGCACTACCAAAGATAATCAAAGAATATAAATAAACAAAATCAGAAACGAGATAGTGCACGACACAGAGATGTAATAAATTATAAGATGTAACTTATCTTATTATAATAAATTATTCAAGCTTTTATGAACGTAAATTTTAAAACCACAATTAAATAAGTGATTTTCTGTAAGAATTGTGAAGTATCAAAACACAGTGAATAAACTAGTAACCAAGTAAGAAGTAAAAAAATTACCAAAGTATTGCCCCAACAAAGGCTCCAACCAGGATGATTTACTAATAGATTCTTTCAAGCTTTCAAGGAAAAGAAAAGCACCCTTTATATAACTCCCCCAGGATACCAAAAAAGATGGAAAGCTACAAAGGTGAATTCCAATGCCTAATAAACAAGGTATTAAAAAAAAAGAAAAAGAAAAGAAAACTATGGAGCAATAGTTTTCACCCTGGCTTCACATCAGAATCACCTGTAGAGCTTTATAAAATCGTGATGTTTGGGCCACATCCACACCTATACACACCCACACACAATGAAATCAGAATCCCTCAGGTCAGGCCCAGGTATCAGTGATTTTAAAGCTCCCCAAGTGATTACAATGTGCAAGCCTAGGTTGAGAACTACTGTTCCAGAGCAATTTCACTACTTATGATTTATAGAGCAAAGAGCCGAACTAAAATACAAGCAAACAAAACTCAAGAGTCCATAACAGTAATAAGCAAACTACACAAAAAGCAGCATTTTCCTCACAGATGCAAAGATGTTTCTAAATTAGAAAGGAAGAGTAAATATATAATGATCTCAAACTGTTTCCTACCACATACGTTTTAAAATTCAAGAGTAATTCCTTAACAGGATAAAAAAGCATCTGCTTTAAAACAATAGCCTAAATAGCCAGTATTATATGTAATTGAACTATGTGTCCGCTACAATCAGAGACAGAACAAAAATGCCCCTACCAACATCATGATTTAATATTTTTTAGGAGTTCTGGACAATGTAAAAAGTAAAAATATTAGCAAGAAAGAAACAAAAGCTATCATTATAGATAGACAAAATAATGGCATAGGGAAACGCTGAAAAACTAAGAATAAATAAAAGATTTCAGCATAACCACAACTGAATCAAAAATATTCTTATGTACTAGCAATAACCACCTGAAAATACAGTGGAAGAAAAACGTATGTTCACAATAGAATAAAAAATTACAAAACACTTAAAAATAGTTTTAGTGAAAACTCTGTGACCCAGATAAAACTCTAAAAGTATTTACTAGAAGATATAGGAAAACTTGACAAATAATAGGACAGGCGAAGTATATTCTGGATAAGCAGAATAAAATAACATATTTCAAATGGATATTTCTTTGGTGTTTTGGAAGGACTTGAAAAAATAATTCTAATTTCATCTGATAAACAGCCAGCCTATTAAAGATAATTATGAAAATTAAGAGTAATGTAGAAGATCTAACTCTCCTAGATATTATACCTTACTTACTATTATGCTTCAGTTATTAAAACAGTGCAAAACCAGAGTAATAAGAAACACACTAGTGTGTGGAAAAGAATAGACAGTCTGGAAATAAGCTCTATTACATACAGGAATTTAACACATGATGAAAGAGGAATCATATCAGTAAGCGAAAAAAGTACTAACTTGGAAAACCATCAATGTATATCTCCACCTAAAATAAATTATAACCCAAAATAAATACCAGATGGATTATCAACTTAAATATAACAGACCAATCCCTTTTACCCTCCAAAAAAAATTATATATGTGGCAAATCCCTGAAAGAGAGGATGACCATTCCATACTTAAGAGAAAAAGACAAAATTATGAAAGAAAATATTAAAATTTAAGTACAAAAATAAGTTCTAACTTCAGTAGACTAAAATATAAATTAAAAACAAGCAACATACAAACAAGAAATTTAGAACATATGACAAAAGCTTATTTTATAAAAAAATTTTTAATTAATTCTTAAAGAATCTTAAAAAACAAATGAAAACAGAACTTAAAATGCAGGAGAGGTTCAATTTAAAAAAGGAAAATATTCACTCTAAAAAAGTATCAGGTAAGTACAAATTAAAATAACAGTGAGGTGCCGGTTTTGTTTGTTTCTTCTATTAAATGAGCCTGGTAGGGTTATTCATTACCCATGGAATTTTAAATTATTACAGTTCTTCTGAGGTAGTGTGATGCTCTGAAGAGCCATTTTAAAATTCCTATACTTCTTCTCAGGAACTCCATTTCCGGGCACGCAGCCCAAAGAAACAAACCAAAATATGGAGAAACATATGTGCAAAGATGTTCTTTGCAGCATTTTTTTTATTATACAAAAAAATTAGAGTGGGGTAAATTAAAGACCTAACAATAAAGGAAGGATCTGGTGAATTATGGCACATGTATGTATTCTATGGAATATTATGAAGGCAGTAGTATGTTTTTTAAAACTATGCAGCAATAAGAGAAATGCTTAGGATACGCACAAATGTCGATAGAAAAAAACCCACAGGACTGAAAATGGTAACATACTACAATTATGTTTTCAAAACCATGTATATTTAAACTATGCTTTATAAACCATAATTATGCTTTTCAAAAACACTGGTGGGGGGGGATTAACAAAAAGCAAGCAATGGTGGCAACTCCAGTGGTGGGCTGGCTGCCACGCACACTTGGCAGGGGCGGGGTGGGGCAGGGGGGGGAGGGGCAGCTGTGGAGAGGACGTAACAGACCTGAGGTAGAAGCAGAATGGGCGGGGCACCCGGGGTTGCGGGAGTACTTCTGGTGGCCAGGGCAGGTGGGCGGAAGGAGCTGTGCCCTCCCTCCACCTCCTCCAGCGCTGGGTTCAGCACCCCCCCCACCCCCCCCCACCCCCCCGTACTCCCTCGGCAGCCTGGACCTCTAGGCCACCAGCCCAGCTCAGGGGCCCCTGCGTGGGGTCCCTAAATTACCTTGCGGCCTTTTCGAGGGCTCTGACATCTCACAAGGGCCTTGTATTCCAAACCAAATGGAAAAACTTTCTAGTCCCAGCAGTGCCTGACGCCCCGGAAGTGCCTTGACGCCCCGGAAGTAACTGCAAAAAAAAAAAGTCGCCATTTTTCTCAGGAGCTCGCTGAGGGCTTGGACGCGGAACCAAGCCTTCAGTCGACCTTGGGTCTTTGTGACTTTTCCAAACAGTTTTGAGATCACAAACTCAGTGGAAGGCCTTTGACATCTCTGGAACACAGAGAACTGTGTTGGGTGAGTGAGTGAAAGAAAGGAGAAAGGTCCCTAAGCCGTGGAAGCGGGAGCGGGAGGGGGAGCGGAAGCGGGAGTGGGAGCAGGAGCGGAAGCGGGAGCAGGAGCGGAAGCGGAAGTGGGAGTGGCTAAGGTAAAGGACCACAGGAGCGGCACTTACATAGGATCCCCCAGCAAACACACATGCCTCTGGGGGCCCAGTGACGTGGCCTCCTCCAGCCAGCCAGCTTAGGGCTCTGCACTACGTTCTGGGGAGCTTAGCCACCCGGGTGTCTGAAAGCTCAAAGGAGGTCCTTGTGGACTTCAAGCCAAGGTTTCCTGGGGTTCATCCTGTCAGGGAAATTCCACCTCCTCATTTTACTTCTCTTTATACTCTTCCCATTCCTCAGGTTCGTGTGTGGGTGGAGCAGCCTCCCAAGACTCCCTGATTCGGAGCACTCCGGGTTCCTCTCGTCCGTGGAATCACCTCAGCACCATCCCCTTTGTGCTTTGCCAGCCCCGTGCTAGAAGAAATGGCTTCTCCAGAGGATTCCTACGACCTTAGGGGTAATTCCAAACATAGTTTCTATAGCTCCATAAACCCTGAATTTGCAGCCATAGCTGAGGGTCAGAATAAGGAGACTGAGGAAGAAGACGAGGGCCAGACAAGCTGGGGTAGACAGCAAGACCAAGGCTCTTCCATGATATATGTGAAGGCGATCCAGAGCATCCTGGGAACATCGATGCCAGAAGGAAAGGCTGCCACTAGTACAAAATGGAGCACAGGGCAGCGGCCCAGCTCTGGAGGAAGATCAGCCAGGGATGTCCCCTCCTCTGCTCCTCAAAGAATAGTGTCTCCCTCAAAGGTCAGAGAGCAGAAGAGAGAGATCAGTGACTTTTGTGACAGGAGAATGATGGTACATCGTGAGGAGCCACTTCATGTCCCAAGGGCGCTCATTTTTGAAGAAGGCTGTCCAGCCCTAGAACTCCTAGACAGACTTGACTATTATGCACAAATCAAAAAGCATCAAGATAAGTGTATGGTAACTGAGCGCCCTCCTTCAGGAGGTGGCTGGTCTGACGTGGATGAGATTTCTGCCTTCAGGTTCTCTCAGGAGGAGCCAGTCCCACTCAGTCCCGCAAGAATTTCAACGCTTCCATCCTTCACAGCTGAGCCTGTCATCTACTGGCCTAATTTGTATAGTGGTCCTTGGCATGACTCTGCCAGCTACTGGCCCAGTAGTCCCAAGCCTCCTTGCTCTCTCTTCATGGGCGGCAGCAGCAGCAGCAGCAGCAGCAACACATCCCAGGCTGGGAAGAGCAGCCAGAGTTTCTTGAGTGATTATACCTTCAATTTTCCAGTGTACTCCCCAGCCTGGCACACAGAACTGAAGGCATCAGAAGAAGATCAGTCTCCGAATTCTCATTCATTTCATTTCTCCAGAAGTTCAGAAGCCAGGATGAAGGAGAAGAGACACCATCTCCAAGAGGAGACACCATCACGTTCTAGGGGAGGATATGCATCTTCTTCCCTGCCAAGGAGCCACTGGCAACAAAGCCTACAGGAGGGTTTCATTGATACCCATTGTCACCTGGACATGCTCTATTCCAAGTTGTCTTTCAAAGGGACATTTAACAAGTTCAGAAAAATTTATAGCCGCTCCTTCCCTAAGGAATTTCACGGCTGCATCTCTGATTTCTGTGATCCTCGCACACTGAAGGATGGCCTATGGGAGGAGCTGTTGAAAGAGGATCTGATCTGGGGGGCCTTTGGCTGTCACCCCCATTTTGCACGTTACTACCACATGGGTCACGAAAGAGAGATTATGCAAGCCTTACGGCACCCCAAGGCTGTAGCATATGGAGAAATTGGCTTGGATTACTCCTGTAAGTGCACCACACCTGTCCCACAGCAGCATAAGATATTTGAGAGACAGCTGCAGTTGGCCGTGTCTCTAAAGAAGCCCATAGTGATCCACTGCCGAGAAGCTGAGTCAGATATGGTGGGCATCCTGAAAAAATATGTGCCCCCTGACTACAAGATCCATAGGCATTGCTTCACTGGCAGTTACACAGTCATCAAGCCGCTTCTGGACTATTTCCCCAACATGTCTGTGGGCTTCACTGCAGTCCTAACTTACTCTACTGCCTGGTCGGTCCGGGAGGCTCTGAGAAGGATCCCACTGGAGAGGATTGTCGTGGAAACCGACGCTCCCTACTTCCTCCCTCGTGGGGTTTCCAAAAGCGTTTGCCCATTTTCCCACCCAGGCCTGGCCCTGCATACGGTTCGAGAGATTGCCAGAATCAAAAATCAGCCACTCTCCCACATCTTGGCCACCTTACGAGAGAACACTAGTCGTCTCTACAATATTTAAGCAGAGAGGGCACAGTCAGGAGCCTTCCAGAAAAGGGAGACCAGCAGGCTGACAACATAGACTTGGTTTGAACTCTGCCTGTGTCCCAGGTCAAGGATGTGTTTGGCAAGCCCATTGGAACAGAAGAAACCAGGACAGGATGTTCTCCGCAAAACTTCTTCATAAGACTTCTGCTTCTGGCTGGTAGGGTGGGGTGCAATGGGATGGGAGGAGGACTAAGGGGAACTGCCCTTGATGTTATTAGGGGTTTCCTTCCAGCCCAGTTGTGCCAGGGTAGTCAGTAGAGAAGAAAGAGTTCCATAAGGTTCTGGTTTGCTAATCCAAATCCCTGTTCTCTGCAGCCTGTGTTTCTGAGCAGTTGGTGACTAAAGTCACCCGCCTACTTGTCTTTAAAAAAAAAAAACAAAGCAAGGAATGTTGAATTTTAGAAGTGAGCTAGGTGATTTGTTCCGTTTATTCCCAAAATGTATTTGTTATTATAGGAATTCTATAGTCCATATGGGTTGTTGTTAAATTTGTAAATTCAGTGACTGTTCAACTTGCAATTTCTTATTTCTAAAGATAAACCAACAGTAGCATTTCATCTAAGAGGAAATCAATTTAGATAAAAATTAGTTAATAGTCACAATGTGCCCGGGAGGGCTGTGGGGGACCTTAGAATTGATGGGAGCCAAATCGGTTGAATTTTACAACCACTGAGGAGATAAGTTTTGAATCTGAACTGAACTCCCTCCCCACACTTGGATAATTCCAAAGCTCTTCAGATAACTAGCATACTAGTAATAGCAACTCTTCATTCAAATTGCTCTGATTCTTAACAATGCCCAAATGTATATCACTTAGAAATACCGTTCTCCACAAGGGCGGAAACAGAGAAGAGCTTCCGCTGCCCATTTGGCAAACAGCCTTCCTTCTTTAAATTAAATTAAATTAAATTAATTTATTTATTTAAAATTAACTTAAATTCATTTATTTATTTAAAATTAAATTAAATTCATTAAATTCATTTCATTAAAATGAACCCACATTTTAAGGAAAACATTTGAGTTAGGAAATTTAACTTTGCCATCCAAGGCACACACCTAAGTCTAGGAGTCCGATTACTGGATGAGAAATTCCATTTTTAAAGTGGAAAATCTCTTTTACTCTTGAAAACTAAATCAATGAAAAGAGGCCCAGCATACTCCAGACTTATCTAGTTTCCTTTGTGCCTGTTTATGAGGATCCAGAAAAATCAGCTGGCTCCTCACCATCTGGTTCTCCACTCCGAAGTCTCCTCCACAGAGAAGCCCTCCCTGACCACCAATCTGTAAGTGTTCACCTCACCTGGGAGGAAAAAAAATCCTGGACTTACTATTTTGATTTAATCCTAGCACTTAGTCCTGTCTGAGATTGTGTTGTTAATAGATATGTGTGTTCATTAGTTATCTTCCCCACTAGATTGTAAGTTGACAAGCTTGTAAGTCTTGTTCACACTGTACATACACCCGATGTTAGAAGAGTGCCTGGAACAGAGCAGGCACTCAGCAAAGATTTCTTGGATTAACATATGAATGAATAACTAACTTCATTAACGCCTGGCAGTTAATGATAGTATTTGGGCGGGATGGCAGATATTAGTAAGAGAATAGAGTAATAAACCATTCTAGTTCTAGCATTCCTCTTTAATTTACAAGGCAAGGCAAAGTTGAAAGGCCACCTATATTCTGCTGGTAGATGTCATCCATAATAAAAGAAATAAATGAAAAAGATCAAGCTCTACCAGGAACTTGACAGTTCATATTTCCTATAAACAACACTGAATATAGCATAGATTTCCCCGTTGTTGGGAATCCAGTCTTTTGAGAAGAAGAAAGCCGTAGCTGAAGTGCTTCATGTTCCTTAGTAGAGCAAAAGAAGCTGATGCAGTGTTAAAGGTGCAACTTGATTATATTTTTCAAGACAGAAGACGTTGAAAAATTAAGCCAATGTTTTGAGTTAAGAAGGTTTTTTTCCTTTTAATGTACACTTTAAATAGACATTGTTCACAGTGTGTCCCTCAACCCACTGGAGCCCTGAGCTTGTGATAAACAATTTTAGAAAAGAGGGTTCCATGGGCACACACTTTTGGTAAATAATGAGTTGTACAAAGTTCCTCAGATTTTTTTTCATTTCACATTTCCTGTGATATGCTAATGTGAGCCACAAATACCCAAGAAGGTATTTCTCAAAGTTACTTCTAGATTAATTTGATTAACTTGAGGTACAATTCAATGAGCTCAAGTTCTTTGGAAACACTACCTTAGTCACACTCTTGCTGTTGCGATGCCCTTATCACACTTTGTACGTATCTCCACTCATCACATTCTAACGTCCTCTTTCCTTTACCTTTCTCACAACATAAGATCTGTGGAGAACACAATGTTATTCATCTGATTCTAGCAAAGTGACATTACCAAGTAGGCATTTTAAAAATGGGTGTGAACGAACGGTTGCTTTTGTAAGCACACAATCAACAAGATAAACAGGATATACACATATTATAATTAAAGTAAGTTTCCTTTCCAAAAAAAAAAAATCTCCTTATGTGGAGAAAATACTTTCCTTACCTGCTCTTCTCCCTCTACAATTTTGATGGCAAATGCACAGACCATACTCTGCATTGTTTCTAACGTGCGGGAGAGAACCTTGCCATAATTCAGCTTTATTTCTTTAGGAATGGGAGTGAGCAATATGGTCTTTTCTGAGTATAGTACATCCAGAGTGGCCTAAGTCAAAGCCCACAATTTTCCTTTACTTATTTCTTGAATACAGTAAAGAACACTTGTTTCATCTATTCATGTTACTAGTAAAAAACAAAAACAAAAAAACACACAAAAAACCCACAAAAACAAACAAAAAAACAACTTGTGATCCAGATGTCCCCCTCCTCCCACCCTCCCTATCCCAGCCCTCTAGGCAGTCACAGAGCACGGAGCTGATCTCCCTGTGCTATGCGGCTTTGAGACTACCAAAGAGCACAAAGTGGGCGGAAAAGTCCACAATCCTGCTACTTAGACACAATCACTTTAACAACTGGAGTAGCTCTTTGGAGGTTTTCTCTAATATTTCCCTAGTTATTGGCCAATTCCAGTGTTGTACTCCTTGAGTACAACTTGAGTCAACTTTGCTACTTAATATTTACTATAATATTCACTTTATAATTAGCATAAGCAGTACATTTTATTTCCTCTGAATTTGTGATTTAAATACATTATTTTGTGTATTTTTGTTTGCTTTCCTGAGTAAATAAGCTAGAAGTTTGTTAATTCTGTTGTTTTTAAGACTCAACTCTTTGACTTCTTGTTCAAATGTATTCTGTTTACTGATTTATAAAATTCTGCTTTTAAGGTAATGAATTTTTTCCTTCAGTTCTTCGATGTATTTTTGTGTGTTATGCTTTTTCTAATGCCTTAATTAAATGCTTGGTTTAGTTTTAATTTGGGGGGGAAGAACAAAGCATTCAATATTCTAAATCTGCCTTACTTATAACTCTGCTGTATCTATAGAATTATTTATTTATTTATTTATTATATTTTTTATTTTTAATTTTTTTAGGATTTTTTAATTTTAATGAAGTTTATTTTCTCACTATAAAAATTAATACATATGCATTACAAAAATATGAAGATAGGAACAGAAAGAAGTGTAGGATATTTCTACTACCTAGAACCCACTGTTTTTGTTAATGTCTTTCCTTAACATAATTGTGATTTGACATACATAATATGTCAAATTATGTATACCTTTAAAAAATTCATATTTTCATTATGCCAAATTATATATACTTTTTAAAAATGATTATGTTTTCATGCCCATACTCACTGAAGATTTATGTGCCATAAAATCCCACCACCAATCTATATACAATTTTCATGTTCTGGTGTATTTTTATTTTAAAAGTCTTTTTTCTTTTTTTTTTTTTCTTTTTTTTTTTTGCAGTATGCGGGCCTCTCACTGTTGTGGCCTCTCCCGCTGCGGAGCACAGGCTCCGGACGCACAGGCTCCGGACGCGCAGGCTCAGCGGCCATGGCTCACGGGCCCAGCAGCTTCGCGGCATGTGGGATCTTCCCAGACCGGGGCACGAACCTGTGTCTCCTGCATCGGCAGGCGGACTCTCAACCACTGCGCCACCAGGGAAGCCCCTTTTTTCTTTTTTAACATAGTTAAAAACACCAAGTATTTATGTTTATTAAGCAGAGTTAAAGAAGGAATATTTACAGATCCTAGAGAAAGATGATATAAGAAGCTTATTTCCCCACTGATTGAGAGAGATTTCAACTCTATTCATTGTTACTTTTAGTTTGTAAAGAATTGTCAGTTCAAGTGTGAATTCCAAAAATTAACATCTATTGGAACACCTCCCTTGAATGGCGAAAAGTACTATATGTTTTCTTCGTATATCCCTATCTTGCATTTGTCATTTTATTATTGTTTATTGTGCTTTTATCTTCCAATAAACGTTTAAAATGTTTACACTGTTTTCAACTTTATTTATATTTTATAATTACTAAGTTTCCATTGCTCACCACTAACCCTTTTATTTCATGACTTCCCTCATGGTTGAACGGTTTAATTTGCTTTACCACTGGCTGGAGTACATGTTCAAGCAACTTTCTCAGGAAAAGTGTGTGGATGGCATATTTGTGAGAAATCATATATCTGAGAACATCTTTCTGTGGCTTTCACTAATAACACCTTGGCTGAGTCTAGAATTTGTGGGTCACAAACATTTTCACCTGAAAGTTATAGACATTGCTTCCCTGTCTTCTGGCATTTAAGACTGCAGAGAATTCTGATGTCAACTTCTCTTTCTTTGGGGGTTAAACTACTTTTTCTCTCAGGATGCTAGGTAATTTCTTTGCTTTATCCTTGAAATTAACATAAAAAAATGCCAGACTATATCTAATTATTGGTCTCTTTTTTTGTTATTTTCTCTGGTACATGGTAAGCATTTGATCTGTAGATCTGTGTCTTTTTATAGTCGAGAAAGTTGGTTTTGTTTTTATTATTTTCTTATGGCATGCTTAACTGATTTGGTTGCTTTTAATCTAGCTTCTAATTCTTTAGGAACAATTGTCTATATATTATAAGAGCTCCATCCTCTGTCCAACCTTTCATTACCTATCTCAAGCTCTCATATCTGACCTTCTCCTCTACATTCTGGGAGAATTTCTCAAGTTTGCCTTTTCCATCACTCATCTCATTTTCTCCAGTTTCTTTTTTTAAAATTTTACTACATATAATGCTTTTTAGTTTCCTCACATTTCTTCCTTCTTCAGCAAGTTCCTTTTCCTTTTCACCTACAGTCTCATTCAGCAATATATATATATAAATATAAATAAATAAATATATATATATATATATATATATATTTTTTTTTTTTTTTTTTTGCGGTACGCGGGCCTCTCACTCCCGTGGCCTCTCCCGTTGCGGAGCACAGGCTCCGGACGTGCAGGCTCAGCGGCCATGGCTCACGGGCCCAGCCGCTCCGAGGTACGTGGGATCCTCCCGGCCGGGGCACGAACCCGCATCCCCTGCATCGGCAGGCGGACTCTCAACCACTGCGCCACCAGGGAAGCCCTCAGCAATATTTTAAACGTATTCTCTTGTTCTCTTTTCTCCTTCTAGACTTCACTTCAGTTTGCTTTAAATGCTTACTTTGTTTTGTATACTTCTTTGCACTCAATAGAAAGCACAAAGCAAATCGTTATCAAAAATATTCATTTTCCTATAGAAAGCATATTTTTAAAATAAATTTTTTTTTCCTCTGCCTCTTAAATACTATGTTCTCCTCCATTTATGTTGCAGAGCCTTTTCAGAAACCTTCTGCTGGGTTTCTTTGTTCATTCTTGAACAAAGAGCAGTCTATCCAGGCTGATGTTTTTCTAAAAATAGGGTGGGCAGGTCTTCTTTCCTTCCTTCACCGTCCATTCCAATGTTCTGATTCCTCCTCTCAGTGGGAAACTGGTTGATAGAAATTCATATACAGCATGTTAAGGGAAGCAGGGAGGGAGTTGGGGCCATGAAGAGTCCCCCGCAGGAAAAACTTCAGATTTTTCCACACAAAAATTTTATAAATTGACCTGACTTCCACTCCGGGAACAGAGCGAATACAGCCAGTCCTTCGTGTGCATTGCCTGTCGCATCAGAGAAATGCCCTAATGCAGGGCCTGCTTTTTCCCCCAGTGTGACTATTCCTGGGCCTCCTAGTGACACTCTTAATCCATCAATAGCTGTGAAAGTAAGCCAAGTGGAAGCCCCTACAGGTTGTCCTAACCCCCCAACTCAATTCTTGTCACTTTCTTAGGAAGTGAAATGGCATGTTGGTTTTGGTATAATTCTTCAATATGATTTCATCTGCACTGTATCTAGTGGAAATTCTTCACAGTTTGCAACAAGAAGATGGACCTCCCCCCTGGCCTCCAACACTATTATGGTTTCTCCATATTTAAAAAATTTTGAAGTCATTTTAATTGGGATTGTGAAGGTGGAGAGGTTCATCTAAATATCAATGCCTAAGTTATAATCTCACTCCAAATTCTCCTTTTTTCCTCACTTTTTTTTGATAAATTTATGTTCCTATGGATACTGTGTTTAAATAGGCATATCATTTTAGAAAATTCAAGTCATACAAATCTGAATCTCATTTAGCTTGTTGAACATAAGAGATGGTCAATAAAGGTAAATTCAATAAATAAATGACAAAAAGTATAAACTATAGAAAGATGACTTCCAGAAATTTTTCATATTATAAAAATATTATCATCATGAATCCATTTATAATTTATGCTCCAATTTTCATGACTAAATCTAGGGTGGGTTTAAGATGAAATGCACTTAACCTATATGGACAGCATAAGCATTCAACAATTTATTTTCACTTGTCTGCTTCTTCTTAAGACCTGATTTTATGGTTTATAAAAGGGGAAAAAGATGTGACTAGAATGCTAGAATATTATTCTTGTAGCTGTATCACTAATTAACCATATAACTGGTGCAAACCACTTAAAGTCTTTGTTCCCTGGTTAACCTTTTAGCAAAAATTAGAAAATCAACACTTGCTCACCACAGGACAGTGCAGCACTATTTAAAGGATTAAGAAAATTATGTATATATAACAGCACTTTGGAGAGAAAATGAATGTATAAAAATACTGAATAATATATAAATCAGTGTAGGATGCAAAGCTAGAAGCTTAAAAATACTGTCAAAACCACATCTAAAATTGTCTTTTCACATCCTTATGGAATCTATTGGGCAAGGCAATTTTAAAACACTTGATATTACTAAGAGAAGAGGTTCAGACCCACTGCTTAAAAATAAGTCTTCCTGGAAAAATAATGAGGTTGAGAAGAAGGGGGTAAAACCCTATCCAACAGAAATCCCATTGCTAATCATGGGGTTTCATAAACTGAATAGAGAAAAATGAATATTCAAATATTCAAAATTAAAGATACAAAAGAAAAACAGCACCTACAATATAAAAGACAAAGAAAAGTATTTGGTAAATATATATATATAAAATTTACCAAGTATTTTATATATATATATATATATATATATATATATATATATTCAGAGGGAATAATAATGGGACCTGAGGCAAAAACACTCTTTCTTGCCATCATTTTGAGATATTATGTACTTTAAAAGGCTGGATTCCTCCCAAAAGAGGAAGAAGAAAGATGCTTAGATAAGATGCCTTTTATGTTCTCCTCCAATCGAAAGAATCTATTCTATACTTCTAATAATTACTCAATCAACTGGACTCCCCTGTACATTAGATTGTCCCACTGGTTTCAAAGTATGTCACTTAACTTCCCACAAGTGCATCAACAGCTGAGATCACAAAATGGATACTTGATATGGAAAGGCTCCTGTATCAAAAGCAAAGTAACACAGACCAACCCAGCTACAGAGCACCTGCTAAGTTCAAAGCTCTATGCAGAGGGTACAGCATTCAATAAAACAATCTTTCCAGCTACAAGGATTACACAGTCAAGTAAGGGAGATTAGACTATATGCAAATAATTGCAAAACAGGGAACGGTACCTCCAAATAATTATAATGTGCTGGAGATAAAGTGAAAAGCCATTATGACAGACAAAATAATATTCTTACAAAGCCATTCAGTATACATCGCTGAGCACCTGTGATGTGTCAGGCACTGTGCTAGGCTCTGAGAATATAAAGATAAATGAAAATAGCCAACTCTGATTAAGTAGTTATAATGGGTCAGGCAATGTGTTAAGTTCTTTTACATTCTATCTCATTTACTCCTCACAACACAGCTCTAAAATAGGCAATATCGTGATCCTTGTTTTACAGAAGTCAAGGTTTAGGAAGTTAAATAATTTACCCAAGATCTCCAGATAAGAGAATAGGACAACTGGGGTTAGAACTCACACTGCCTAGCTTCAGAGGCCACCTCCAGAGGTTAAGCATTATGTCCTGAAATGCCACAAAATCCCCACCAAACTCCAGCTCAGTGAAGGACACAGAGAAGAGTAACAGGGCTATTCTAACAGGGGTTTGAAAATGCTCCAGTAGGAGGGGGAAGTGCGAACCACCTGAGAGAGCATCAAGAAGAACGCATCACAGTGGAGGTGACAAGTGAAATGAGTCTTCAAGGCTGAGAGATGAAAGAAGAACTGCATGCGTGGACAGGTGGGTAAGGGCATTCTCTGCGGAGGGAACAGAATGTACAAAGTTAGAAGAGCATGGTAGTATATGGTATGTGGGGTCCTGTGAGTCGTTTTGTGTGGCTGAGGGCTGAGTGGGGAAGGGGTGGCAGAGGAGGTGAGATGAGTAAGGTACAAGAGCCAAAAGACAGGTGGTCCCCAGGCCATGCAAAGCTAAGTCAAAGGATTCTAAATATTTTAGAAAGTTAACCCTGTAGCAGAGTGGGCAGTTGAAAGGGGAATCAGATTAAAGGCAGGGATGGTGCTGAAGAGGCTACTCTCTGGATGAAAGATATGAAATAGGATAGCAGCAGTGGCCTTCGAAAGGAGACTGATGAAAGGAAGATTTCAGAGGGAAACAAGAGAGGACTGGGGTCAACTGATCAGTGACAGAGGGTAATAGTGGCTCTCTTACTTGTTTAAATATAAACAAAAATATATAATTTAGTGACTTAACATTTAGATGTAACTCAAATAATGAGCCAATGTGGACCAGGCCCAGCATGGTAATATAGTCCAAGAAAAGGCTGAGCACCCAATAGCAATTGAAAACTCTGTCTCACCTTAGCTCCCTGAAGAAACTCTAAAGGTGATCCAATTTATGCTCCACATCTCCACTTCTCACAAAAATGCCTTTCCTCTTTCAAGTCTTGTCAGTCTCACATTTCCTCACCATCAGCTCTAAGACATCTCTCTCCCTCTCTCTCTCCTCCCCCCAGCTCTTTCCAGCCCTTCTCCCTTTTCTGCATCCCCCAAAGCCTGAGAATCTGACTGAAAAACTCAGAAGAATCCTTAGAGGATGGAGTGGGGGGGGGGGCGGAGGGGGGAGTGGAATGAGCAAAGACAAATTTTTGTTCAGCAGGCAGGGTGTGGGGAAAAGGAGAAAGCTGGGAACACACATTAATAATATTATCCCCATTACATATCAGTAAGAACCAAAGTTTAAATTAATAAAGCGGACTGTAAAAGCCCACTAGACCAGAATTGAAAAACAGCTTTATTTTTGAAATTCAAACACAAATGTAAAAATAAATGCTCTGATAATCATCAGAGAAATGCAAACCAAAACCACAATGAGATATCACCTCATACCTGTCAGAATGGCTATCATCAAAAAGTCTACAAATAACAAATGTTGGCGAGGATGTAGAGAAAGGGGAACCCTTGTACACTGCTGGTGGGAGTGTAAATTGGTGCAGCCACTATGGAAGAAAGTAAGGAGGTTCCTCAAAAAACTAAAAATAGAACTATCATATGATCCAGAAATTCCACTCCTGGGTATGTATCTGAAAAAAACAAAAACACTAATTCAAAAAGATACATGCGCCCCAATGTTAATAGTAGAATTATTTATAGTAGCCAAAATAAGGAAGCAATCCAAGTGTTTCTCAACATATGAATGGATAAAGAAGATGTGATATATACAGACACACAATGGAATACTACTCAGCCATAAAAAGGAATGGAATTCTGCCGCTTGCAACAATGTGGATAGACCTAGAGGGTATTAGGCTTAGTGAAGTAAGTTAAAAAAAAAAAAAAAACAAATACTGTATGTTATCACTGATATGTGGAATCTAAAAAATAAAATAAATGAATTAATATCACAAACAGACTCACAGATATAGAGAACAAACTACTGGCTACCGGTGGGGAGGGGAAGGGGCAAGATAGGGGTAGGTTTTAAGAGATACAAACACCTATGTATAAAATAAATAAGCAACTAGGATATATTGTATAGCACAGGGAAATATAGCCATTATTTATTTTATAATAACTTGAAATGGCAATTCAATCTATAAAAGTATTGAATCACTGTTATATACCTGAAACTAATACAATATTATAAATCAACTATATTTCAATAAAAAGTTTAAAATAAAAAAATAAATAAATGCCCTGAAACACCAGATGAAAAAAATCAACAAGTAGAACCAGAGATAGAATAAAATATACTCAAAAACAGATTTTATATTTTAGGCTAAAAAGGAGGGAAACAACAGGGTAGACTAGAAAGGAAGTAAAATTTTGATTAAACATAAAAGGGCCTACATGAAGTTTCTAGAACCTAGATGACAATGGTGTAAAACCTTTGAGTTTAGAATAATCGGAATGTAAATAAAATTGTAGTAGTCTATTACTGACTGCTATTAGTTCAGAATAGTGAAAAAGTAAAACAATAATAAATGTAGTTATTTATCACCTTTCTCCTAAAAGACCATTAAGTGAATTTGCTAAAATAGAAGACACATGACAAACTCTCTTAAACAACAGAAGACTTTTTAAACTACCTTAATACCCACAGAATAAATGGAACACTGAGGAACAACTGGAAAGAGCAATGCATTGATAGCTTAATGGCTACTTTTTAGAATTCACTGGTCTCAATGGTGGCATCTCCAAAATGATTCTTCTGGAATATGGCAGAATTTGTGCCAAAGAAAAATGCAAGAATCCTGCAGCCACAGGTGATGACTGGGATAGTCCCAGCTTATGCTTCACTTCCCCTAGGAACACTGCCCTCCCTACCCCACGTAAGAAAATAAGCCAGGCCTTAAGCAAAGGAGAAGAGTTAATTCTTCAGGACTACATACGATGAGCTGGGCACTTGATGTGCATTGTTCATCTGATGTTCACAGCAACTCTAAGATAGGTTTGTTGCTCTTACCTGACAGATGAGGGAATTAAGGCCAAGAGAGGTTAAAAACATAGCCCAGATGAAATATGTAATAAATGGTAAATCCAGGTTCTGAACCCATCTGTCTGACTGAAACCCTTGCTCTCTCCACTACACCAGAGAGCCTCACATTACAGGGGTGTTGCAGGAGGACCATGTTCCCAAGGGATACCCCAACCAACGTACACAGAGTTCATGCAAACAATGCTCCATTTGGGGAGACATACATACCCTGGGTTCAATCCTAGAGGTAAAGGGAAAGGAAAAGACCCTGGCAATAATGATGATGATGATGATGATTCTACTTTCCTAAGAAGAGAAGTCAGCAATTGCAAGGCCTGGGACAGAGGAAGACAAAGTAGGCAAAGGGAAGAAAGTTAAATAGGGCACACATGATGGAAGATGAATAAAAATGCATGAAAGGAAAGAGAATGAGGATGAAAAGACAGATCAAGTCCAATAAGAGAGAAAAAGAAATAGAGAAAGAGGTCAAAAGAATGGAAGGGGAAAGATTTAGGAGGTTGAGAGATGGGATATAAGAAAAGGAAATGGGACAACATTGAAAAGAGAATGGAGATAAGCGTTTCTGTCCCCCTTTCAATAATGTGGAATTCATGCCCTCCCTGCCACCTCCCCATTTCTGATGTCCTAGAATGAACAGCCATGCGCCCTCAATTATTTGTACCTCTGATAAAAGGTTTATGATAATGACATGTGTCCCTGAAGAATCCTCTTTATTAAAAGAACTATTACCACACTAAACAGCAGAATGCATTTCATACTCAGAATAGGTATTTAAATAGAGGAGCATAATTAAAATAAGTAGAAGGATATGAACGATTCTAACATGTTTAAATTTAGAAATTAACAATGCTAAATGTTTTTAAACCTCTGAAGGGAGTTAGGAGAGCAATTTATTTGAAAAAAATAAAACCCAGCATGTTTAAAAATAAAGGAATATCAATCTAGAGAATGAAAAACAATTATAAAAATAACCAGAAATCTGCCATGGTGAATTATTACATGTGAATTGGCTGCACTTTCTTTATATACATACACAGCATCAAAGCTGTACCTCAAATCCCAAACTGTGAGCCAGACTCCAGAGAAGGCACACTATAAGATTCCATTTATATGAAATTCAAGAATAGGCAAAACTATAGTGATGCAAGTCAGAGCCATGGAGGAGGGTGGAATGGAAGGGGGCATGAGGGAACTGTCTAGGGTGGTAGAGATGTTCTATATGGTGTCTGGTGTGTGGTTACCTGTGTATACATTTGTTAGAACTCATGGGACTGTATGCTTAAAATGGGTACATTTTATCATATACAAATTATACCTCAGTAAAGTTGATTAAAATAAAGACTCAAACAACAAAATCCTAGAGGAATACAGTTTTCTGTGTCCTGATTGTGGTGGTGATTACATGAATCCGTACCTGTGATAAAATTTCATAGAACTATAAACTAAAGGGGAAATATGAGTGCATGTAAAAACTGGTGAAATTCAATTAAGGTCTGCAAGTTTAGTATTATACTAATGTCAATTTCCTGGTTTTGATAATGTACTATAATTGTATAAGATGCTGTTGTTGGGGAAAGCTGGGAAAAGAGACACAGGAACTGTCTTGTGCCATTTTTGTGATTTCCTGTAAGTACAAAATTATTTCAAAAATATTTTTTTAAAAAGAACATAGATTATATAGTCCGTATTTGTACCATCACCCACCATCAGTGTTAAAAAAGGGTGAGCTTACGATAGGGTAGAATCCTGCAAATACAAAATTCAGGAAGGTAAATAATCTTTTAAATGTTTCCAATAAACCTGTGGCTGGTCTCAATTCAGAGAGGGAAGTACTTTTTAATAAATAAACATTACTATATAGATTAAAAATTAAGATCAAAATATAAATCAGCCTAAACTATAAGTCAACAAATCAAACAGTAACTATCAGTTCCTAATTTGTGAACTAAAATGTTATACATGACAAAGATTTTTGTGTTCAAAAAAAAAAAAAAAATCAGTATGTACAGAGAACAGCCATGTGAAGAGGCAGCAAGAGGGCGGTCATCTGCAACCCAAGGAGAGAGGCCTTAAGAGAAACCAACTCTGCCAGCACTGTGATCTTGGACTTGTAACATCCAGAACTATAAGAAAATAAATTTCTGTGGTTTAAGGCACCCAGTCTATGGTATTTTGTTATGGCAGTCCTAGACTAATATATTAAACTGTAATTTATATGCCATAAACTCACCTCTTGTGAGTATATAGTTCAATGACTTTTCATAAATTTATAGACCTGTGTGATCATCACCACAATCCAGTTTAGAACACTTCTATCAGCCCCCAAACACTCCCTCTCCCACCGCCAACCCCAGGCAACTACTGATCTGCTGTCTCTGATATAGTTGCCTTTTTTAGAAGGAATCATACAATATGAAGTACAAAATTAGACTTCATACAAAATCATATTGTATGATTTATGAAATCAGACAATATGAAGTCTTCTGTGTCTGCTTTCTTTCACATAGTATGTTTTTGAGGTTTATCCATATTGTACTATATACCAGTAGCTTCTTTTTATTGACAAATAGTTTCCATTGTATGGCTATACCACATGTTGTTCATCCATTCATCAGTTGATGGACATTTGGGTTGTTCCCTGTTTTTGGCTATTATGAATAATGACGCTATAATCATTCACATACAAGTTTTTGCGTGAATGGATGTTTTAACTTCTCTTAGAAATATATGTAGGAGTGGAATTAACTGAGTCATGTGTTAGCATATATTTAACTATTTAAGAAACTGCCAAACTGTCTTCCAAAACGGCAGTACCATTTTACATTCCTTCCAGGAATATATAGAAGTTTCAGTTTCTTAACATCCTTGTCAGAACTTGGTTTTGTCAGTCTTTTTAAGTTATAGCCATTCTAATGGGTGTGTAGTGGTATCTACTCAGGTTTAAGCTCAAAAAGACAATTTTAACTTTGGGCTAATGAGAATAAGCCACAGGTACTTATTGATAAAAAGTATAACCCTGAGGGGAGGGTCTTAAAATTTTGCCTGGTAACCACACTCTAGGTTTTAGAAAAGAGGGGAGGAAGAACTCTTTCTTCTTCAGTCAGAGACTCATTTATGAACCTCATTCTTTTTATTCCAAAAACATTTATTCCAGATTTGAGGGGTTTTATTAAATGCCTTCTGAATTTCAAAAGATTAAAGAAAGCCATAATGCATGATGAAATTAGAAACTTTATCAGTTTACCATAAATTTAAAGAAGGTAATTTTGTGTTTTAGAAATAGATGCAGAATATACAGTTGAGAATTTGGGGTATGACATGTTTGATTTCAGGCAAGGCTTTTGATTTCATCTTTAAAGCTAAGTAGCTAAAGATTATGTAATTGTAACCTAAAACATGGGATTTAAATGGCAATGTATTACAATCATATTGTGTTATAATTATACATATCGGTGTCTTGTATGAAATGATTCTAACAGGTTTCAGATAATCTGAAAGTTAATAAACCTATGGAAATTTTTCATTTGACCTTTTGGGTATGGTTTAAAGGTATAGTATCTGACACATTTTCTAGTTATTTTTAAATTTTTAATTGTATTTTATTGTTATATACGCTGATTATATTTTGTAACATTCCTAATTGGCTTTAGGCAAAACTTCAAGGATCTGTAGTCATGTACTGTTCTTTGCCAATCATACAAAATTCTAGCCTACTTGATCACTCCTTGATCCCCTGTGGGAAAACTAAAAATTTTTGCTGGTGTTGGGTAAGGAGAAAAGCAGCCCCTGACACGCAGGAGCCAGCCTGGCACTATCAGCTGGCCTTGGTGCTGCTACAAGCTGGTCTGGCAGCCACAGCAAAGCCTTGGTGTTCTCCCGCTGAACATGAACACTTCCAGAAAATACCATCCTCAGACAAGGCTGCTCTGTGACCACAGTGGATCAAGACCAAAAAAACAGATCACTCCATAGCTACATCTAAACACAGACAGAACATAAACATTGTCCAAGCCACAAAATGCCAAATATCCTCCTGTCCTAGCTCATGGGAGTGATGGCTGCTTCTCTCCCAATTACAGATGTAGCCTCACTCTAGTCTGCTGTCTCCATAAATGAGATTTATTAAGATACACAGTCATAAAAAATGGGCAGAAGAACTGAATAGACATTTTTCCAAAGAGGAATGCAGATGGCCAACAGGCACATGAAAAGATGCTCAACATCACTAATCATCAGGGTAATGCAAAACCACAATAAGATATCAACTCAAATCTATCAGAATGGCTATTATCACAAAGACAACAAATAACAAGTGTTGATGAGGATGTGGAGAAAAGGGAACCCTCGTATACTTTTGGTGGGAAGGTAAACTGGTGCAGCCACTATGGAAACAGTATGGAGGGTTCTCAAAAACTAAAAACAGAACTCCCATAGGACCCAGCAATTCCACTCCTGAATATGTATCTGAAGAAAACCCCAAACCACTAATTCGAAAAGTTACATGCACCCCAATGTTCACAATGGCATTATTTACAATTGCCAAGCTATGGAAGCAACCTAAGTGTCCATTAGCAGATAAACGGATAAAGAAGAAGTGGTGTGTACACACACACACACACACACACACACACACAAAATGGAATACTAATCAGCCATAAAAAAGAATGAAAATTTTTGCCATTTGCAGCAACATGGATGAACTTGGAGGGCATTATGCTAAATAAGATAAGTCAGACAGAGAAAGACAAACACTGTATGATATCACTTATAGGTGGAATCTAAAAAACACAATAAACTAGTGAGTATAACAAAAAAGAAGCAGACTCACAGATATAGAGAACAAACTAGTGGTTACCAGTGGGGAGAGGGAAGGGGGAGGGGAGTAAGAGGTATAAACTATTAGGTATAAAATAAGCTACAAGGATATATTGTACAACATGGGGAATATAGCCAATATTTTACAATAACTGTAAATGGATGGAATATAACCTTTAAAAATTGTGACTCATTATATTGTACACCTGTAACTTACATAATATTGTACAGCAACTATACTTCAATTTTTTAAAAAAGATACACAATCACAGAAGTACCCCCGCTTCCTGAGAGCACCCAACCCAGAGCAGGGCCTCACTTCCTTCGATCCTCTCCAAAATTACCTAACACAAGCCCAAATCTTATAGTAAGTCTTTTCTAACACCTGCTTACTTAGACATCCCACAGTTACTCAGGGTATATGTTTTCCCTCACTGCAAGGAATAATAAACCAACTTGTTCAATTAAAAAAATACATCAAGGTGACCCAAGAGATCAAATTATACTTTAAATTTTTATTTTCATATTGTTCAAAGCATAGAGATCCACACAGTACTAAATAATCAGCTCACCATAAACTCAATGTCAATGAATGCAGTTATTAAAATTCTAATTCTGTGGTCAGTAGTTTTGATTATAATTATTATGTATACAGTAGATGGAAAAAATGAAATATTTCTAAATGTATGCATACCCCATAGGATCAACCTTTATCCTGCCACTTACTATAATAGAGTCATTTGCAAATCAGCCAACAAATTAGGCTAACTAGGAGCCATTGACAAATGAAGAGAAATGAGTGTATAATTGTAGAGTCTATGTAAATGATGCTTAACATCCAGATAAAAGTCATTAAAAAACATTCAGTCATTTGAGTATTTCTAACTAGTCTGACTTTTTTTTTTATAAAAGCAGGTAACGATAGCAACGGCGGCATATTGTAAACTACTGAGTGCCCAACTTCAATCAACAATGAAGCAGTAGGTGCCTGATGTAATTAGAAAGAGCCCCAGGAGAGGAGATCCAGAGTCTGGGCTCAGTTCTAGGATGAATTTCCCTGTAGTCATAGACTACATGCCACAGACTAAGACTCAAGACTTAGGCAGAGACTACCAGAGGTAAAGGGGTATTAGCAACCAGCTAGCCAAGCCCCACATCACGGTCAAGGAAACTCAGGCTCAGACGTATAAGGTGAATAAGCCACAATCAGAACCCTGACCCCTGCCCCATTTCTTGCCAATGATTCCTCAGTTATAAAATGAGAACAATCATCCATGTTTGCTTCTTCCTGATAGAGGTGCTGGGATGATGACTGGAACTAACTGGTTGAATGAATATGTGCTTGCCTGTATTTAAATGAATTCAACGAAATAACTAGTCTTTGGGCAGTAGGTGCAGTATCAGGCAAAATTATGTTTGGCTGTTTGCATAAATCCTCCCACTGCCAAGGGTTTTAAGCAAGTTAGGACTGTGTTTCTCAATGGGAGCAGTACTGGCATTTTAGGCAGAATATTCTGCCCGGTGGGGGGGTTGCGTTCCCCACGGTGCAGGTTGTAAAATACAAGGCTGGCCCCCAGCTACTCAAATAGCAGCAGCACCTCTGGGTCAGGTCTGGCCCTAGGGCGAGGCAATTTAAAACATCGAAACTAATGCCAGAAATCCATGATGAACAAAATACCACCATGTTAAACAAATATGGAATCAGTGCTACTGACTTTTCTTTTTGCCTCAGGCTCCAGTATGGCTCAGCATGGCAGTTACTGATCCTGTCTTTATTATAACATGCTGGCATTTTATTCAACCTGAATTTTTTGCATTAATTTTTAAGATATTTCATTAAAATATTATCTGGCAGATTACTGAGTTTTGGGGGTGCCCCTTAAATTCTGTACCCAAGACAAGTGCCTCACTTGCTTTATCCTAGTCCAGTGCTGCTCCAGGTCATTGTGACAACTTAAAACACCTCCACACATTTCTAGACGCCTCCCTGGGTTGAGAACCTCTGAAACAGGGGCTGATTTTTCTCATTTAACAAGAAGTCCGGAGAGACACAGCCCAGGCCTGAAACAGTGGCTGCATGATGCCATTGGGGCCCTAGATTCCCTTTATCTCTGCTGCAGTCACAAGATGGCTGATGTGCCCCCAAGGAATTATGTCCTAGTTCCAGAGAGGAAAACAAGGCAGGGCAAAGGGCAGGAAAAACATAGCAGCTGAGCCTGACTCCTTTAATTAGAAAAATACCTTTCCCAGGAGCCCCACCCAATAAACCTTAACTCACATATCATTGGCTAGAAGTGAGCCAAGTAGCCAGCCCTAGCTGCAGGGAACCTGGGGGAGATGAACACCTGTAAGTGGGCACGTCTCCAGCCTGAATAAAACTAGTGTTCTCTCCCTAACACACCATTGTAGAGCAGTTATACTCCAATAAAGATGTTTAAAAAAAAAAAAAAAGAATGAAGGGGAGAGTGAAGAAAAGATAAATAGCTAGAAATGTCTGCCATGAGGGCCAGGCAAGATGATAAATGCTGGCTCTTTTGCGTGACTGCAAATAGCATCTTTTCTGCTTGTAATCTGATGGTCGGCCTGAGCAGAGCATTTTGATGGTCACTTTTAGAATGATGGATAGAAACTGGAACATTGTCTTAGGTTGGGCTCCATAGAAGCAGAACCTAAAACAGGGATTTAGGTGCGTGTGATTTATTAAGGGCATACTCTTGGGAGAAACCTGTAAGGGAGTGAGGGGAACAGCCAAAGGAAGAGACATGATCCAAGTGAGGATGCATTCTCACGTGAAGCTTTGCCGAGGCTTAACGCCACAAGGGGCTGTGAGCCTAAATCACAACACAGAGCTGTCCCACCTCAAAGAAGCTCAGCCTTTTACCCTTGACAAATCAGTCAGCCATTTGCTACCCGGTCCTGTGATGAAGGGGCCAGTGTAACCTCCCAGGTTACCTCTCTGGGTGATGCAATGCCCATTGGCCAAGAGCAACACTCCATGGAGGGTTACAGGTGTGAGTTGTTTGCCAAAGCACTTGCTGCAGCTGTGGGGGTGGGGTGCCCCACCCCTATCATGGGTCTGGGTGGGCACCAAGAGCATCTACGGCAAATATTAATTTTGATGCACTTTCCAAAGAACTGCCTTTATTTCTGCTTTGTATTGTTTGAGAATGGAACCCTAGGTATATTGCTATGATTAAAAGCTGTTGGAAAAACTGGCAACGAGTTTAAAGTGTCTCGTTTTCAAGAAAAATGATTAACAGGTGTTGACTTGTTTTGTTGAACCACAAATGCAGAAAGTGCTTTATAATTTGCTCTGGGTATTAACCAGGATCCAATCTGTAGTTCACAATCTCATCAGAGCACGTAAATATTTCATAGTCGTAGTGTCTCATTTAAAGCTCAATGAATATTTAATTGAAGTTGACCAACAAAATAACTGAAAGAATTATGTCGCATTTAGTTAGGCCTGAAATGAGCAAGCTCTTCATTTTGTCAAGTAGTTTAAAGCTAAAATTATTCCAACTTCATGAAATATTCTACATGATTTTATAAGTAATTAAAGGGCTATAAAATAGGCTTGAAAGGCACATATTAAATACTGAGAAAAACATGAAATAAAATTAATTTTCAACTTTAAATGCAAGAGAATAGTTTCATATATGGTGGCCTACATTATTTATTCAGTGGTGGATTACGCTATTGTCAATATCCTCTTTTTGACACAAGAAGTAAAAATAGAATCTTTTTTTTGACCCTTGCAAATTAAATATTCTAGAATGATGATGTGCAAACACCTATAAGATTGATGCTAACGGGAAGCCATGCATGATCTACCCAATAATGGCACCTCTTTCCTTCACTTCTGCAATTCATGCCATGTCACCCTATGGTCCTCAGGGATGAGGAACCATAATTAGTATGGAGAAAAGAAGAGAAGGCATTTTCCCGTTGTATTCAACGGCACATTCAGAATCCAACAAAATTATTTAGTTAATGGCAATCACTAAGCAAAAGTGGCAGTCTGACCAGACTCTTATAGTCTATAGAAGGACATTATCCTGTCCAGGGCAGGAGATGAGAGAAAGGTTGATAAGCATTAGCCAAGAAAGGTGATGAACATTAAGCATCCTGCAGCCAATATACCTAGTCAGAAACAGGAGCAGGGATAACTTTTCTTTGTTTAGGGTACTTTTGTTCTAGAATGTGTCATTTCAGATGAACACATTTACAATGAGGACTCTTATTTTCTCACATCTACTTAATATTTAGTACATGTAACATTTTAAGGCTGCATTTCTCCCAATGTCATGTGACTTACCCTGTTTATCAAAAGCCACCCAGGATGGTGAATCAGTTCCCATTCCTTTAGGAAATACACTATGTTTTGGCTTTATCTTTTGTCCGAGAAGCAGTTCTCCACCTATTCCTGGTTTATCTTCACTCACCAGCATCCTAACATTGTTGCAACAGCCCCAATGTTGAGATTTGTGGAATTTCTCTTTTCCCATCTGTGAACACAAGAGACAACATAAAATGGCCAAAGTTACTCTTTGTGACTTTTCTTACTTGTTCGAAAAGGTAAACACATTTCCCATCATTTATTTTCCCATTACAAAATGCAAATCAGAGTGGCAAATAATTATGATCAATCTTCATCATAAAGTTGTGTCTCGTTTTAAATTCAATTCATTTTAACAAATTCAAAACCTTGAAAAGCAATAAGAATAAACCCAATGCTCCATGCTATTTTAAAACATTTAAAAATTATTATTGCAAGTGAACATTTAGGACATTAGCTTGCTAATTGGTCTATTCTACTTATTTGCCAAGAATGTGAACAGGAAAAAAAAAAAACCCTCCTCTACTTCAGAGTAAAAATGTAACAGTTTTCCCACAGAAGTCTAAATATTATTTTCATCAAAACAGAGAATAAAATCTTTTCCTCATTAAAGTAAATGTCACAGGAAATTCGTCAGAGCTGACATTCTCCTCCTAATTGTAGAACCTTGCCCTCCCTTTTCCCCACTCCCCTCCCATCTTTTCTGAGGATCTGGGCAGAGAGGGCAAAGCCTAGATAATGCTACCAAGGATTGGCAAAATGTGAGCCAACACCAACATGCATGCACTGCTAGTAGGAAAGTAAAACAGAAAAATCCCTCTGAGGAAAGACATGGCAATACCTAGCAAAGTGAAAGGTGTATATGCCCTGAGGCCTAGCAAGTCCACTCCTAAATATCTTTTGCACCGTGCATGGGGAGCTATAGATCAGATTATTTGTTACAGCAGTGTTGGTAAGAGTGAAAAATAGTAAACAATCTAAATGTCCATCAATAGCAAAAAAGATACCTCAATTCATATTAATATTAATACAGAGGTCTAAAATTATATGCATCGATATGGACAAATCTAAAAAAAATGTCAAGCAAAAAAAAAAGCTAGTAGAGGGCTTCCCTGGTGGCGCAGTGGTTGAGGGTCCGCCTGCTGATGCAGGGGACGGGGGTTCGTGCCCCAGTCTGGGAAGATCCCACATGCCGTGGAGCGGCTGGGCCTGTGAGCCATGGCCGCTGAGCCTGCGCGTCCAGAGCCTGTGCTCCGCAGCAGGAGAGGCCACGGGAGTGAGAGGCCCACACACCGCAAAAAAAAAAAAAAAAAAAAAAATCTAGTAGAAAGGCACACAAAATTTGATCATTTCACTTACATAAAGTCTGAAAACATTCAAAAATACAGTATTATTTATGGATAATATAAGCATGGAAATAAGCAGCAGATTCAAGTTAATACAATATAATATTTGATATATGATACAATAAATATTGTATATATTTATTATGATATATAATATTTTTTGTATCATATGCATATCATATCATGAACATCCATGTACACCACAGCCGTGTATAAAATATAAAACATTTCAGATACAATTAAAGCACTCTCTTATCCCAAGCTCCTGATTTCGATATTTGTGTCTGTTTCTGTTTTGTAAATAAGTTCATTTGTATCTTTTTTAAATTAGATTCCACATATGAGTGATATATGATACTTGTGGATGAACATACAAATACTACTATATATAAGACAGATAACCAACAAGGACCTACTGTATAAATAGCACAGGGAACTCTACTCAATATTCTGTGATAACCTATATGAGAAAAGAATCTGAACACAACATTGTAAATCAACTATACTCCAATGAAATTAAAATATTTTTAAAAAAAAGAAACAAACAAATAAAGCCCTCTCTCAGAGTTCATGCCCCTTGCCTCCCTCTCCAGAGGTAACCAGTATCCTGAATTTGCTGCTTGAACTTTATACTTTGCCAGGATTATATACGCCAGAGCAATAGCCTCCTGCAAAGCATGATGCATTGGCAGGAATTCTGAAAGGACGTTTGAAAATATTTTGTTTCAAGGCAACCTATGAAATGAGGTAACATATTTGCAAATAATATATCTGATAACGAGTTAATATCCAAAATATATAAAGAACTCATACAACTCAATGGCAAAAAAAAAAGTCTGATTAAAAAATGGAGAGAGGATCTGAATACACATTTTTCCAAAGAAGACGTACAAATGGCCAACAGGTACATGAAAAGATGCTCAACATCACTAACCATCAGGGAAATGCAAAGCAAACCCACAATGAGATATCACCCCACACCTGTTGGGATGGTTACTGTCAAAAAGATAAGAAATAACAAGTGTTGGCAAGGATGTGGAGAAAAGGGAATCCTTGTGCACTGTTGGTGGGAATATAAATTGGTGTGTATGGAAGTTCTTTAAAAAATTAAAAATAGAACTACCATATGACTCAGCAATTCTACTTCTGGGTATTTATCCAAAGAAAATGAAAACACTAATTTGAAAAGATATGTGTACCACATGTCCACCTGCAGCATTATTTACAATAGCCAAAACACAGAAACAACCTAAGTGGCCATTAACGATGAATGAATAAAGAAAATGTGGTGTATATATGTATATACAATGGATATTATTCAGCCATAAAAAAATGAAATCCTGCCACAACATGGATGGACCTTGAGGGCATTACACTAAGTGAAATAAGTCAGACAGAAAAAGACAAATATCATATGATCTCACTTATATGTGGAATCTTTAAAAAAAAATCAAATGAAACAATTCTAAAAAGCAAGCTCCTAGATACAGAGAACAGATTGGTGGTTGCCAGAGGTGGAGGGTGGGGAGTGGGCAAAATGGGTGAAGGGGATCTGAAGGTACAAACTTCCAGTTGTAAAATAAGTAAGTCCTCGGAATGTAATGCACAGCATGGTGACTATAGGTAATAATTACTGTATATTTGAAAGAGGCTAACAGAGTAAATCTGAAAAGTTCTCATCACCAGAAAAAAAAAATTGTAACTATATGTGGTGGTGGACCTAACTAGACTTACTGTGATCATTTTGCAATATATACAACTATCGAATCATTACATTGCACACCTGCAACTCATAAAGTTATATGGCAATTATACCTCAATAAAACTAAAAATTAAATACTCAATATTAAAAGGAAAAGACAAGACCTCTTTTCCTCTTGTAGTGAAGACAGCCTGGAAGAATGGGGAAGAGCCTGAGCAGCCTTGCCTAGGAGAGCCGGGGCCACTACAGCTGCCCTGGGCAGAGGAACAGCCCAGCTCGAAGGCTGCGGGAGGAAAGCTAGAGGCAGCGGTTAGGACGGTGACCTGTAGCCTGGCTCTGTCCCACAGAGAATCCATTGCCACAACCTCCACCACCACCCCACTCCCCCCTCCCCCCCCCCCCCCCCCCACACACACACATTCAGTTTACCACAAGTCAGTCCCACATCACCACAGCAAAGCAACAGCTGGGTTCGTTAAAATGAATGGAGGAATAACACAGAATTTTACAACAGTGTTCCCTCTTTTAAAGCAAGTAATTTCAAGTAATCACAAACTCACCTCAGGTCAAACCAACAAATGTTTGTTAAGCATTTACTATATTCCTAGCTTTGTGCCAGTCACGTTACTTAAAATTATGTTTTAGCTCCATACAGTTTTTTTTTTTTTTTTTTTTTGGCTGCGTTGAGTCTTCTTGCTGCACGTGGGCTTTCTCTAGTTGCGGCGAGTGGGGGCTACTCTTCATTGTGGTGCGGTGCGGTGCACGGGCTTCTCATGGCGATGGCTTCTCTTGTTGTGGAGCACAGGCTCTGGAGTGCGGGCTCTAGAGCGCAGGCTCAGTAGTTGTGGCGCACGGGCTTACTTGCTCCGCGGCATGTGGGATCTTCCTGGACCAGGGCTCGAACCCGTGTCCCCTGCATTGGCAGGCGGATTCTTAACCACTGCGCCACCAGGGAAGTCCCCAGATACACTACTTAAAACAAGCATAAAACTCCACCCCTGCCTTGAAGAGGAAACCCACTCTCTTGCTGATGAGCCAAGATTTAGATATATATAAAACAACTAGGAAGCAGTACAGCTACCATTTTCGACCACTTACTACAACCTAGACCCTTTACTAAGCGCTCTATATACATTACCTAATTTTACCATCACAAAACTATTTGATATGCATTATCACTGCCATTTTACCAATGAGGAAGCCAAGGCAGAGACAAGTAGGCTAGCACACCCACAGTTATATGGTAACTAGTGGAGCCTGCATCTGAATCTAAGCTCATTGACCCTAAGCTCTGGTAAGTTTATCTACCTAGAGCCATAAACTGATGGGCTGGAGTAGTAGTGTTGAGGTCCTGCAGGTAGCTGGATACTGCCTTGGGCCTGGAGGAATAGGATGAATTAGACAGGAGAGGAGGGAAATAGGAACCCTAATGCTTTGCTGATGGGAGAGTTAACTGCCATTCTGGAAAGCAATGTGGTACTACTTGGCAAAACTAAGGATGTGTATTCCCTATGATTCAAGAATCCCACTCCTGGATATGTATCTCAGAGAAATTCTCACAGTAGCCAATAAATGGACATATATGAGAATGTGCAATGGTATTGGGTTGGCCAAAAAGTTCGTTCAGGTTTTCCTGTAACATTGTGGAAAAACCCAAATGAACTTTTTGTCCAACCCACTATTTTGGGAAAGTTGGAGGCAAGCTAGATATTTATGTTGAGGAAATGGATAAGAAAATATGGTTCAATGGGTAAGTACTCTATGGTGGATTTTCACTTCACTTCACTTCATTGCTTTGAAGCAATAAACCAGATGTATTAGCTTAGGCTGCCATAACAAAATATCATAGACTAGGAGGCTGAAACAACAGAAACTGATTTCTCACAGTTCTCACAGTTCAAGATAAAGGTGCTGGCCAGGCCAATTCAGTTGCCCAGTGAGGGTTCTATTCTTGGTTTGCAGACTGCCAATTTCTCACTGTGTCCTCACAGGGCAGTGAGAGAGAGAGTAAGCTCTCTGGTATCGTTTTCATAAGGGCATGAACTTCATCATGGGAGCCCCACCCTCATGACCTCATCTAAACCTAATGACCTCCTAAGGTCCCATCTCCAAATACCATTACGCTGCAGGGTTAGGGCTTCTATATATGGATTTGGGGAGGACATATAGCACCAGATGTACATATAGCAAAACAGATCCTTAAAACATATCGTTGGGTGAAAAATGGTATCTGTAGCATACAATATCATTTATACATCTTTTAAAAACAAAAAATAATGCTACATATTTTTTAAGAACACATGCAGATTCAAGAATGTGCATCAGAGACATCTGTATGGAAGCCTATATAAAGTGGAAAGGGAACGAGACTAGGGGTTGGGAATGATGAGGAACAAAAATACGTAAAAGAAGAGAGAGACCTTGCACAGATCAATGATGATATTGGGCCATAAATGGAGGAATATAATTAATTCACCTCTTCGCACCTCACATTAAAAAAATGATGAATTGGAATGAGAGGTGAGAAGTAGGCAGACGAGGCAAACTGCTAGTGCAGCTGAGCAGGCAAAAGGTGAGAAAGGCCGGCAAAAGGTGAGAAAGGCCTGCACAAGGGTGAAGACAATAGGAATGGGAAGGAAGGGACATCCTATAGGACAAGGACATTCAAACTATTATTGAGGAAGGGCAAGTTTGATTTTTTTCTTTTGCCAACTCATTTCAGACCCATACTTTTATAAAATACAATATAATTAATTATAAAAAACTGAAACAAAAACAAAGACATAAAAACTTACAAGCCCACTAAATCACACCCTTGGATATCATGGCAAGGTCATATTGTTATATAAGTTTCTAAAGACTCCCAATGTCACAAACACACACCACACTCGGAGTAGCAAGTTTTATGCCAGCCTCCCTTCCACTTTAGAAGGGGTAGGAGGGAGAGCAGAAAAAGCAATAATTAGCCTAATATTGCTAATATATATTTATTATATTAGACAATAAATATATATTAGCAATATATATTTTATATATATTGGCTCCTTAGCCTAATATTGCTACAGCTCCCAAGCATGGTCATAACAGCACTGGCTGAGATTCTCACCTCTGAAATTTCTGAAAGAAACTAAAGGAGTGGACTGAACCTGAAGAGCCCTCAGCAAGGCTGGCCTTCCCTTTCCTGGTCACCCTCACAGCAGCAAGGGAAAGAGAAGGGACTGGAAGAAGTAAAGGGATTCCCCCCCACCAACCATACACATACACAACTGCTATGAACTCTTGTCAGTACCTTTTTGTCCAGCTAGTGACAATGACTAAGTATACCATACAATGGGGCCTTTTCCTTTAAACATAAGCTCTATCAACGCTATGAAAATTGAAGAGAAACCACAATGTGTAAAATTCAGAAGGTAGTTCAATCAAGTTCCTGCTAAATTCATGAGCAATTTCTCTATGCAGAGTATAAGCTGGATACTTGTTAAATATTTCCAATTCTTTTGCTAAATAAAATCAAATCAGCCAGACCAAATTATTAAATATTTTTTAACATGAAAGGAACTATTACTAAATCCTTCCCCAAACTCTTGGTTTGTGTAACACATTCAAACCCCCAAAATCAACAATACACATATGCTTCTTTAAAGTTCAGTAATGTCAATTTCTATTGTTATTCTCACCAGCACAGCATGCAAAATTCCGTTTCTAACTTGAAATTTCAATTCAAAATTCTATACCTCAGAAGCTAATTGCCTGAGGATTTGTTTGGTATGATGTAAAAGCCCATAGGGCACCTGTTTCAAATGTTTGCCCCTCCCAATACACACACAGACACACACACACACACACACACACACACAAATTTGAGATTTGCCATTATAATCTCTTAGGATCACATGTCAACCTGCCCTTTGCCCTAGTAACTGTGAAATGGTGCTCAGTCTCAGTCCAAAGAAATTAGGCAAATATCTTAGCAAATGATAAAATCAGGAACATACTATCCACAGATCCAGTGTTCCTTGATATCTCAACTCCTTGGGTCCCATCCCACTTATGGCACCACTACTGGAAAGGCAGCAGCCAAATCCAGACTCTCTTTGATGTTTCACATCAAATTAATAGCTGGTACCACCATCCCTTCCTTGTTGCTAAAGATTGGAAGAGCAATTTTATCACATGACTGGATTGATTAATAAATAATCAGTAAGTTGCCAGGGCGACTACAGAAACCGTAAAGCTAACCCAAACTGAGAAGCAGGTTACAGTCATCAGTATCAGGAGTTGTTTATCCATTTATAATCTCTCTTTTAGAGCTTCAGCACATCTGAGTCTCTTTGTTTCTTTGTTTCTATCTAGACTGCGTCCAAAGCCCAGATGCTTGACAACCACATGACAAAGGCAAGAAGAATAAGGTACTTGGTAAGAACCTGACAGCTCATTAGGGCCACCATTAGCTAGAAGCCTATCTTTGCAGATGTGAATATCATTATCATAGCCATAAAAGCTGACATGTGTAGCAGTGCACTAAGTACTTTAGAAGCACTAAATTCTTTTAATTTTCAGAGCAAATCTCTGAGTATGCTTTATCATTATCCCCATTTTATAGATGGGGATACTCAGGAACAGAGTTTAAGTAATTTGTCCAAGGTCAGTCAATTAGTATAGTGAATCCAGGATGAAAATTCAATGCCTGAGCCCTTAGGCATTAGGCCTTGCATTGTCTGTGCTCTCTTAGAGAAAAGGAATAGATCTCCTCTTGTTTAAGTCATCAGGGTAGAATTACTACTTTTGCTTTTGACAAACATAATAATGAGAATGACCACCATGACATGGAAGAGAGGAAATAGATCAGATAATTGTACCTGGGCTCAATCCCTTAAAAGCAGAACAGGTATTAGAGAGTACTGTAGATATCCTTTTACAGTCACAGAAGTTACTAAAAATTTAGGGCCTGAAGAAAGCCAGTTAATATTTAATATTTTAATATATATTAACAACACTTACTTTTCTAACTACTTTTTGAGGCTTATGGAAATTATGAATTACCTAAAACTATCACTCTTAGATATTTCTGCCTGATCAGGTTTGAGACTAGTTTGCTTCCACTCCATGAATAGGTTTTTTTTCCTCTCCCTTCACAGCATACTTATTTCAGAAATTCATTTTCTCTTTTCTTCTTTTCTGTACTTTTACAGAGAAAAAGAAGTCATTCAGCAAATACCGTGAACCTCCCAGAGAAAATAACAACAAAATTGCCTTGGGTAGAGCTCAGGACCATAAGAGCATGAAAGCTATCATTAGTTATTAATAAAGCTAAATCACTCAAAAAGAAGCCCTAAATGTAAAGATAAAAAGTCATGTCAAAGAAAACTTCAAACATTTTTAAGCTAATTTTCCTCTTTTTCCAAACCTAACTTGAAAAAATGTTGTGCTCATGAATCTTAGTCATTCAAGTCAATATAACAAGACTGGTTTTATATACTTAATAATGTATTTAAATCAGTAGAGTAAAAAATAAAATTAAATCGATAAGATCTAGAAAGATGTGCAGCCCCTTCCTCAGAAAACAATGTCCTGTTTTTTTCCTCTAAATAATTCAACTCAAAGTACCAATCAAAAGAATTCTAAAGACTTCCCCCAAAGTCAGTTAACATCACTGGCTCATTGTAGCTGATTAGTACATCCATTTCCAAATTCCTTCTCCCTTGCATCTCCATTTAGAAGCTAGAAAAGGCTAAATACTCCACTTGTTTCCTCAGCCTCCTTTTCAGAATTCTGTTCTGGGATTCTAGAAAAGGCTTTTGTCCTCCTGAGTCACGGGACAAATGCAGGTGATGCTGCCCCTAGCTCACCTTTTCTTGCCTTGAGATGTATACATAATGCCTGGAGCTGCAGCAGCCACCTTGGGATCATGGCAGGAAGGTGAGGAGGATTGCAGAGATGCTGGCTCAAAGTTGAGCCTTTAAATGTATGCCAGCAGCCACCTACCTCCAGACTTCCTGCTTGGTTATAGAAAATAAATCCCTACTTGTTTAAGCCTCTATTGGTCAGGTATTCCATTACTTGCAGTATAAAGCATTACAAATTAATGCACTTAGTCTTTAAAAGCTGTGCTCTAATGCCTTTTTAAAAAAACAGAATAAGATTATTAAGTGACCTATCTAAAGTATAATTTTCTTTATACATTGAGAAAAATAAATATCTTCTCAAACTTTGAGCACAACAAATATTAGTAAAGTTTATTACCTTCACTGACTTAAGGGATATGTTTGAGATTAATTCTAGAATTTATGGAGAGGGACAACTGATTCTACTGATAAGACTAGAAGAATAGAAAAGCCAAAGGCAGCTGTGAGTTGTATACACATTAGCAGTGCATCTGGGGGCGGAAACCACAAGTTCATGATCTGTCCCAATAACTGCCTTATGAATGTTATGGAGGAAAGCCTATGTCAAGGTAAAACCAGAGAGTTGTTCATGGGATAGAGGTTCATGAGTGTGTGTGTGTGTGTGTGTGTGTGTGCGTGTGCACGCACACACGCATTGGGAGTATGTAGACTGAAGTAAGCTCCTTGTAATATCCAAGTTCAGCACTCCTGTAATAACATACTGGCTATACTAGCATCTGATGCAAATTGATGGTCAAAGAAAGTGGCACCAAGAAACAAAGCACCTGCAACACAGTACAACAGTCACATCTGACCTCCCTCTCCCCCAGCAAAGAATCTGTGGGCTTTAAGAACCATGGGCCACTCAGGGTAAGACCTATGGATTAAAAAATCTTGGGTCAGAGTGGAGGGGTGAGATAGAAGGGCAGCACAGCTTCCAACTATACTTCATGAATTGCTAAAGAATTTCAGGGACAGAGGCAGCCTTTTCCCATAGCTGTGAGGTAAGTGGATGATGGAAGCCCAATGGTAGGATGGGGTGGTGACTGTGTAATTGTGCTAGGTGTGTTTTAGGAATCTGAACATCTGCATCAACAGTCCCTGATGCCACAAGATCAAGGATTAAAACAAAAATTATAACATAATTTGATACTCAAGACAATGATATTTAAAAGTGGGAAACGTTAAAGGTACCTAAATGAAAGTGAGGTTTCCATACTTCATTTGAAGTGGTAAAACACTGATAGTAATAGACCAAAGTCTATAGAAGTCGCATATATATACTGCAATATCCAGAACAACCACTATGAAAATTATACTAAGAGAGATACTCAAAAACACTATAAATAAATCAAAATAGAATCCTAAAAAAAGTCCCAGCAACCCACAGGAAGGTAAGAAAAGATAAACAAAGAAACAAAAAACAGATAATAATATATCTGACACAAGCATTAACAAATCAATCACCTTAAATGTAAATGATCTAAATACATTAATCAAAAGATAGAGATTTGTAGAGTAGATTTTAAAAGCATGACAAACTACATGCTGTACACAGGAAACTCATTTCAAATTCAATATATAGGTCAGTTGGAAGTAAAAGAATGGAAAAAAATATACCAGGGAAACACTAATTTTAAAAAAGCAAGAATGGCTATATCAGTATCTGATAACCTAGACTTCAGAGCAAAGAAAATTACTAGAGAAAAGAGGGACATTACATAATGATAAAAGAATCAATCCACCAGGAAGACACAACAAACTTAAATGTGTATGCACAGGACTTCCCTGGTGGCCCACTGGTTAAGAACCCACCTGCCAATACAGAAGACACGGGTTCGAGCCCTGGTCCGGGAAGATCCCACATTCTGTGGAGCAACTAAGTCCATGCACCACAACTACTGAAGCCCGTGTGCCTAGAGCCCGTGCTCTGCAATGAGAGAAGCCACTGCAATAAGAAGCCTGAGCACCACAACAAAGAGTAGCCCCCGCTCACCACAACTAGAGAAAGCCCACACGCAGCAATGAAGACCCAATGCAGCCAAAAATAAATAAATAATTAAATTCATTTAAAAAAAATGTGTATGCACAAAACAACAGAACCTCAAAATATATGAAGCAAAACCAACAGAGCTAAAAGGAGAAATAGACAAACCTACAATTATAGTTGGGGACTTCTACAATCCTCTCAGCAACCAACAAAACCTAATTAATATATATAGAACACTCCACCCAACACAGCAGAATGCAAACTCTTTTCAAGTGTGCATGAAACATTCACCAAGACAGACCATATTCAGGGCCATAAAAGAAATGTCAACAAATTTAAAATAATGAAAATCATATAGATTATATTCTTTTGATAATGGAATCAACTAGAAATCAATAACAGAAAAATAGCAGGAAAATCTCCAAATGCTTGGAAATTAAACAACACACTTCTAAATAGTCTATGGGTCAAAGAGGAAATTGCAAAAGAAACTTTTAAAAATAGATATAACTGAAAGAAATGAAAATACAACATACCAAAATATGTGGAATGCAGCTAAAGCAGTGTTGAGAGGGAAATTTATAACACTAAATAATTATATTAGAAATGAGGAAAGATCTCAAGTCAACAGCCTAAGTTCCTACTTCAAGAAATTAGAAAAAGATGAGTAAAATACCCTAAAAGCAAGCATAAATAAGGAAACAACAAAAATTAGAGCAGAAATCAATGAAATTGATGAAAACAACAGAGAAAATCAATCAAATACAAAGCTTGTTCTTCAAAAAATATATCAATAAAATTGACAAATCTCTAGCAAGACTGAAAAAAAATTTTAAAGAGATAAGATACAAATCACCAATACCAGAAATGAAACAGGGGTTATCCTCACAGATCCTAGAGCCATTAAAAAGATAATGAGGGAACATTTTGACCAACTTTACATATGTAAATTCAAACACTTAGATAAAAGTGGATAAATTTATCAAAACCACAAACTAACAAAACTCAATGAAGATTAAATAATCTAAATAGTCCTATAACTTTTAAAGAGCCTGGATTTTTAACTAACAGCCAAAAAGAAACTCCTATGCCCAGCTGGCTTTACTGGAGAATTTCACCAAATATTTAAACAAGAATTAACACCAATGTTATGCAATCTCTTCCAGAAAATAAAAGAGGAAAGAACTCTTCCCACTTCATTTCATTAAGTCAGTATTATCTTGGTACCAAAACTAGATAACACAGTTCAATCAAAGAAAACTACAGACCAGTATCTCTCATGAATGTAGATGCAAAAATCCTCCACCAAAAAACTAGCAAATTAAGTCCAGCTATGTGTAAAAAGAATTATATACTATGACCAAGGGGGATTTATTATGCAAGGCTGGATCAACATTCAAAAAGCAATCAATGTAATCCACTATATCAACAAGTAAAGAAGAAAATTCAAATGACCATATCAGTTGATACAGGTAAACACATTTGACAAAATCCAACACCCATTCAAGATTTTTTTAAAAAACTCTCAGCAAGTTAGGAACAGAGGGGAATTACTTGATAATGAGCATCTATAAGAAACCTACAACTCACATCATACTTAATAGTAAAAGACTAAATGTACTTCCCCTAAGATCAGGAACAAGGCAAAAATATCTGCTTTCATCACTCTTATTCAACATGTTACGAGAAGTTCTACCCACTGCAATAAGGCAAGAAAAACAAGTAAAAGGGATACAGATTGGAATGGAAGAAATATAACTGTCTCTATTTGTAGGTGACAAGATTGTCTATATTTTAAAAATCCCACAGAATTTACCCCCAAAATTCTTTTTTTTTTTTTTGCGGTATGCGGGCCTCTCACTGTTGTGGCCTCTCCCATTGCGGAGCCCAGGCTCCGGACGCGCAGGCCTAGCGGCCATGGCTCACGGGCTTAGTTGCTCCGCGGCATGTGGGATCTTCCCGGACCAGGGCACGAACCCATGTCTCCTGCATCGGCAGGCAGATTCTCAACCACTGCGCCACCAGGGAAGCCCCCCCAAAATTCTTAAAACTAATATTGAGTTCATCAGGGCCACAGGGTACAAGATCAACATAAAAAATCACTCACACTACTATATACTAACAATGAACACAGGAAACTGAAATTTAAAACATAATGTCATTTACAATCACTCCAAAGAAAACAAAACACAAAGCATGTACAGGATCTGTAAGCTGAAAATTACAAAATGCTGATGAAAAAAATCAAAGATAACCTAAAGAAATGGAGAGACATACCATGTTCATGAATTGGAAGACTCGACATAGTAAAGATGCCAATGCTCCACTAATCGATCTAAGTTTAATACAATTCCTATCAAAATTCCAGCAAAGTTATTTGTACACTTAGATGAACTTATTCTAAAATTCATGTGGAAAGGTGCAGACCCTAGACAAAGAAGAATCTTGACAAAGAAAAATAAAGTGGGAAAAATCACTGTACCTGATATTAAGGTTTACTATATTACTACAGTAATAAAAACAGGGTGGCATTGGCAGAGGGATAGACATAGACCAATGGAACAAAATAGAGAACATGGAAAGAAACCCACACAAATATGCTCAAATGATTTTTTCCAAATGTGTAAAAGCAATTCAGTGGAGGAAAGATACCCTTTTCAACAAATAGTGCTGGAGTAATTGAATATCCATAGGCAAAAGCAAATGAACCCTGACCTAAATCTCACACTTTATACAAAAATTAACTCAAAACAGATCACAGACTTGAACAGAAAGTGTAAAACTACAAAAATTTTAGGAAAAAAGATAGGAAAAATTCTTCAGGATCGAAGGCTGAGCAGAGACTTAGTATCAAAGCATGATCCATAAAAGGAAAAAAATCGATAAGTTGGAGCTCATCAAAATTTGAAATTTTTTTGTTCTGCAAAAGACAGTTAACAGGACAAAATGACAAGCTATAGATTGGAAGAAAATATGTGCAAACCACATCTTAGACAACGGGCTAGTATCTAGAATGTATAAAGAATTCTCAAAACTCAACAGTTAAAAAAACAATCCAATTAGAAACAGGCAAAAGCCATAAAAAGACATTTCACCAAGGTGGATATACAGATGGCAAATAAGCACATGAAAATATACTCAACTCATTAGCCATCACAGAAGTGACAACTAAACCCACAATAAGATATCATTACACACCTATCAGACAGCTAAAATGAAAAATAGTGACAACACTAAATGTTGACTAGGATGCAGAGAAACTAGATCACTCATACACTGTCGCTGGGACTGTAAAATGGTACATTTGCTCTCAAAAACAGTTTGGTAGTTTTTTTATAAAACTAAACATGCAATTATCGTAAGATCCAGCAATTGAACTCTTGGGCATTTATCCCAGAAAATGAAAACACATGTCCACACCAAAACCTGTACATGAATGTTTGCTAGCAGCTTTATCCTTAACAACCAAAAGCTGGAAATAGCCCAGATATCCTTCAACAGGTAAATGGTTAAAGAAACTGTGGTACATACACAGAATACTACTCAGCAATAAAATGAACAACTGATAAACACAACTACCTGGATAAATCTCCAGAGAATTATGCCAAGTGAAAAAAAAATCCCAAGAGGTACATACTTTATGATTCCATTTATCTAATATTTTCAAAGTAATAAAATTTTAGATATAGAGAACAGGAATTAGGCTGTGGTGAGGAACAGCAAGACGGGGTTGGGGGAGGTGCAGAGGTTGATGGGAAGGAGGTAAGTGTGGTTATAAAAGAGCAACAGGAGGGATCCTTGTGATAATGGGACTGTTCCGTATCTTCACTGTCATGGTGGTCACAGTAATCTACACATGTGATGAACTGTATACACAAAATGCACAAACGCAAATGAGTACAAGTAAAACTGGGAAAATCTGAATAAGATCGGCATATTATATTAATGTTAATATCCTGGTTGCACTATTATACTACAGTTTTGCAATGTTACCAATGGGAAAGTGGGTAAAGGGTACATAGGATCTCTCTCTGTATTATTTCTTATAGCTGCATGTAAATGTACAAGTATCTCCATAAAAATTTCAATTAACAATAAAAGGAAAGAGAGGGTTTACTTTCCTCAGTAACTAGGAGAGGTTCTACTCAGGTGCCTTTCATAAGGTATTAAGTATGAACATGAATACAGATGAGCAATGAATGACTGAAGTCTCACAGAAATGAGATGATCTGAAGATAGTCCTATAAATGACAAAACAAACATCTCTGTTTCAATTACCAAACACAAGTGAAGAAGAAAAGGTGGTCTAAATTAACCATTAAGCCATGTGAACTGACCTGGTCTCCCCCCAGACTCTAGCAGTTTGCTACCATTCTCTTCTTTGGAATGCCAAATACATAGTTAGGAAATCAAAGAATTTGGCCTTCAACTGGCCAAGCTTGTCACTTTGTTACAGTGTAGTTCCCAGGTCAAATTCTGGCATCCTGGGGCCTGGTTAATGAGGGAGTGAAAATGCCTACCTCTCCCTTCTTTTTGCTTTGAGGAACCCCCCCTACAAAGCTGGCTCTGCCCTTTCTACAACTGTAGGAACAGGATAAACTCAGGAAATGACCGAAGAAGTCCCTTTACATTTGCACTAGTGCGTATCTGGAATCCTGTTCTTGGGAGACTGGTCTGCTAAAGGGTCCTGCCTGATGAATGCACAGAGAAAAATCTGCCTCCAGAAAAAGCCAAACTGGATGCCAACAAGGAAAAGAGAAGCTTCCCACTTCATGGCACAACAGGCCACAGAGAGTCTTTGAGTCACAACTTGCACGGTGACATCTTCAGGCTGTCCTGGCTGCTTTGTATAAACCACGCATCCTGAGAGGCTTATCGCCGATTTAAGTCACAAAAGCAAATGCCTTTCTTCCTCCTTTATATTCACTCTTGCTAAAATAAATATTTTTTCCCACAGCAGCAGTGGAAAACACTAGTGAGAAGCATTCCAAAGATGATTCTCCCAAACTGTGTCTATCCCTGCTAGTTTCTAGGCATGGCTGCTACAGGTAGACAGGGGCAATCGACAGGCACCTATTCATGGCCTGCCCTGGGTAAGGAAGGGCAACCCAAAGGGCCTCAATCCTAGTTTCTCAGTCAGCTGAGGAATGTTACAACCACACATAAAGAATGCAAAACACAACACAGCCAATAAGCCAGTAAATGAGTGGTCTGGACAATATGAGTGTTCAGGGTTATGGAGCCAGAGAGATGGCTCTTGCTGAGATGATCAGGGAAGGCTTTAATGAGGAGGGGGGATTACAGCCAGGTTTCGAGGGAAGACTAGGATCTAGATGGGAAGAGGAAGAGGTATGAGAATGCTGTTGGGGAAGGGGGCAAGTAAACCAATAGTTGAATGGAAAAGTCCAAAATATATTCAAAGGACAGACAGTGAGCTTACTGGTTTAACTGGAGTGTTAGGTTTGTTTTCCATTATGAAAAAGAAGATTGTTAAGAAAGAATGGTATTGTTTGAGTTTTTACAATGATAATATACTTGTGTTACTTGTATAATTAAAAAAAAAAAATTTTAAAGAAAGGGATGCTAAGGCTGAGGAGAGCATCTAGACTCACAGGTTTAAGTCTGTGGCTGGTGTGGCAAACAAAGTTTCCTGGTTCCCAATAGCCATTAATTGCTCCCTTTTCCCTTTCCCAGCTCCAAAAATAGATGGTGAAAAATCAAGCTCCCAATATCCCTTGTAGCAAAAGATAGCCATGTGACTCAAGTTTAGCCAATAAGATGTAGGGTAGAAACCTAATGGGGGACTGGGAAACATCTTGTTTTCTGATATAAGAGCCTTCCCCCACCCCTCCTTCCTGCTTGTCTTGAACACTGTTGTAATAAGTTGTGATGTCCGGAACTGAGGCAACCATCATGCAACCATGAGGTCACAAGCCTAAGAAAGTAAAGCCAACATTCTGAAGATGGCAAAATGGGGAAAGAAAAAGAATCTGAGTATCCTAAGTGACATAGCTATAAAGTTCAGGACATAATACAAAAAAGACTAAAGTTAGGTGCTTGATCCCTGAATAGGCAAAGTGACTCTAATTTCTGAAATGCAAATTAACATTTAGGAATAGCAATGGAGTTTTATGTCATTTCCAAAGTTATGAATAGAAGCTTCAAGAAGTGGCCCAGTCTGAAATCATGTGATTTCAAGGATATTTCAATAGTTACCAGGAACAAGTAACAGAAAACTAAATCAAAACCATCCTGTAATCTGGCACAGTAAACACCTATTGTTTGTCTAGCAATTCCCCACCACCAACTCCTTTCTTTGGCTATTTATTTTTTTTAACAGTTTCACTGAGGTGTAATTTATATATCATACAGTAGTTCTAATTTTAATTTTTTTGAGGAACCTCCATGTTTTCCATAGTGGCTTACATTCCCACCAAGACTGTACAAGGGTTCCCTTTTCTCCATATCCTTGCCAACATTTGTTACTTGTGTTCTATTTGATGACAGCATTCTAAGAGGTGTGAGGTGATATCTCATTGTAGTTTTGATTTGCATTTCTCTGATGATCAGCAACATTGAGCATATTTTTCATGTGCCTGTTGGCCATCTGTATGTCTTCTTTGGAAAAATGTCTATTTAGGTCTTCTGCCCATTTTTAAATTGGGTTATTTGTTTTTTTGATATTGAGTTACATGAGCTGTTTATATATTTTGGATATTTTAGTCCCTTAACTGAGCATAGAGCCAAAGAAAATGAAAACACTAATTCAAAAAGATACATGCACCCTAATGTTCATAGCAGCATTATTTACAATAGTCAAGATGTAGAAGCAAACTGTGTCTATCATAAAGTTCAATCATTTAAAATATACAATACAAAGGAGTTTACTATAATTACAAAGGTGCACAATCTTCGCCATAATCTAATTTCAAAACACTTTCATCATCCCAAAGAGAAACCCCATACCCATTAGCAGTCGCTCCCCACTTCCTCCCTTCCCCCACACAGGTCTAGGCAACGATTAATCTTTCTGTCACTATAGATTTGCCTATTCTGTACATTTCACATAAATGGGATTATACAATATGTAGTCTTTTGCATATCGCTTGTGGTATAATGTTTTTGAGGTTCATCTATGTTGTGGTATGTATCAATATTTCATTCTTTGTTATGGCTAAATAATATTCCATTGTATTGATATACCACATTTTGTTTATCCATTCGCCAGCTGATGGACATTTGGGTTGTTTCTACTTTTTGGCTATTATGAATAATGCTGTTATGAACATTCATGTACACATTTTTTGTGGACATATGTTTTCTTTTCTCTTGGGTCTACACCTAAGAGTGCTGTGTCATATAGTAACTCTATGTTTAAACTTTCGTGGAACTGCAGACTTTTCCATAGCAGCAGCACTATTATACATTCCTACCAGCAACATAAGAGGGTTTCAATTACTACACAACCTTGCCAACACTTGGTATTGTCTGTTTTGTTATAGCCATTCTAGTGAGTGTGAAGTAATATCTCATTGTGGTTTTAACTTCCATCTCTCTAATGACTAATGATATTGAGCATCTTTTCATGTGTTTATTGGATATTTGAGTGTCTTTGGAGGAATGTCTACTCAGATCTTTTGCCCATTTTAAACTGGATTATTTATCTCTTTATTGTTGAGTTTTTAGAGTTCTTTATATATACTGGATATAAATCCCTCATCATATATATGCTTTGCAACTATTTTCTCCCTGTAAAATAACTGTAGTTGCCTTTTCAGTTTTTTGATGGTTTCTTCTGAAGCACAACTTTGGCTATTTATTTCAGCATTATTTATAATAGCAAAAGACTGGAAATAATACAACTATACATCAAGAGGGGATGAGTTAAACAAACTATGGTATGTCCACACAATGGAGTACTATGTAGCTACAAACGGAATACACATTCCAATGGGATGAGTATAGCTCTGCATACGACTATTAAGAAATCTCCAAGATATACCTGTTAAAACGAAAAATGGAAGGTGCAAGAGAATACGTAGAGTATGCTACCATTTATTTAATAAGAGGCCATGTAAATATAGGTAAGAATTTGCTATTTTAAAAAAGAAAAACGGAAGGATAACCCAAGCTAAATAGTTTTTTTTTAAATGTTACTTCTAGAGGGAGTGAGGGAGGGAACAAGACTGAAGGGACAGGGAGAAAAGCTAGGACTTGTCTGAACGCACCTTACTTTGTAAATTTGACTCTGAAACCACAGAAATGTTTTACTTTTACATTATAATAAAACAAAAATTTTTTAAGTTAAAAATGAAAAGCAAAATGCAACAATCAATGTAACTGGGTAATGAGTTGGTGACTTAACCATACTTAAATGAAATTAAAACCCAATAATTTGACCATACATTCCTAGGGGGATAAATCCTAAAAACAATAAGAAATACAAAGAAATCTTAACCTATTTTCAAAATTCAAATTGTTAATAATAATGTTATTATTACTCAAAAACTATTATATGGATATATATTTTTATTTATGGTAGGATAAAGCAAGTAATTATGTTAATGTCCTTATGAATCAAGATTTTCGATGTAAGTAAAAGTAAAGAATCAAAGAAGTTAAATAAAAATCCTATAATCCTTACTTAGCATTTCAAATATCAGTTTGGATTCATGTGGTATTTTATCTTTAAAAATGTATACATATTTTCTAGCCTTGTTTTAAAAGAATGAAACTTCAAGCCACAGACTGGGAGAAAGTATTTGTAAACCACATATCCAACAACTGACTTGTATCCGGAATATATAGAGAACTCTCAAAACTCAACAGTAAGGAAACAACTCAATTAAAGATGGGCAAAAGACACAAACAGACATTTCACCAAAGAGGATATACGGATGGCAAATAAGCACATGAAAAGATTTTCAACATCATTCCTAAGCCATTAGGGAAATAAAAGTTTAAATCAGGCTGAGTTACCACTATACACCTATGAGATTGGCTAGAATCCAAAACACTGCCCGCGCCAAATGCTCTCAAGAATCCGGAAGAAGAGGAACTCTCATTCGTTGCTGGTGGGAATGCAAAATGGTACAGCCACTTAGGAAGACTATTCAGCAATTTCTTATAAAATAAAACATACACCTATGGCCAGTTCCAAATTTACATGAAAATCAAGGATCCTGCCATTCATAGGAAAGCAGTGAGCATTTTGCTGCAGTTTTCAACTTCTCACATGTATAAGCAAAGCTTTCCTTGTTTAACAAGTATCAAGAGAAAGGTGAGAAATCTTCTCATTTCAGTTGAAAATGAAATCTGTGAGTGCTTATCTCAAATTTGACTCAGAATTACATGTCTATGTGGCAGAATACAAGCATTGGTTTCACACTGAAGAGCTAATTTTTATTCTTTATTTTTAGTTTTTAAAAAATTATATTCTTATGTATATAGGTCTACAAGGAGCTTAAGATTATGATTGTATAACTGCCTATATTTGAGCCTGATCATGCCAGTCAGTAAAAAAAACTTAATTTTTAGGTCTCACATAAAATTGTGTCTTAGGCTCTATTTTTATTCATATTGCTTTGTCAATATGATTTTAATAGCTTTGCTTATTTATCACTGTCTATATTTTCACGTTGTAAACAGCATTCATTAAAATGAATTTATAACCTTAATTTAAATTAAATCAACTGAACTTACTTTTTGGAAAAGTAAATCCCACCTTGGATTAAAACAGTTATTTAACAGAAATGTAAGATGCTGTCTTATGAATTTTTTTAATGTATGAAAAGGAAAGAAAGGAAAGCTAAGCTAACTACCTGTTTGTTTCTCAGGAAAACCTGGCTAGGGCTTCCCTGGTGGCGCAGTGGTTGAGAATCCGCCTGACGATGCAGGGGACATGGGTTCGTGCCCCTGTCCGGGAAGATCCCACATGCCGCGGAGCGGCTGGTCCTGTGAGCCATGGCCGCTGAGCCTGCGCGTCCGGAGCCTGTGCTCCGCAAAGGGAGAGGCCACAGCAGTGAGAGGCCCGCATATCACAAAAAAAAAAAAAAAAAAGAAAAAGAAAACCTGGCTAAAAGTCATTTTTTTGTTTTAAATAAGGGAGAAAACTACTCTTGCTCATGCCATTATACCACATTTCATACCTTACGGCACCCTCTACAGTAGAAACTCTGAGAGGATTTGTAGGCCTACTTGAACAAGAAGAAAAGAGGAGAAATCAAGTAGGAAATTTTACAATACAAGAAAGAAACCCTTGACAGTTTCCCCTAGTACACTCCCACTTGTGTTAGAGTTGAGATCCCTTGTGAGCAAAGCAAACCACACAGACTAGGTGAATTAATTTGCTGAAATCAACAAATCCACAGAAAACTATTACTCTTTACTCAAAAAGACAATTATTATTGAATCACTACATCTACAACTCATGGATCATGCTAAGGTACCATGGTCTATAGAAATCATTTTTATGCAGGAGTTCCCCAAGACCTGAAAATCATTTCAAAGGTTCCTCTGGAGTAAAAAGATTGTGGGATGATGAAAATATGTTGGAACTAGTTAGATAGAGGTGACAGTTGCAAAACACTGTGCATGTACTAAATGCCACTGAATTGTACACTTTGAAATGGTTAATGGTTTATTTTATGTTACGTGAATTGTACCTTAATAAAAAACAAAAACATGAAAACACTGAGAAAGGCTGACTAGGATCAGTTGAGACTTCCTGAAGAGTAAGAGACTAGATTTGGCCTTGCAGGATGTTGAAGATCAGAATTTAAATCAGAGGCAAGAATTGGTGGAGATGGCTCTAATGAGAGTGTTTTTCAAATGCTGACTGCCACAATAACAAACAGATTTTAGCGCAACCCAGTTCACATACACACGTGACAGAAACAAAAGTTCATGAAACAATACTTACTCTTCCCAAGCATAATACACTGATTCTTTTATTCTATTCTACCCCATTCTGTTTATTTTTTTCTTTTTCTTTTTCCTAAATCCTGGTCCTGATTCATTAAATTGATCTCACAAAATGAGTGACAAACTCTAATGGCCTGGGGTCTCAGGTTAAGAGCTTTGGACCTGATGCAGGTTATTTGAAGGCCATGGAATTGACCACTAAGAACAAAGCCAGGAATCTGCAGGCAGAATTTTAGGCTGGAAAACCCTCTACCTTGTGAATAAAGTGATTGTTTTACGATTATATTTGTCATTGAGCTAAATTTAAAATGGCTTAGATAACACCACACGATGAAATCAATATGTGTACTGTGTATTACTCATAGTTTTTCTCTCTCAGTTGTTTATCATTTAAATTGCTGGTAAATTTCCCAAAGAGTGATTTTTCCTACATTAATATATAGACTTATATTAATCTAGATAAAAATAAATTTCAAGGTATTTCTGTAAGAGAGACAGTTTCTAAATATATTTTATTTTACTGTTGTGAATTCAAATAATTTTTCTTCTTAAGGAAACAGTTGCTTCACTATAAATTAGAGGATGGACTATTTATGACAAACCCTCCTAAGATGGTGGCGAGGTAGCTTCATAAAAAACAGAAAATGAGGGGCTTCCCTGGTGGTGCAGTGGTTGAGAGTCCGCCTGCCCATGCAGGGGACACGGGTTCATGCCCCGGTCCGGGAAGATCCCACATGCCGCGGAGCGGCTGGGCCCGTGAGCCATGGCCGCTGAGCCTGCGCGTCCGGAGCCTGTGCTCCGCAACACGAGAGGTCACAACAGTGAAAGGCCAGCGTACCGCAAGAAAAAAAAAACACACAACAACAAAAAAACCCCCACAAAAACAGAAAGTGTGCTCCTCATTATGCATTAGAGACATTCAGGATCAGCTACACAACCATCTGTCTAAAATGCTGTAGAAAGGATTTTCAGCTTTGGCTGGAAGTGTCCCTTTTAACTTTAATATCCTATCATTCTTGACAATATGCCTGAGATTCTCTTAGCTCAATACAAATCCGGCATGTAAATTCTTGGAAAAAAGATACTTCGGGTCTGGAATTGTGATCTTTCCCTAAGGTTTGCAATTAATTCACATCAGAATAATTTTAACATCATCAGTGATACAAATGCTTATATTTTAGAAAGCACAATACTTCTTGTATTTCAGATATAGAAGGAGAGGTTGCACATCACCTAGCTGTGGACAGAAACCAATCTATTGCTCATGACTGACTACCAGCAGCTAATTAAGGGGGGGAGCAAGTTCCTTTTTTAATTTCTAAGAAAAGGCATAAAAGTTAGTTAGCTTGTGTTATAATTTTAAACCCAAACAGCCAGTAATTATGCTATCTCCAGGAGGCCAAGGTTTTTCTCTCGATAATTTAATTAAGCAGACAAAGCTCTGTAATAAGGCAGGAGGGAGGCGGGGATAGAAAGGCCAGATTTGGCTTTACTGTCTCTCTGACCATTCTGTGCCAGAAAACATCCAATCTTTTAACTAAGTGCAAGGTTTTAAAAATATCAATTTTTTGGCAACACATAGCACATTTAGCCCCAAGGCTAGTGTAACAATTTTTTTTAATGCAGCCACCTGCTTTGGGCACATACTAGGACACTCAGTATATAAATACTGATTTGTTGAATGACAGCCCAAGGTATCTAATAAGTATACTGTCATTCTCTAGTTCTCATACACACACACCCTCCTATTGGTCTGAGGCATGAAGTAAATAAATATTTTTTTAAATACACTCACAAGTCTAGAAGCAGACCCACACATATTTTGGATACCTGACTTATGACAAAAGTAGCTCTGCAGAGAAGTGGAGAAAAGGTGGCCATTTCTAAAAAATGTATTAAGGACAACAGAACCCAAATGGAGTTGCTTATGCTAAGCCCCATGTTACCAAACTGAAATTTAACTTAGTTACAGTTTCAGCTCTCCCAGAAATAGAATCTTAAACCAATCAACCATGAATCTCCTAATCAGCATTAGTTAGGTAATCTGCCTGATAAACCCCTGCCATTCCCTATAAGGAAAGTAACCTTACAATAACCAATCCGATTTTTTGCCTAGTACAACTTCCCTACAAAATCTCTTGCCTTGTATAGCTCTTCAGAGCTCCTTTCCATCTGCCTGATTCATTAATCACTGAATAAAGCCAGTAAGCTCTTTAAAATTTACTCAGAATTTTGTTCTTTAACAAATGGTTCTGGGTTAACTGAATACCCACATGGGGAAAAATACAACCTGACCCCTACCTCTTTTCATACACACACACGAAAATGTATTCTAGTTAGATTATAGATCTAAACATGAAAGGTAAAAACAACGAAATTTCCAGATGACACAGGAAAATATCATCATGAACTTGGTGTAAGGAACTATTTCTTAAATAGGAAACAAAAAGCACTAATTTAAAGGAAAAATTCGTCATCAAAAACATCATTAAGAGAGTAAAAAGGCCAACCACAGACTAAAAGATATTTACAACACAAATATCTGACAAAGGAGCCATATCCAAAATCTATGTAGAACTCCTACAAATCACTAAGAAAAGGGCAGGCAACCCAACAGAGATCAGACAAACAACAGATACCACACAAAAGAGAATATCCAAATGACCAATAAATGTGTGAAATGTGCTCAATTTCGTTAGGAATCAGAGAATCGTGGATTTAAATTACAGTCACACTACACCCACTGACCAAAACAACTAAAATTTAAGAGACTAACAATACCAAGTGTTAGAAAGGCTATGGAGCAACAGGAACATAAAATGCTGGTGGGAATTTAAATTGGTATAAGCACTGTGACAGCATCCACCAAAGCTGAACATAAGAATGCCATTTGAAAAATTAAAAATTAAAAACATAGGGCTTCCCTGGTGGCGCAGTGGTTGAGAGTCTGCCTGCCGATGCAGGGGACACGGGTTCGTGCCCCGGTCCAGGAAGATCCCACATGCCGCAGAGCAGCTGGGCCCGTGAGCCATGGCCACTGAACCTGCGTGTCCAGGGCCTGTGCTCCGCAACGGGAGAGGCCACACAGTGAGAGGCCCGCGTACCACACACACACACACTATATATATATATATATATATATATATATATATATATATATATATATATATATAAAGAACTTTACTAAAAAAAAAACCAAAAGAATACCATTTGATCTGGCAATTGTACTGAGAGACATGAACAGGAATAGTCACAGCAAACTATTCTTAATAACCCCAAACAAACCAAATCTCTATCAAGAGTAAAATGTGTATATAAATGATGTCATATTCATACAGTGGAACACTCTAGAGCAATGAAAACATACAAACTATCTCTAAAGACAGCCACATGAACAAATCCCACAATGTTGAGCTTAAAAAAAAAAAAAAAAAGCCAGTCACAAAAGAATAAAAACCGGACATTTGCATTGATAGAAATTTCAAAAGCAAGCCAAACCGAACTATAGTGGTAGCAGCCAGGAGAGGGGTTGCCTTTGGAGAATAGGGAAGGGGTAAAGACCAGAAAGGGTCATAGGTAGGGTTGCCATGTAAAATACAAGCTGCTTAGTTAAATTTGAATTTCAGATAAACAACAAAGAATCTTTTAATATATGTAGGTCCCATGAAATATTTGGGACATGTATTTTTACTTGGTAAATCCGGCAACCCTAGTCAACGTTGATGCTTTGGGAGTCCTGGTAATATTTTCTATCTTGATGTTCATTCTGTGATCATCCATTGTGCATTTCTCTGTATATGTTATACTTCACAATTTAAAAAAAACTTTAAAAAAAGCAAAAGTACACTCAGTGCAGCCTTGCAGATTTTAAAATATCTCATTCAACCACTGTTCTTCCTTCCCACCCTTAATCACTGCATGTGAGAGCTGTGGATCTGAAGCGTTGCTAGGCCCAAAGCTGTGGGCTCTACGTTCAATTCTGATTACAATTACTTTTACACAGCATGCTTCTTTACTTCTGGAATCTTTTTTCATGCCCTGCCTTTCAGGGGTCTTACTTAATTTGTGTGACTGGATTAATCTTACCAAAGGGCAACGTTAGGCTGGAAGGCCAGTCTCAGAAATGCACAAACCAGTGGTCAAGAAACAAGATGAACTGGCCAGCTAACCTGTGGGGGTCAGAATGCAGTGGCCTGAAGCTAAAAGATAAGTGGTACTTTAGGGCCAACAACTTGGATGCAGACACTGTTCAGGATCCATAAAGTCGAATGCTTCAATCTGCTGCCTGCTTTCTAAACGTAACAGAGGTTTACACAAATACCTTGAGTGGCTCCAGCAAGTTCCCTCCCATCAGTGTATTACCTACTTCCTACAGACACAACTGGAAAACCCAAGTAAAGAGTAGTGACCAGTACAAACAAAAACCTGAATCATTTTTCTGCTGTGGTTTAAATAAGATGCTATTTACTGGCAAAAGTTCTTGCATGCTCAGGGTTTTAAATGTTGTTGTGTTGTGTCGTTTGGTACTTTCATCTTGTTTTGAAATGAACCATTCCCAATTCTAAATGAAGAAAGAACTCCTCCAACTTTGGATCCTTCACTATAAAGGTTAGGATCAAACTTTATAGGCAGGTGGAACCCTTATCTGCCCCCTACCAGCCTTGAGAGTGCCAGGTTTCTTCACTCTAATAGCAAACTGTTTCACAAAGGGTATTAAGGATCGTGATTAGGCTCCTGGGCTGTGGAGACTGGTTACCTGGAGGGAATCCAGCTTCACCACTGAGATTGTGTAGCTCTGGACAGTGAGTGACTGACTCATCACTCTGTGCCTCAGTTTCCTCCACTGCAAAATGGGAATTAAAAATAGTAGCTAACACAAAGGGCTGCTGGGAACATCTAATGCTGTGTAAGGTGATTAAAGCACAGCTCCTGGCACACCTTCAACGCTCAACGATGATTATCATCATCAACCTACCATCGGCTATCTTCGAGGGTCCTAACACCTATAAGGACTCTACTTCTGTATCTAACGTAGGAAAAGTATCCAGATGCAGTTGGAGAGAGGGGGAAGGGGAGGTAGAGAGTAAGGGTTCCACCAGCCTACAAATTTTGGTCCAAGCTGCACCCAATCCACAGAAGGCGAAGCAGCTTCAGGAGGCCTCCAGTAGGGGCCGGGGAAGTGTCCACACCTGGACCCCAGACTCCGGCAGGGACCTCTGACCTCGGGCGCCCTCACTACTCACGTTGCGGTTGAAGCTGTTACCCGGCAGCAGCGGCAGCGCCATGGCTCTGAGCGGCGGAGGGTCAAGGGGCCGAGAAGAGGGGCCGGCATGCAGCTGCCACCCTGCAGCCGCGCTGTTTGACCCCCGACCCCACGTTACCTAGAGACCGAAATAGGTGTCACGAAAGGAGAAGGGGCTTCGACCGGCCGGGGGCTCGGGGCGGGGCCGGGGCGGGGCTAGGGGAAAAGCTCCCCGCCCGCACCTCCCCCCGCCCACCCCACCCACCCAGCCAGCCGGGTACGGGTCTCCCGAGGCTTTTCTCTCCACACGCATTGTGCAGGCACAAAGGCTGACGACCGCACCATTCCCCGCCCCCGCGGCTCGCTGGTTTAACCCTTGGATAGGCCTCAAAGCCTTTCATGTACTGAAGCTCCTCTGTTGCTTGCACATTTCTTGCCATTTGGTTATTAAATTTAGTTCAAACACACAGAAAAGTGCAGAAAATAAGATCACACCCGTGTGCTCACAGAAATGTAACACCAGTGAATGTTACATTTACATCAGCTTTAATTTTGTAATTAAAACGTTCCAGATGAATCCAAAGCCACACATACCCCCATCTGTCTCCCCACCCCCACCCTCGCGATCACCAGCACCGGAGAAAAACCCATTCAGCGGTAACCACCATCCTCAGTCCTTCCTCTGTATCTTTTTATATCTGAACTAAACATTTGTAAGATGCTCGTTCCTGGTGCAGTCATGGTGGCCAGGGGCAGCGTGAGTTGGCACAAAATGCAACCTCTGTCAGTCCATCATGCACCCAACATGCCCAAGCCAGAAGCTCCTCTCCCCACACGCCTACAGCTAATCCCTCCCTGAGTCCTACTCTACTGTTTGGACACGCTGGGTATCTCTCAGCCACCACCCCTTCTGTCTCAATCGAGACCCCATTATTTCTTGTCTGGTTTTCTTTTAAAACAAGCAAACAACAACAAAGAAAACAACTAAATAATCTTGCCTCCAGAGCCATCCTCTTATATAATTCATGATGCACCTGTTAACTCTTCTGCTTCAATATTTTCCATCCTTCACGAGGCAGGCCAGCTCCTTAGCCCAGTCAGAGCCTAGTCAGGAGGCGCCCACGAACTCCCTCCATCCCTTTCTTTGCCCCGCTCCTCTACTCCAGCTCCGAGAAACCACTGGCAGTTTCCAAACCGGGCTCTGCAGTTTCTCCCCTCTGGGATTTTGCAAATGTCACTATCTGCTAGAAAACACCCTTCCTTCCTATCTTTAACCTGGGTAATCCCTTCTTGTCTTTCAGGACTTGGTTAAGTGTGGGAGAGAGGTGTGGAAGGCTTTGTCATTTCTGGGAAAACTTCCTCCACCTTCTCTAACTCCCCCATCTGTATTAGGTGCCCATTCTAATGGTGGCTTTTGTGGTACTGCATTGTAATCATGGTTTTACTTGACTCTCTTCAAATGCCCCCAAGTTCTTCCAGGGCAGGGACTCTATCTCCTTTTTTATTCATTAGAAGCATACATTATTGTTTTTCTGTGTTTATAAATTTTACACTATAAATTTCTTTTAATTTATTTATTTTATTTATTTATCTTCGGCTGTGTTGGGTCTTCTTTGCTATGCGTGGGCTTTCTCTAGTTGCAGCTAGTGGGGGCTACTCTTTGTTGCGGTGCGTGGGCTTCTCATTGCAGTGACTTCTCTTGTTGCAGAGCTCGGGCTCTAGGCATGCGAGCTTCAGTAGTTGTGGCACATGGGCTCAGTAGTTGTGGCTCCCTGGCTCTAGAGCGCAGGCTTAGTACTTGTGGTGCACGGGCTTAGTTGCTCTGCAGCATGTGGGATCTTCCCGGACCAGGGCTCGAACCCGTGTCCCTTGCATTGGCAGGTGGATTCTTAACCACTGCGCCACCAGGGAAGCTCTACACTATAAATTTCTGCTACCTGCTTTTTTCACCTAAGATTTTGTTTTTGAGATTTCTACATGTTAACACATGTAGATGTATTTCATTCATTTTAAACGAATTGTATGATTATACCACAAATCACTGATCCCTCTGTTGTCATCTGTTGATGTCATCTGTTGATGACGATGAGGTTGTTTCCAATTTTTCAATAGCTATCAACAATGCTGCAAAGAACAACCCTCTCCTGTTTCTTTGGAGATTATCTAGGCTATATACCTAACGGTGGAATTGTTCACACCTTTGTCTGTACTAGATCTCCAGAACCTTTGAACCAATTAAGAAAGTTTCCCTTTCACCTTCATCCTTTCAATAGGTATTATCAAATTGTAGAATTTTGTTTTTATTTTTTTTATTTTTTTATTTTTTTTGTGGTACGCGGGCCTCTCACTGCCGCGGCCTCTCCCATTGCGGAGCGCAGGCTCCGGACGCACAGGCTCAGCGGCCATGGCCCACGGGCCCAGCCGCTCCGCGGCACGTGGGATCCTCCCGGACCGGGGCACGAACCCGTGTCCCCCGCATCGGCAGGCGGACTCCCAACCACTGCGCCACCAGGGAAGCCCCAAATTGTAGAATTTTGAACAATCATCTGAATAAATGTGAAATGGTATGCCATTGTTATTTTAATTTGTTTCTCCCTAATTCCTAGTGCAGTTGGTCATCCTTTCACAGGCTTGTTACCTTCTTCTGTGACTCATCCATTCATATCCTTTGCTGATTTCTCTATTTGATCATTTGTAATTTTTAATATATATTCTGGATACTAATCTTAGGCATAGCAAATATCTTCTCATCATTTGTGGTTTGTCTTCTCCATTTATAGATTTCTTTATTGTACGTGAATATGTCATTTTACTTAGATCATTCTTTCCCATTATGGTTTGTGCTTTGTATGGAAATTCAAAAAATCCTATAGAACAAAATTATTCTCCTACATGTTCTTACAAAGATTTTTAAATGTTTCTTTTTTCTTACTTTTAAAATTGAAATAATTTCAAACTAATAGAAAAGTAGCAAGAATAGTACAAAGAACTCCTGTTTGCCCTTCACCCAGATTCCCCCAATTGTTTTATATTTTACCATTTGTGTTTTATCACTCCTTCTGTATATACAAATTTTCCATTTTAAATACCAGACATCATGTCCCTTTACCCCTAAATACTACAGTGTATATTTCCTAATAACAAGGACATTCTCTTACATAACTGAAGTACAATAATCAAAATAATAAAATTGGTATTAATTGAATACTATTTCCTAATCTAAAATATTTAATTCAAATTTTGTCAATTGTCCCCAAAACGTTCTTTTTAGCAAAAAAATTAGTTTAAAAAATCTGGTCCAGAATCTCATCTAACATCACAAATTAGTTGTCACATCTCTTTATTCTCCTTTGATCTGGAACAGTTCTTCCATCTTTCTTTGTCTTTCCTGACCTTGATATTGTTGAAGAGAAGAGGCCTCTTCAACAAGAATAAGAACATTATTTGGTAGAATGTTCTTCAGTTTCGGTTTGACCAGTGTTTTCTCCTGAGTAAATTACTGTCTTTTTGTTCATGGCATTTTAGCAGGAGCACCACAAGAGGAACGCTGTGTCCTTCTCATTCATCAAAGGAGCAGGTACATAATGTGTATTTTAACCATCAATACTGAAGTTAACTTTGATCACTGGTTAAGTGGTGCATGCCAAGTTTCTCCACTGTAGTGACTTTTTTTTGCCTTTCTTATTAGTAAGAATTCTGGGGCTTCCCTGGTGGCGCAGTGGTTGAGAGTCCGCCTGCCGATGCAGGGGACGCGGGTTCGTGCCCCGGTCCGGGAGGATCCCACATGCCGCGCAGCGGCTGGGCCGGTGAGCCGTGGCCGCTGAGCCTGCACGTCCGGGGCCTGTGCTCCGCAACGGGAGAGACCACAATAGTGACAGGCCCGCGTACCGCAAAAAAAAATAAGAATTCTGCGAGGTGATCATTTGGAACTATGTAAATACCGAGTTCCTCATTAAACTACTAGCATCAATGATGATTTTGCCCAAATTATTTATTACCACTGTGATTGCCAAAGGATGATTTCTTAACTCCACCATTCCTTCTACATATATTAGTTGGCATTCTTCTACAAGGAAGAACTTTTCTTTCTCTCCATTTATTTATTTATTCATTCATTTACATCAGAATGGTCTACAGACTCTTGTTTTATTCCGTGCATTATAATCTGTTACTATTATTATTTATTTTGATGTTAAAATCGTCCTACATTTGGTCAGTGGGAGTCCCTCTAAGCTGACTCCTCTGTTCTTTTGATTTTCCCTACCATTTTTCAAGTACTTCCTTGTACTCTCACTACAAGATATTCGAGATATCTATAGTATAGGTAGACATACATAGGCACAGATAGCTATGTCTCTTTCCATTGCTGTCTTTGGATGGATAGATAGATAGAAAGACATAGTAAAACCCTTGAGTTTATACTGATATGTCCAATTTCAGTCAACACAATACAGTATGTGGTCGAGTTCCCCTTTCCACATCTATAATGCCCTTCTCAAACTGTAAGAAATCTGATTCCAATTACCCTCAAAATATTTACTTATGTGCTCAATACTAAAAGACCTCCAAAGCAGTTTCAGAATACCTAACTCATGTCGCTGTGAAAACAAACCTACTAACTGAAGTTCAGTATATGTTTTCAGGGTTTTTTTTTCTCTAGTCTTAATATATTTAGTCAAAATACTGTGTTCCAAAATGAGTTGGGTGTGTTTCCCCACTCTTGTCCTCTCCTCCCTGTTTAGAGTGATTATGTTACTCATTTGAAAAACAGTCTGGCTCATTCTTTTCCCATTTGTAGCTCTCGCTCAGTTTTTTGCTCCATCCTTGTCTGTTTCTCCTTTGTCTTTCTTATTTTGTAGTTGTGTTTCTCCCTTTTCCATGTGATTAATTTAGCTAGTGGTTTATATATTTTGTTACTTTTTCAAAGAACCAGAATTTTGATTTATTACTCTGACCTACTGTTTTCTATTCCTAATCTTCATTATTTTTCTTTTACCTTTTTTTCTTCTTTGTCCTTTCTTGTGGCTCATTTGTTGTTCTTTCTCTCACTTTTTAAGTTGATATAATTCATTCATTTTTATTGATCTAAGGGTTTAAGTGTATGAATTTTTCCTCTGAGTTCTACTTTAAATGCATCCAATAGTGTCTGATATTTAGTGTTTACATACTCGTTTGTTTTTAAAGATATTCTGTAATGTTGGCTTGTATTTTCCATTTCACTCCAGTTGTTTAATAGAAGACTTTTAAATTTCTAGTTGGAAAAAAATTTTTAATTCTAGTTCTATTTTACTGTGATAATAAAGTATTATTTGTAATATTTCCATTGTATAAAACTTATTGTTGATTTCTTTGTGACCTAATATTTCATGGATTTTTGTAACTATGCTATGCGCAGCTGATAAGGAAGGCTCACTCCCTATTATTCAGTTCTAAAGTTCGTTATATGTAAATGAGATCTATTTTATTGATTATGTTGTTTACTTCTTCTGTATCCTTACTTATATTTCTGCCACTTGATCTGTTCTGCACTAGGAATGACCTATTAAAGTCTCCTATTAGCAATCTGTTTCTACCTGTAACATCTTGCATCTATAGTTTCTGCTTTTATTTTATTTTATTTTTTTTGCGGTACGTGGGCCTCTCACTGTTGTGGCCTCTCCCGTTGCGGAGCACAGGCTCCGGATGCGCAGGCTCAGCGGCCATGGCTCACGGGCCCAGCCGCTCCGCGGCATGTGGGATCTTCCCGGACCGGGGCACGAACCCGTGTCCCCTGCATTGGCAGGCGGATTCTCAACCACTGCGCCACCAGGGAAGCCTATAGTTTCTGCTTTTTAAAGATTTTTAGAGATTTGGTGCATAGGTTTTCATAACTGTTATACCTACATTGTGAAATTGAAATGATACCCTTTTTTGTCACATTTAATTATTTTTTGGCCGTAATTCTACTTTGTTTGAAATCCTTGATCTCACAGTCCCCACTTATTCGTTATTTTTATTTGCCCATGCCTTTATTTTTAGCCTGTCTGATCATTTTGATTTGAATGTATCTGCATACACCACATATTTGGGTCTTGCTTTGTGAGCCATACTGAAAATAGTTTTCTTTTAGTAGGTGAGTTAAGCCCATTCACACTTCTTGATAGGACATATTTTTTTATCTCAACTCTGATATATTATTTTATATTGTAATCACCATGTAAACTATGTACATTTACTGCTGCTTTTTCTTCATGATGTGTTTTCTTTGCTATTGTAATTTATAAATTCTCTTGGTGTTCAAGAAGGCTTGTGTTTTTGTTCTAGTGTTTATTTCTGTACTTATAACTTCTTTAAGACAATTGAATGTCTTCAGTTTTACCAAATAATATTAAATGTTTTAAAAGTGATTATAGCCAATACATTGAAATTTTCATTTCAATAAATATACTTTTATTTCTAGAAGTTTCCCTTGTTCTTTTTAAGTCTATATGTTCTTTCTTTTAAGTGGGATCCTGCTCTTATAATTTCTCTTGTTTATTTTCTCTTTAATCATTTTAAAAATACTTACTTTAGAGTCCTTAACCAACAATTCTACCCTCTGATGTTCACCTTCCCTCTTTCCTGTGTTGGCTGACTCTTCTTTGTGGCAGAGTGCTCCCTTGTTTGTTTATAAATGTTTCTGGTCATCCCATCTATGGGGCAAGTAGTAGAGCTGGGACTCCCACCTTCTGATTCCAAGTCCAGTGTCCTCTTCAATATGTCACAACTCACACACTCCACACACAGAAGGCCTCTGCCTTCTACAAGGAGGATATTTTCCAAACAGAAAAGCAGTTCTAATAAGAATGACTTTCTTAAGGGAGTAACAGAACAAAATATCTTACATTAGAGCTGTCCAAAAAATCTAGGGCCTGAATCTGCCACACACATCTATTGCCCTGGCTGTTCACACATGCTATCTCCTTTGAGCACACTGATACCTCCACTTTTGTACTTCTGTAGATACTTCACACATAGAGTCTTACATTCATTGATTCAATCGTTTTCCATTTAGCAAACATTTATTGAGCATCTACTCTGATGTGCCAGGACTGCTTCCAAAAAATGGGATTAATCAGTGATTAGGACAGAGGGAACACTTCTAAATACCCCAGATCAGAGACTCTCAGTCTTCTGCAACTTGCAACTTTTCTTCTTGCTTTGTTTTCCTTCCATGACACTTCTACCACAAAGGAACAGCTGAAATGGCGTGTATCTCTCTTTAAAGTAAATTGAAAGTAAACTAGTTCTGAGAATTGCAAGACACCCCTGGAAATAACTGAAAACACTTTGGGGCATGTCAGGACCAGTGCTGGGAAGCGCTGTTATTGATGTTCAAAGAATCTATGTTACACACACCCATGGATGAAGAAAGCGTAGGGGAGGCCAGCAGAGCTAACACTTCTGAGCAAGCCCAAACTAGCCTATGAGCAAGGAAATATTTGCCTGGTTGGAGAATTTCTTTTGAGGAATGAGGTCATCCTGCAATCTAGAGCCTTTTGACAGGATGCAAGAGCCCTTGGCAGCAGGAGGGAGTGACTTTGACAGTATTTCTGCTGGAACTTCCTTTTCTCCTCCATTTAAGCCTTGCCTCTCAAGCCTCCCTTGTCCTGATGTCCTCATAAATATCACTGCCCCATTCCTCTGAGCTCCTGAAAATTGATGCTCTTCATTATTTTGTGCTCACTTGGGTTACATCCACTTTTCAAGTCCTCATCCTGAGCATTTAAAAGAAGAATTAGCACCAACCTTCACAAACTCTTTCAAAACATAGAAGAGAAGGGAGCACTCCCTAACTCATTCTATTAGGCTAGTATCACAAGAAAAGAAAAGTTATGAATACCCCTTAAGAACAGAGATACAGAAATTCTCAACAAAATACTAGCAAGTGAGATCCAGCTATATATAAAAAAGAGTATACACCATGACCAAGTGGGATTTATTCCAAGAATGCAGAGTTGGTTTAGCATCCAAAAATTAATTGATGTAATATATCATATTAATAGAATGAAGGACAAAAACCACATGATCATCTCAATAGACACAGAAAAAGCATTTGACAAAATCCAACACTGTTTTTTGATAAAAACACTCGACAAACTGAGAATAGGAGGGAACTTTCTCAACCTAATAAAAGCCTTACACACACACACACACACCAAACAACAACAACAACAAAAATAAAATAAACACACACACACACACACAGGTAACATCACATCTGATAGTGAAATATAGGATACTCTCTCCCTAAGATCAGAAACAAGACAAGAATGTTCACTCTTGCCACTCTGTTCAACAATGCTCTCAGGGATACATTACCAATACACAGAAATCAATTGTATTTCTGTAGATTAACAATGAACAATTTAAAAGCTAAATTAATATTTACAATAGCATCGAAATGAATAAAATACTAAGGAATCAATTTAACCAAAAACTAAAACACTCATACATGAAAACTACAAAACATCAGTGAAAGAAACTAAAAAAAAAAACCTAAAAAAATGGAAAGATATCCATTTCATGGATTGGAAGACTTAATTTTGGTAAGATCGCAATGCTTTTCATATTAATCTAAAAATTTAATGCAATCACTATCATAATTTAAAATGCGTTTTTGCAGAAAACCTGATCTGCAAATTCACATGGAAATGCGAGGGACCCAAAATAGTTAAAACTGTCTTGAAAAAGAACAAAGTTGGAGGATTTGTGCTTCCCAATTTCAAAACTTACTACAGAGCTACCATAATCAAGGCAGTGTGTTACTGGTATAAAGGTCACATACAGATCAATGGAATAAAATTGACAGTCCAGAAGTAAACTCTTACATTTACAGTCAATTGATTTTTGACAAGGGTGCCAAGATAATTCAGTGGGGGAAAGAATAATCTTTTCAACAAATAGTGCTGCAACAACTGGATATCCATATCCTAAGAATGAATTTGTACCCCTGCTACACACCAATACATGGTCATCATACCATAAACAAAAATTAAGTTGAAATGGACCAGAGACCTACATGTAAGAGCTAAAACTGTAAAACTCTTGGAAGAAAATATAGGAGTAAATCTTGAAGTTAGTTTAGGCAATGATTTTCTTGGTATGACACCTAAAGCACAAGCAACAAAAGAAAAATAGACAAATTGATTTCATCAAATTTAACAACTTGCATGTTTCAGAGCACACCATCAAGAAATGAAAAGACAACTCACAGCAAGGGAGAATATATCTGAAATCACATATCTTCTAAGGGACTTGTATCTAGAATTTATAAAGAACTTGTACAAGTCAACAAAAAAAGACAAGTGACCCAATTTATAAATGGACAAAGGATTTAAATAGACATTTCTCCAAAGAAGATATACAAATGGCCAGTAAACATATGAGAAGATGTTCAATATCATTAGTTGTTTGGGAAATGGACATCAAAACCACAATGGGATACTACTTCAAACCCACTAGATTGGTTATACTCAAAAAGATGGACAATAATAAGTATTGGTGCAGATGTGGAGAATTTGGAACCTGCATACATTCCTAATGGGATGTAAAATATTGCATCTGCTTCGGAAAACCATTTGGCAGTTTCTATAAAAGTTAAACACAGAGTTACCGTATGACCCAGAAATTCCATCTTTATGTATATGCTCAGTAGAACTGAAAACATATGTCCACACAAAAACCTGTACATGAATGTTTCTAGTAACATTATTCATAAGAGTTAAAAAGTGGAAATAACCCAAATGTCCATCAATTGATGAATGGATAAGGAAACTATGGTAGATGCATACAATGGAGCATTATTTGGCCATAAAATTATATAAATTAACTGATTCATATTAATGTATCAGTTGATCAACCTTGAAAACATTATGTGAAGTGAAAAATGCAATATACAAAAGGCATACAAAACATATTGTATAAGTTCCTCATATGAAATATCCAAATAGGTAAATCCATAGAGAAAGGCTGTAGGTTAGTGGTTGCTGAGGGTTGGGAGCAGGAGAAATGGGGAGTGATTGCCAATGGGTTTCTTTTAGGGATGACATAAATGTTCTAGAATAAATCATGATCAATGTACTACTTATAAATATATTAAAAGCCACTGAATTGTACACTTTAAAAGGTGAACTTTGTGGTATGTGAATTTTCTTTCAATAAAGCTATAAGGAAATATTTTTAATTCATTAAAATTAAATAAAATTAAAAATTCATTTCCTCAGTTGCACTAGTCACACTTCAAGTGCTCAATAGCCATACATGGCTAGTAGCTACCACACTGAGTACACAGATATAGAACATTTTGGGTTATCACAGAAAATTTTATTGAACAGTGTTGACCTAAGTCTCACTACAAGATCCCAGAGATTTAAGAAATATATCAAACCATGCAGTGTAAGAGCCTTATTTGAATTCTTACTTGGACAAACAGTAAAATAAAGTTGAGAAGGTGGGGAAATTTTGAATATTGATTGGATATTTGGTTATATTAGGAATTACTGTTAAATGTTTTGGGTATGACAATAAAATCATGGTTATGTCTTCTGAAGGTACTTATCTTTTAGAGATAAATGCTAAAGTACTTATGGATGAAATGATACAATGTCTGGGATTTGCTTCAAAATAACCCAGGGATCGGGAGATCAGTGCAAATAGATATAACAAAATTGGTCATGAGTCAATAACTGTTGAATTTCAACAATGGGTGTCTGGGAGCTCATTGTGCCCTTCTCTCTGTCTTTGAAAATGTTGGAAATTTTTCATAATAAACAGTTAATAAACAAACAGGCAGCCACTACTTATTCATATCTAATTGACAATTACCTCATGAAAATATAGTGTTGTCAGATTTTCTAACGTTTTAAGAGAATTCAGAAATCCAGATTCTTACGTAAAATCTCCGGCATTTCATTGCTGGTTCATTTGTTTAATTATAGAGCACAAAAAAACAATCACATCTGGAGCCTGGGTTCAGTACACAGCCCCCACTCTACAAGGTCCAATTTAGAATAATCAATAGAATTAATGGATTCTGAGGTCGTCCATCATGAAAGTGATTTATTTTGAGGCTATAATTAATATTGTGTATCTCATTTTTTAAAATTATGACCTATTTCAAAAAGGTACAAAGAATAATAAAATAATCACTCATATACCTGCTATGCAGCCTTAACAAATCTTAATATTTAGCCATATTTGCTTCACAAAGAAATAAAATGTTATGGATACCATTAATGTCCTCTTTCTGCCTCTCCTTAATCCCATTCCCTCTACCTCTCCAAATAACACTATCCTGAGTTTCCATCCATCTTTCCAACCAAATTTATAGAATTTCACTACAGCTGTATGTATTCATAAACAATAAATGTGTTTTTCCTGTTTCCAGATGTTAAATAAGCAGTTTCGTTTTTTAAAAAATCAATTGCACTTCTGTCTACCAACAACAAACAGCTAGAAAACTAACTTTTAAAAAGACCATTTAGAATAAATCAAAAAATAATATCTATCCAGGAATAAAGCTAACAGAAGATAAGCAAGACATTTAGGGAGAAAATGATAAACTACACTGAAAGGCATTAAAGAAGACCTAAATAAATGGAGAAATATATTACATTCATGGGCTGGAAGATTCAATATCATGAAGATATCAATTCTCCTTAATATCATTCCAGTCACAATCCCAAAAGAGACATAAAGTGGAGGGGGAAAATAATCAAGTTGCAGAAGACAACATACAGAATGATCTATTTATATCAATTTCAAAAACACACAAAAGCAAACAATATATTGTTTAGCTATACAAACATATATGCAAACTAGAATGAAAAGTAAGAATATGATAAGTGGAAATGATAAGAGCTACAATTGAGTAGGAAGGGAACAGGAATTCAAAGGTGACGATAATGTTCTATTTCTTAAACAGAGTGATGTGAACATGAGTGTTCATCGTATGAAAATTCTTTATACCTTACACATGCTTTATAAATAGTGTTTTGTGTTCAATCAATATTTAATAAAGACCAACTTTTAAAAAATAATGATATACATCTATAACACTACCATGGCAATATGTCAACAACATATACGGTCAAGTGAAAATGTTGAAAACCCTTATACACAATATTAATTAAAATATGCACCAAAATATTAATAGTGGCTGTGTAAAATATTACATAGAATATGCACAAATTGTTAATAGTGGAAATAAGCACCAAAATGTTAATAGTGGTTATTAAATAAAATATGCACCTAATTTTAATAATGGTTATATATAATATTAAGTAAAATGTGTGCCAAATTAACAGTGGTTATGTCCTAGGGACAGTTTGGCTGTCTTTAATTTTCTCTGTTGTATAGGAGTTGGATTTTTTGCAATTCACCATCAGAAAAAAAAAGAAAACAGAAAAAATTTTTATAACAAAGAATAATAGATTTGCAGGAAATATTCAAGGTATATTATATGGAGAGAAGACTGGATGAATTAAAAGAGAAAAACCTGAGAGCAAAGCAAAAACAGAGGAGGGGCTCTTAAAGTAATTCAAAGATGGGGTAAAGTGTGGTGACCAAGGAACTGTAAAGAAAGGGCTAGATTCGAAACACTTCATGGAAGGGCTCTAGGGGCAATGAGACAAGAAAGTGCCTACATCTAAGGGGTGGGAAGAAAGGGAAGATATGCTTTCAGGGGGAGGTAGAAATTTTATGTCTGAGACATAACAGCAAACTTATCTCGTTCTCTTTTTATAAATAAGAATATAGGCACAGAGAGTTTGAGCAACTTGTCCAAGTTTCTCAGCTGACAAGTGATAGAAGTGGAATTCAAATCCCAGCAGTCCACAGCCAAGGCCTTTGCGCTTAACTGCTATACAGGTGCACCTCTTGCTATCCATTAGGCAATGTCCAGTTCCACTTCTTTGATATTAGTGGTTAGGGGAGTTTAAAGGAGATGTTAGTACCAAGGACAGAATATTTGGGAGTACATTACATAGAGATAGCTGTTAAAACTGAAAATGAGTTCTCTGATAGGAGATTACAAATGATGCAAAGAAGAGAACTGAAGAATAAATTTTGGAAAACAGACTCCTTTACTACTGCTATTATCTTAACAAAGTCAAGTGACTTGATAGAAGTGACAAGAATTAGAGAAAGATGTGTTCAAATCCCACCTCTGCTACTTACTAGCTAGGTGATCTCAGGGAAAACCGTTTAACCTCTCTGTGTGGCAGTTTCTCATCTGTAAAATAGATGGTCATGAGAATTACATGAAATTGTATGTAAAGTACTTAGTATTGTAGCAGCCATATAATGGGTGCTCAATAAGTGCCACTTTATTTTTAATTTTGTATTAGAAACAGAATGATCAGAGACTGAGAAAGTAGTATTTAGGCACATAAACATATTTGTTGAAACTCTAAAGAAATGTTCTTCTTCCTGATATTTTTATAAAAGTCTTCCATTTCTTAGGGCAAGCTAATCTCTCCCTTGCCTCCCAGTTACCAAACTATGCATCACTTTACTCATTACTTTGATCTATTTCCCTTCTAAGTAGAGGTACCCTTTCTTTCTTTTTTTCTTTCTTTCTTTTTTTCTCTAAGTGAGAGAATCATAGGCACAAGTAAACAAGGAAACAGAACAGATCTGAGAACCATATCACAAATAAACACTGTAAAATACATGTGTTAAAGTTATTTTTAAACTAAAAAAATACAAATTTGAGAAAAGGACAGTATACTACCAAAAAGGATAAGGAATAATTGTGATATGAACTCTAGAAATGATAAATGTTATCACTAAAATTAAAACCTCAGTGGGCAATTTAAGGAATTAGATATATTTGAAGAGAGGACTGGTGACTTGAAAGACATTTCTTGGGATATTTCCCAGAATGCAACACAAAGAGATTAAGAGCTGGAAAATATGAATGAAAGACAAGGAAAGAGGCATGTTGAAAAGCATGAAAGAGTCCAACATATACTTAATAAAGTTCCAGAAAGAGAAATTAAAGAGAATGTGGAAAAAAACAACCTTCAAAGGGGTAATGACTAAGGATTCTCCACAGTGCTTGAAAGACATGAATCCTTAGTTACAGTAAAAACAACAGATCACAATCCAAATAAATAAAAATAAATTTCAGCCACGAAAGCTCACCATGGGAGAAGAGAGAAGATGTCGGAAGAGTAAGACGCGGAGATCTCCTTCCTCCTCACAGAGACATCAGAAATACATCTACACATGGAACTGCTCCTTTAGAACACCCGCTGAACGCTGGCATAAGTCCTCAGACCTTCCAAAAGGCAAGAAACTCCCCACGTACCTGAGTAGGGCAAAAGAAAAAACACAGACAAAAGAATAGGGATGGGACCTGCACCAGTGGGAGGGAGCCGTGAAGGAGGAAATGTTCCCACACACTAGAAGCCCCTTGACGGGCGGAGACAGCAGGTGGCGGAGGGGGGAAGCTTCAGAGCCGCGGAGGAGAGCGCAGTAACAGGGTGCGGAGGGCAATGTGGAGAGATTCCCGCAGAGGATTGGTGCCGACCGGCACTCACCAGCCCGAGAGGCTTGTCTGCTCACCTGCCGGGGCAGGCAGGGGCTGGGAGCTGAGGCTTGGGCTTCGGAGGTCAGATCCCAGGGAGAGGACTGGGGTTGGCTGCGTGAACAGAGCCTGAAGGGGCTAGTGCGCCACGGCTAGCCGGGAGAGAGTCCGGGAAAAAGTCTGGAGCTGCCGAAGAGGCAAGAGACCTTTTCTTCCCTCTTTGCTTCCTTGTGCGCGAGGAGACGAGTTTAACCGCGCCGCTTAAAGGAGCTCCAGAGAAGGGCGCGGAGCTGCCAAAGAGACAAGAGACTTTTTCTTACCTCTTTGTTTCCTGGTGCGAGAGGAGAAGGGATTAAGCGCGCCGTGTAAAGGAGGTCCAGAAACGGGCGCGAGCCGCGGCTGTCGGCGCGGACACCAGAGACGGGCGTGGGATGCTAGGGCTGCTGCTGCCGCCTCCAAGAAGCCTGTGTGCAAGCACAGGTCACTCTCCACACCTCCCCTCCCAGGAGCCTGTGCAGCCCGCCACTGCCGGGGTCCCGGAATCCAGAGACAACTTCCCTGGGAGAACGCGCGGCATGCCTCGGGCTGGTGCAACGTCACGCCGGCCTCTGCTGCCGCAGGCTCGCCCCGCATCCGTGCCCCTCCCTCCCCCCAGCCTGAGCCAGAGGCCCCGAATCACCTGCTCCTTTAACCCCATCCTGTCTGAGCGAAGACCAGACACCCTCGGACGACCTACGCGCAGAGGCGGGGCCAAGTCCAAACCTGATCCCCAGGAGCTGTGCGAACAAAGAGGAGAGGGGGAGGTCTCTCCCAGCAGCCTCAGAAGTGGCGGATTAAAGCTCCACAATCAACTTGAAGTGCCCTGCACCTGTGGAATAACTGAATAGACAGCAAATCATCCCAAGTTGAGGAGGTGGACTTTGGGAGCAAGATATATTATTCTTTTCCCCATTTTCTCTTTTTGTGAGTGTGTATGTGTGTGCTGCTGTGTAAGATTTTGTCTGTATAGCTTTGCTTTCCCCATTTGTCCTAGGGTTCTGACTGACCCGTTTTTTTTTTCTTTTATAAAATTTTTCTTCTTAATAATTTTTTATTTTAATAACTTTATTTTATCCTACTCTATTTTATCTTCTTCCTTTCTTTCTTCCTTCCATTCTTCCCTCCTTCCTTCCTTACTTGTTTTCTTCCTCCCTTCCTTCCTCCCTTCCTTCCTCTCTTCCTGCCTTACTTTCTTCCTTCCGTTCTTCCTCCCTTCCTTCCTCCCTTCCTTCCTTCCTTCTTTTTTTCTTCCTTCCTTCCTTCCTTCCTCTCTCCCTCTCTCCCTCGCCCCCTCCCTCCCTTCCTTCCTTCCTTTCTTTCCTTTCTATTTTTTCTCCCTTTTATTTTGAGCCGTGTGGATTAAAGGCTCTTGGTGCTCCAGCATAAGGGCTGTGTCTCTGAGGTGGGAGAACCAACTTCAGGACACTGGTCCAAAAGAGACCTCCTAGCTCCACGTAATATCAAACGGCAAAAATCTCCCAGAGATCTCCATCTCAGCACCAAGACCCAGCTTCACTCAGCGACCCGCAAGCTACAGTGCAGGACACCCTATGACAAACAGCTAGCAAGACAGGAACACAGCCCCATCCATTAGCAGAGAGGCTGCCTAAAATCATAATAAGGCTACCGACATCCCAAAACACACCACCAGACGTGGACCTACCCACCAGAAACACAAGATCCAGCCACATCCACCAGAACACAGGCACTAGTCCCCTCCACCAGGAAGCCTACCAAACCCACTAAACCAACTTTAGCCACTGGGGACAGACACCAAAAACAACGGGAACTATGAACCTGCAGCCTGCAAAAAGGAGACCCCAAACACAGTAAGATAAGCAAAATTAGAAGACAGAAAAACACACAGCAGATGAAGGAGCAAGGTAAAAACACACCAGACCTAACAAATGAAGAGGAAATAGGCAGTCTGCCTGAAAAAGAATTCAGAATAATGATAGTAAAGATGATCCTAAATCTTGGAAATAGAAGAGACAAAATGCAAGAAACATTTAACAAGGACCTAGAAGAAATAAAGAGGAAGCAAGCAACAATGAGCAACACAATAAAAGAAACGAAAAATACTCTAGATGGGTTCAATAGCAGAATAACTGAGGCAGAAGGACGGATAAGTGACCTGGAAGATAAAATAGTGGAAATAACTACTGCAGAATAAAGAAAAAAGAATGAAAAGAACTGAGGACAGCCTCAGAGACCGCTGGGACAACATTAAACACACCAACATTCGAATTATAGGGGTCCCAGAAGAAGGAGAGAAAAAGAAAGGGACTGAGAAAATATTTGAAGAGATTATAGTTGAAAACTTCCCTAATATAGGAAAGGAAATAGTCAATCAAGTCCAGGAAGCACAGAGAGTCCCATACAGGATAAAACCAAGGAGAAACACACCAAGACACATATTAATCAAACTATCAAAAATTAAATACAAAGAAAACATATTAAAAGCAGCAAGGGAAAAGCAAAAAATAACACACAAGGGAATCCCCATAAGGTTAACATCTGACCTTTCAGCAGAAACTCTGCAAGCCAGAAAGGAGTGGCAGGACATATTTAAAGAGATGAAGGAGAAAAACCTACAACCAAGATGACTCTATCCAGCAAGGATCTCATTCAGATTTGATGGAGAAATTAAAACCTTTACAGACAAGCAAAAACTGAGAGAGTTCAGCACCACCAAACCAGCTTTACAACAAATGCTAAAGGAACTTCTCTAGGCAAGAAACACAAGAGAAGGAAAAGACCTACAAGAACAAACTGGAAACAATTAAGTAAATGGTAATAGGAACATACATGTTGATAATTACCTTAAATGTAAATGAATTAAATGCTCCCACCAAAAGACACAGACTGGCTGAATCGATACAAAAACAACACCCATATATATGCTGTCTACAAGAGACCCACTTCAGACTTAGGGACACATACAGACTGAAAGTGAGGGGATGGAAAAAGATATTCCATGCAAATGGAAATCAGAAGAAAGCTGGAGTTGCAATTCTCATATCAGACAAAATGGACTTTAAAATAAAAACCATTACAAGAGACAAAGAAGGACACTACATAATGATCAAGGGATAGATCCATGAAGAAGATATAACAATTGTAAATATTTATGCACCCAACATAGGAGCACCTCAATACATAAGGCAAATACTAACAGCCATAAAAGGGGAAATTGACAGTAACACAATCATAGTAGGGGACTTTAACACCCCACTTTCACCAATGGACAGATCATCCAAAATGAAAATAAATAAGGAAACACAAGCTTTAAATGATACATTACACAAGATGGACTTAATTGATATTTATAGGACATTCCATCCAAAAACAACAGAATACACATTTTCCTCAAGTGCTCATGGAACATTCTCCAGGATAGATCATATCTTGGGTCACAAATCTAGCCTTGGCAAATTTAAGAAAATTGAAATCATATCAAGTATCTTTTCTGACCACAATGCTATGAGACTAGATATCAATTACAGGAAAAAATCTGTAAAAAATACAAACACATGGAGGCTAAACAATACACTACTTAATAACGAAGTGATCACTGAAGAAATCAAAGAGGAAAACAAAAAATACTTAGAAACAAATGACAATGGAGACACGACGACCCAAAACCTATGGGATGCAGCAAAAGCAGTTCTAAGAGGGAAGTTTATAGCAATACACTCCTACCTTAAGAAACAGGAAACAGCTCGAATAAACAACCTAACTTTGCGCCTAAAGCAATTAGAGAAAGAAGAACAAAAAGACCCCAAAGTTAGCAGAAGGAAAGAAATCATAAAGATCAGATCAGAAATAAATGAAAAAGAAATGAAGGAAACAATAGCAAAGATCAATAAAACTAAAAGCTGGTTCTTTGAGAAGATAAATAAAATTGATAAACCATTAGCCAGACTCATCAAGAAAAAAAGGGAGAAGACTCAAATCAATAGAATTAGAAATGAAAAAGGAGACATAACAACTGACACTGCAGAAATACAAAAGATTATTAGAGATTACTACAAGCAACTGTATGCCAATAAAATGGACAACCTGGAAGAAATGGACAAATTCTTAGACATGCACAAGCTGCCGAGACTGAACCAGGAAGAAATAGAAAATATGAACAGACCAATCACAAGCACTGAAATTGAAACTGTGATTAAACATTTTCCAACAAACAAAAGCCCAGGACCAGATGGTTTCACAGGTGAATTCTATCAAACATTTAGAGAAGAGCTAACACCTATCCTTCTCAAACTCTTCCAAAAGATAGCAGAGGGAGGAACACTCCCAAACTCATTCTATGAGGCTACCATCACCCTGATACCAAAACCAGACAAAGACGTCACAAAGAAAGAAAACTACAGGCCAATATCACTGATGAACATAGATGCAAAAATCCTCAAGAAACTACTAGCAAACAGAATCCAACAGCACATTAAAAGGATCATACACCATGATCAAGTGGGGTTTATCCCAGGAATGCCAGGATTCTTCAATATACACAAATCAATCAACGTGATACACCATATCAACAAACTGAAGAAGAAAAACCATATGATCATCTCAGTAGATGCAGAGAAAGCTTTTGACAAAATTCAACACCCATTTATGATAAAAAACCTGCAGAAAGTAGGCATAGAGGGAACTTCCCTCAACATAATAAAGGCCATATATGACAAACCCACAGCCAGCATCATTCTCAATGGTGAAAAACTGAAACCATTTCCACTAAGATCAGGAACAAGACAAGGTTGCCCACTCTCACCACTCTTATTCAACATAGTTTTAGAAGTTCTAGCCACAGCAATCAGAGAAGAAAAAGAAATAAAAGGAATCCAAATAGGAAAAGAAGAAGTAAAGCTGTCACTGTTTGCAGATGACATGATACTATACATAGAGAATCCTAAGGATGCTACCAGAAAACTACTAGAGCTAATCAATGAATTTGGTAAAGTAGCAGGATACAAAATTAATGCACAGAAATCTCTGGCATTCTTATACACTAATGATGAAAAATCTGAGAGTGAAATTAAGAAAACACTCCCATTTACCACTGCAACAAAAAGAATAAAATATCTAGGAATAAATCTACCTGAGAAGACAAAAGACCTGTATGCAGAAAATTATAAGACACTGATGAAAGAAATTAAAGATGATACAAATAGATGGAGAGATATACCATGTTCTTGGATTGGAAGGATCAACATTGTGAAAATGACTCTACTACCCAAAGCAGTCTACAGATTCAATGCAATCCCTATCAAACTACCACTGGCATTTTTTACAGAACTAGAGCAAAAAATTTCACAATCTGTATGGAAACACAAAAGACCCCGAATAGCCAAAGTAATCTTGAGAATGAAAGATGGAGCTGAAGGAATCAGTCTCCCTGACTTCAGACTATACTACAAAGCTACAGTAATCAAGACAGTATCGTCCTGGCACAATAACAGAAATATAGATCAATGGAACAGGATAGAAAGCCCAGAGATAAACCCACACACATATGGTCACCTTATCTTTGATAAAGGAGAGAAGAATATACAGTGGAGAAAAGACAGCCTCTTCAATAAGTGGTGCTTGGAAAACTGGACACCTACATGTAAAAGTATGAAATTAGAACACTCCCTAACACCATACACAAAAATAAACTCAAAATGGGTTAAAGACCTACATGTAACACCAGACACTATCAAACTCTTAGAGGAAAACATAGGCAGAACACTCTATGACATAAATCACAGCAAGATCCTTTTTGACCCACCTCCTAGAGAAATGGAAATAAAAACAAAAATAAACAAATGGGACCTAATGAAACTTAAAAGCTTTTGCACAGGAAAGGATACCATAAACAAGACCAAAAGACAACCCTCAGAATGGGAGAAAATATTTGCAAATGAAGCAACTGACAAAGGATTAATCTCCAAAATTTATAAGCAACTCATGCAGCTCAATAACAAAAAAAACCAAGCAACCCAATCCAAAAATGGGCAGAAGAACTAAATAGACATTTCTCCAAAGAAGATATACAGATTGCCAACAAACACATGAAAGAATGCTCAACATCATTAATTATTAGAGAAATGCAAATCAAAACTACAATGAGATATCATCTCACACCAGTCAGAATGGCCATCATCAAAAAATCTACAAACAGGGACTTCCCTGCTGGCGCAGTGGTTGAGAGTCCGCCTGATGCAGGGGACATGGGTTTGTGTCCCGGTCTGGGAAGATCCCACATGCCATGCAGTGGCTGGGCCCGTGAGCCATGGCCGCTGAGCCTGCATATCTGGAGCCTGTGCTCCGCAAGGGGAGAGGCCACAGCAGTGAGAGGCCGGCGTACCGCAAACAAAACAAAAAAAAACAAAAAACAACTGTAGAAACAATGAATGCTGGAGAGGGTGTGGAGAAAAGGGAACACTCTTGCACTGCTGGTGGGAATGTAAATTGATACAGCCACTATGGAGAACAGTATGGAGGTTCCTTTGAAAACTACAAATAGAACTACCATATGACCCCGCAATCCCACTACTGGGCATATACCCTGAGAATACCATAATTCAAAAAGAGTCATGTACCAAAATGTTCATTGCAGCTCTATTTACAATAGCCAGGACATGGAAGCAACCTAAGTGTCCATCAGCAGATGAATGGATAAAGAAGATGTGGCACATATGTACAATGGAATATTACTCAGCCATAAAAAGAAATGAAACTGAGTTATTTGTAATGAGGTAGATAGACCTGGAGTCTGTCATACAGAGTGAAGTAAGTCAGAAGGAGAAAATCAAATACCGTATGCTAACACATATATATGGAATCTAAGGGAAAAAAATGTCATGAAGAGATTAGTGGTAGGATGGGAATAAAACACAGACCTACTAGAGCATGGATCTGAGGATATGGGGAGGCGGAAGGGTAAGCTGTGACGAAGTGAGAGGGTGGCATGGACATATATACACTACCAAATGTAAAATAGATAGCTAGAGGGAAGCAGCCACATAGCACAAGGGAGGTCAGCTCTGTGCTTTGTGGCCACCTAGAGGGGTGGGACGGGGAGGGTGGGAGGGAGGGAGACGCAAGAGGGAAGAGATATGGGAACATGGGTATATGTATAACTGATTCACTTTGTTGTAAAGCAGAAACTAACACACCATTGTAAAACAGTTATACTCCAATAAAGATGTTAAAAAAAAAAAAGCTCACCATGAAAGCTTATCAAATATATGCTGTTAACATGCCACCATCAAAAAAAAAAAAAACCCAAAAAACAAAAAACAAGCCACCATCAACATTATAGAGAAATATAGTTAAAAACAAGTCAAGTGAACAAAAATGAGTGATGCTGGAACTCTCATACATTGTTGGTGGGAATGCAAAATGGTATAGCTGCTCTGGAAAGTGGTTTAGCAGTTTCATATAAAATTAAACATACACTTATTTTGTGACCCCAGAATCCCTCTCCTGGGTATTTACTCTAAAGAAATAAACTTATATGCTCAAAAACAGTGTACACTAAAAAATTTGTGTGCAAATATTTATAACTGTTTTAGCTGTAATAGCCCAGAACTGGAAACAACACAAATGTCCTTCAATGAGAGAATGGATAAACCAACTGTGATACTTCCATAGAATTGAATACTACTCAGCTATAAAAATGAACTACCAATACAAGCAACACAGTGGATAAATCTCAAACACATTCTGCTAAGTGAAGGAAATCTGACCTAAGGATCCATGCTGTATGATTGCATTTATATGACTTTCTTGAAAAGACAAAATTGTAGTGATGGAAAACAGATCTGTGGTGGCCAGGGGTTAGAGGTGGGGCAGAGTATGACTATAAAGCAGAGCACGAGAAAGTTTGGGGATGTTGCAACTGTTCTATATGCTGACAGTGGTAAGGGTAACACAAATCTACATGTTTTAAAATTCACAGAACCATACATCAAATGAAAAAGTCATTGTTACAGTGTGATAATTTTAAAAATTAAAAGTGGAAAATCTGAATAAATCAATAACCTTGGAAGAAATAAAAAAGACAATCCAAGATTACTGCTAAAAAGCCACCAGGCCCAGGGGGTTTAATGGGCGATGTCTCCTAACCCTTCAAAGAACAGATGTTCTCCTCGTTACACTGATCAAGAACTTCTAAAAATATTGTTTCCAACTCTCCTTCTGTTATGCTAATTAACAAAACCCTAATACTGATATCAGACAAAAAGAGTGCTAGGAAAGAAAGAAGGGAAAGAGGAAAGGAGGAAGGGAAAGGAAGAGAGAGCAAGAAAAAACTATGGGTGAATCTCACTTATGAACATAGCTGCTAAAATCCTAAATAAAACCTTAGAAAATTGTACCTAGCAACATATTGAACAAATGATACAGCATGACAAGGCAGAGGAGAAAATTCCCAAAGAATATTTTAGGCTTTAGAGGAACTCAATAAAACAAAAGCTCAAGGTAGGTTGATAAAGCCACAAAGTAAGACAGCTGTGAGGCTAAGGGAAGATGCTTGTACATGCAGTGTATCTAAATGTACAGAAAAAAATCTGTGTTTCCATTTCTGACAATATTGGACAGTAGATATTCTTTAAAATTCACCACTAGGGGACATATATAAAGCCTGGATGTGTGTAAAGTCGTAGAATAGGAAGGAAGCTTTTCTTGAGCTGATCCTTGGATACCTCTCTAGTATCTTTTCACACTGACTGTGCCCAGCACATTGCTTAGCAGCAATCCCAGTGAGGCTTGCACCAAGACACAAAAACCCCAATGTTGGGCTTCCCTGGTGGTGCAGTGGTTGAGAGTCCGTCTGCTGATGCAGGGGATACGGGTTCGTGCCCTGGTCCGGGAGGATCCCACATGCCATGGAGCAGCTGGGCCCTGTGAGCCATGGCCGCTGAGCCTGCTTGTCTGGAGCCTGTGCTCCACAATGGGAGAGGCCACAACAGTGAGAGGCCCACGTACCGCAAAAAAAAAAAAAAAAAAAAAAAAAAAACCCAATGTTTCTTTTTTTCCCCCAATCCTTCCTACCCCCACCCGATCTCCCCCTTGTCAACCACAAGTCTGTTCTTTATATCTGTGAGTTTGTTTTTGTCTTGTAGATATGTTCATTTGCATATATTTTAGATTCCACATAGAAGTGATATGGTATGGTATTTGTCTTTCTCTTTCTGACAACTTCACTTAGTGTGATAATCTCTAGGTCCATCCATGTTACTGCAAATGGCATTATTTCATTATTCTTTTTTCTTTTTTTTCTTTTTTTTTTCGCAGTATGCGGCCCTCTCACTGTTGTGGCCTCTCCCATTGCGGACCACAGGCTCTGGACACAGGCTCAGCGGCCATGGCTCACTGGCTGCTCCGTGGCATGTGGGATCTTCCCAGACCGGGGCACAAACCCATGTCTCCTGCATTGGCAGGCGGACTCTCAACCACTGCACCACCAGGGAAGCCCTATTTCATTCTTTTTTATGGCTGAGCAGTATTCCATTGTATACATGTACCACATCTTCTTTATCCATTCATCTGTCGATGGACATTTAGGTTGTCTCCATGTTTTGGCTACTGTGAATAGTGCTGCTATGAACGTAGGGGTGCATGTATCTTTTTGAATTGCAGTTTTGTCTGGATATATGCCCAGGAGTGGGATTGCTGGATCATATGGCGACTCTAGTTTTAATTTTTGGAGGAACCTCCATACTGTTTTCCATACACCAACAGTGTAAGAGGGTTCTCTTATCTCTAGGCCTCTGCCTTTCCTGCCCCCAGCCTCCTGGTCCGTTACTACTTGTCCTTGTCATACCCAGTCTCCCTCTTCCAAGAGAACTCCTCCATTCCCATAGTCTCCTGCACAGACCACCAGCGTACATGCTTTTGGCCATATATGTTTTTCTTTCTCCAACTGAGCTGAAATCTCCATAAGGGAAGAAACCCCATCTGACCCATATTCATCTTAGTATACAGTAGAAGCTCGATAGACCTTTATTGTCTGAACTGAACCTGAAACACAGAAAGTAAAATTTTTAAATCAAGTAATGACATATTGATTTTATAAAAATGAGAAATGCTCTTTATAAAAAAAAAATGGTCAAGAAATATATCAAAGTACAAAGAAGGAAGCTGCAAATCCCCCAGAGTCCCTGGCAAGATCCAGCGTCTACAGATCCAATGATGGAGACAGAGAATATAACAGTCCAGATACTCTGAAATAATTTCATAAGAATACAGTTGGACTAGACATGTTAGATCTAATAAAACATATGAAATTTAATAATACTTTAATTTAACTTGAGAAAAAAACCTGAAGTGAATCTGCAGGAATTTTCTGAACCATCCATGAATGTTTCCGCACCACAAGCAGTTATTAGTGAGCTTTTAAAAGTGATTCAGACTCCCAGGCAGATGATCTGCATTTGGCAGAGTAGTTAACAACTTCAATTACTGTGTAACTTTGCGACTGGTTAAGGAGTTCCCAAGAGGAAAGAAAAGTTTTACTCAGAAACAAATGTATTGAGTTAAGCAATGGGGAGTTCAAAAACAATTATTATTAAGAGCTTCACTGTTTTTTTAACTTTGCAAAATTGGTTTTCATTACCTTCGCTCTTGGTTCAATAAAAAGGCTTTTAAATTGGCTCTTTTTAGAATTTAATAAGCTCCTTAAAAGTGATGCAACTATTTCTTAAATCCTGAAATAAGCTTTCCACTGCATTCAAATGTACCCATCTGAAAAGGTTGATATCAATCAATGGAATTTAACAGATACACCTAATTGAAGGATTACTTAGTGAGATTCTGTACTTCCCTACAGAATACAATGTAGGAGAGTGACTGCTCCTACTTTTCTGGAACTTACAATCTGGTAGAAATGTGTTCATTCATTCTGCAAATACTTTTCACAAAAGATGACAACAGTGCCCAGAACTGTGCAATACACAATGGTTATATGTTTACGTCACACCAGGGTAAATGACGAGTGAAGAGATCACTTTGGACTGATACGGTCACAGAAAAGTATCTCATTGGTGCAGTCTCCACCATTATGGTAGTATCAGTTCCAGGGATAGGAAAGTCATAAAGGTAATGAGTTTGGGGTCAGTGTTACCAAGATTTTTTCAGTTGCCTGGTCTCACAACTTCAGAGCAAATGGTATCTGTTTTAAGTAAACTGATTTTGAGATCCCTTTGAGGAACTCACAAGAAAACAGTCAATCCTCAGTTCTTCCAGACTCAGCACTCTACTGCAATTTGTTTCCAGTCCCTGAAGATGCTTTCTAAAAAGAGTGATGGACACTACTATATATAAAATAGATAACTAATAAGGACCTACTGTATAGCACAAGGAACTCTGCTCAATACTCTATAATTACCTATATGGGAAAAGAATCTAAAAAAGAGTAGATATAGGTATATGTATAACTGAATCACTTTGCTGTACACCTGAACTAACACAACAATGTAAACAGCTATACTCCAATAAAAATTTTTTAAAAAGAGTGATGGAGTGGTCAAGAGTCTGGACTCTGGAACCAGGCTGTCTGATTTCAATCCCAGCCTCTTCCCCTGATGAGCTATGTGATCGTGGACTACTTACTAAATCTCTTTGTGCCTCAGCTTCCTCATCTTTAAAATGGGGATAATAATACTACCTGTATAATAGTTTGAGGCTTAAATTGAATAGTAGATGCTTGGTAATTGTTAACTATCTTATTTTTCAAGTGAGGGAACAGAAAGAGGCCCATGGATAGAATATGAGTGAGTGAGCACACTTAAGGGGTAGGAGGGGGATGGAAAGCCAGAGAGGAAAGTAGAGAAAGGACAGAATAACTGGAAGGTAGATAACAGATTGTGGTGCCCTAGAAAGCAAGGAAAGAGAGAGTCTCCAGAAACAGGAAGGCATCAGCTTCAGACACTGCAGTTTGAGGAGAAAAGGTCACTGTATTTGGGAAGTAGGAGGTCCTTGCTGATCTTTAAGAGACCAGCACCACTGGCCAATATTGCTTTCTTGTTATCTGGTTTACTTTGAATTAGTACAACTGTTAGCCACTTGTCACTTCCTCTCTGATTATATTTGGTCAGTTTCTTAAAAGATGAAATACTGTGTAATGAGATAGTGTCTGGCTCCATACTGGCTCTGGCAAGAGCTAGAACAGTGATTCTTAACTTCACATTTTCAAAATGCCAGGACTTGTATATTTTATAATAATATGAACTCTCAATGATGATGATGATTCATAATAATGAGTAATGTAGTGCTATAAAATATACTTTTCAGAAAATTTTCAAAACCGAGATCTCAGTTATATCTCAGAGTACCTCAGTGAATGAAAGGTCCTGCAAACATAAATATATTTAAATTCATCTATGAATCAAATAGATGCCTAGTGATTCATTTAATATTGTGGGACAAACTGTTTCTGGGTACCTGCTTTTTGTCACGTGCTAAGGTGTGGTCTGGGAATTGGGGGATGGTTTGACCTAGTCCTGAACCTCAAAGTTCAGGAGAGAGAGGTAAACAATCTTAATGTAAGCCAATCAGTCTATGGAAGCAGTGGGCACAAAATACAATGTGCAGACTGACAAAAGGAAGGACCCACTTAGCCTGGAGGAGGTTAGAAGCTACACTAAGGAGGTGACATGTGAACTAAATCTTGAAGGCTGAGCAAGGACTTGCCAAGTGGAAAAGAGAGAAAAGGAAATCTCACTTTTTAGAAAAGTGAGTTAGGTGTCTTGTCATCAAAACAGAATATCCCCAGAGGGCTGCATGTACCTACAGACTTTTTCATTGTCAGTTACAACATTCAGACACTCTTAGATAGAACCAGCTGGCTTATTTGGGGGGCAATTTCAACTTCCAACTATATTTTGTTTTCTAGGACTCTGTATGTAACAATGAGATTTTTTTTTTAAAGCAGGTTCTGCTTTAACTGGCTATTTGTAGCACATCAAAGAGGAAGATACGCTGGGAGAGAGTCTGAGAGTATTAAGTAAGAATGATTTTCAAGTAAGGTCATAAAAGCAACCACATTTTGTGTCTGAGGGTGTATCGGGGGTCCCCAAGCCCACCCCCAGGCGATGATTCAAGGAGGGTGCTCACAGGACTCAGCATATAATTGTACTCATGGCTGAGATTTATCACAGTGAAAGGACACAAAGCACAATCAGTCCAGGGAAAATGTGCGTGAGGAGAAGTCCAAGGGAGACCAGGGGCAATTTTCCAAGCGTCCTCTCCCAGTGGAGTCACAAACAACTTGTGACAACACATGTGAAATGTTGCCAACTATAGGTGGTCCTTATAGATACGGTGCCCAGGGCTTTTGCTGGGGGCTGGTCACATAGGCACCCCTTGCTTCACACATCCCCGAATTCCAGACTCCCAGAAGGCAAGCAGGTGTTCAGCATAAACCTTAGTGTTTGCACAAACACTCTAGGCACAGTGAGCCGCCCTTATCAGTTCTGGGAATGGTGAGAACCCTTCCCAAATCCAAGTTCCCAGACTCCAGCCAAGGGCCAATCCTTTCCAAGGATAAGCAGTTAGGCATGCTATGTTAACTCTTTTCTGCCGTAAGGGTAATATTTGCCCCATGGATACTTTTTTCTTTCTTCCTGGGTTGTATCATTATTCCATTCTCTTGAGATCTAAAGCACAGGCCTATGAGTAGAATTGAATTAACATATATTTGGGTTTTGAGTGTGTGTGTGTGTGTGTGTGTAAAATAATCATCATACCTGAGTCAGCCTAAACATTTTGGGTTGCAAATGTTGTCTGGAGTCTTTCCTTTACTGCTAAAATTTGTTTTTAATTTTATTGAAGTATAGTTGATTTACAATGTTGTGTTAATTTCTGCTGTATAGCACAGTAACTCAGTTATACATATATATATATTCTTTTTCATATTCTTTTCCATTATGGTTTATCACAGGATATTGAATATAGTTCCCTGTGCTATACAGTAGGACCTTGTTGTTTATCCATCCTACTTACACTAGTTTGCATCTGCTAATCCCAAACTCCCATTTCTTTCCCTCCCCCATCCCCCACCCCCCTTGGCAACCACAAGTCTGTTCTCTATGTCTGTGAGTCTGTTTCTGTTTCATAGATATGTTCATTTGTGTCATATTTTAGATTCTACATATAAGCAATACCATATGATATCTTTCTGACTTACTTCTAGGTCCATCCATGTAGCTACAAATGGCATTATTTTGTTCTTTTTTATGGCTGAGTAGAATTCCATTATATATATATATACACCACATCTTCTTTATCCATTCATCTGTCGATGGACATTTAGGTTTTTCCATGTCTTGGCTATTGTAAATAGTGCTGCTATGAACATAGGGGTGCATGTATCTTTTTGAATTATAGTTTTGTCTGGATATATGCCCAGGAGTGGAATTGCTGGATCATATGGCAACTCTATTTTTAGTTTTTTGAGGAACCTCCATACTGTTTTCCATAGTGGCTGACCAATTTACATTCCCACCAACAGTGTAGGAGGGTTCCCTCTTCTCCACACCCTCCCCAGCATTTATTATTTGTGGAGTTTTTAGCGATGGCCATTCTGACAGTGTGAGGTGATACCTCATTGCAGTTTTGACTTGCATTTCTCTGATAATTATAGCTACTGCATTTTGAAGTCCTCACCCAGATGAGTAATTACAAGAAAGTGTTGTGGCCTACTGTCAGTGGTTTTTTTTTTTTTTTTTTTTTTTTTTTTTTTTTTTTGCGGTATGCGGGCCTCTCACTGTTGTGGTCTCTCTCGTTGTGGAGCACAGGCTCCGGACACGCAGGCCCAGTGGCCATGGCTCATGGGCCCAGCCGCTCCGCGGCATGTGGGATCCTCCCAGACCGGGGCACGAACCCGTGTCCCCTGCATCGGCAGGTGGACTCTCAACCACTGTGCCACCAGGGAAGCCCAATGTTGTATTTTTAAAATCATCCTTCAGCCATTAAAATTTGCTTCACCTGCTCTTAACATGAGTTTTCTATATGTAGGTGCTCAGGGAGAGAACAAAAACATACTCCTCTGAGCAACATTTCTTCTTTACTTTGGTCACATTTTTCTCTTTAATGTCCATACCTTGTCTGTTGTATATGAAACAGTAATTCCATTTTTAGTACTGAGTTTGCTTATGAGTCAGATTTTTACTTCCCTTTCATTGTTTACTGTGTGGTTGACATGCATGTCAATCCTGCATAAAGCAAAGTCAAAGCTTCACAAGCTGGGAAATATTTGAGATTGGTGATAATCACAGTTTATTCAAATAAGACTCTCACTTCCTAAGAATTCTTCTATATCATCTGATACCCAAATCTTACAGATCAATTACCTTCAATTTTTACTCCTAGAAGATTATAGTATTTCAAATAATGACATTCCTGTATACGTTCTTCAGATCCTTATCCCCCCAACACTGCTTTCAATTGATTATGTATTTCTTTTTATTTATTCATGGAATAAACATTTATTTAATGTATATCACATGCCTTCTAGTTATTATGTATACAAATAATGAAGAAAACAAGGTCACTATCCTCAAGGAATTAAATGTCTAATAGGAAAGTCAAACAGGTTTAAAAAATACAAATATCTATAAAACATCAGGTATTCAGGGCATGGAATAAGTAGAGGGGACACAGTTCAAGAGAGTCAGAAAAGGTTTCAGATATATGAACTGAGTCTTAAAAGATAAGCAAGTAGGGCTTCCCTGGTGGCGCAGTGGTTAAGAGTTTGCCTGCCAATGTAGGGGACACGGGTTCGAGCCCTGGTCCGGGAAGATCCCACATGCCGCAGAGCAACTAAGCCCATGCACCACAACTACTGAGCTTGTGCTCTAGAGCCTGCGAGCCACAGCTACTGAAGCCCATGTGCCTAGAGCCCGTGCTCCGCAACAAGAGAAGCCACCACAATGAGAAGCCTGCGCGCCACAGCAAAGAGTAGCCCCCGCTCGCCGTAACTAGAGAAAGCCCACAGGCAGCAACAAAGACCCAACACAGACAAAAATAAATAAATAAAATAAATGAATTTATAAAAAAGATAAGTGGGAATTCATCAGAGAACTTCCAACATTCTGCATATACAATGACCTATACACAAGGAAGACTCTCCTTTCTTCTAGGGTCTTAGTCTGGTCTAATAATTAAATTGACATAAGACAGATGAACAGGAGAAAAAAATATTTAATTCAGACTTACTGGAGCTCATAGAAATATGAGACTTAAAGAAGTGACTAAAACAGGGAGTTTTATACCTTTTAGACAAAGAAATAATAAGTTTGTGAAGAATCTACAAGACAAAGAAGTTTGGACTTAGGGTAGTAAGTTAGTGAAGAAGCAACAAGGTTTGTTTATATAGCCTTCTCAGCCCTGAATTCCCTGTCTCTGGTGATGACGGTGCCTTCTCCCCTCCTGGTACAGGGAGGGTACCTTTCACATGAGAGATTTATTTCCTGATTTCAGGGGGACAAAGGAAGGTCAGAGTGTCTTTCTTGTGCCAGCTGTTTCTTAAGTAACTTTAATTCAAAATAATGAACATGACAAAGTGGCATATTTGGGGGTAGCCTGCCCTGAACCCCATCAGAGCCAGAAATGGAAACAAATGGCATGTTGAAGGAAATTGCTAGTAGCTTAGTAAAACTAGCTTGCCAAGGGTGAGGCATGTGGCAGGAGATAGAACTGAAAAGATTATCAGAGGCCAGATCATGAAGGGGCTTGGAAACTCTGCTTGTGAATGTTGATGTTGTCCTGAAGGCAATGTTTAATCCTTGAAGAATATTATGCAAGAAAGAGATATAATAAGGTTTATGTGAGAAAAAAAATATCTCTTGGGGCAGACTGAAGGGGTTAAAGCAGAAGCTATTGAGTCCAGTTAGGAAGATGTTGGCTAATCCCAATTCAAGACCATCTTTTAAGCTGTATTCAAAAAAGAGACTATGGGGCTTCCCCGGGTGGCGCAGTGGTTGAGAGTCCGCCTGCCGATGCAGGGGACACGGGTTCGTGCCCCGGTCCGGGAGGATCCCACATGCCGCAGAGCGGCTGGGCCCGTGAGCCATGGCCGCTGAGCCTGCGCGTCCGGAGCCTGCGCGTCCGGAGCCTGCGCTTCACGACGGGAGAGGCCACAACAGTGAGAGGCCCGCGTACCACGAAAAAATAAAAATAAAGACTTAAAAGTCCATGTGTCTAAAAATAATCAATATTTAAAAAAAAAAAAAAAAAGAGACTATGATGGGCAAGGACAACATCTATAAAATGCTCTCTCTCAGGATCATCTTGAGTAATACACACACATTGTCTAGCAGAGAGTGGCCAGTCACACAACACATGCTTTGCACCACTTCCCTTTTTCCTTCTCCTATAGAACACGTTAAGCTTTTACTTCCCTTTATTCATGTCTCAACGTGAAGCTTATGGTGGCAGTGTAGGTGTGAACGAGAGGAGCTAGTGATGGTGAAGATAACTGAAGAGCCTGCAATGGAGAGGAAACTGAGGACCATGTGAGGCAAAGGAGACTTGTTTGGGCAATTTTTTTTTTTTTTGCGGTACAGGGGCCTCTCACCATTGTGGCCTCTACCGTTGCAGAGCACAGGCTCCGGACGCGCAGGCCCAGCGGCCATGGCTCACGGGCCCAGCCGCTCCGCGGCACGTGGGATCTTCCCGGACCGGGGCACGAACCCGCGTCCCCTGCATCGGCAGGCGGATTCTCAAGCACTGCGCCACCAGGGAAGCCCCTGGGCAATTTTTTAAATTAACTTTTTCATTGGACAAAAACAAATTCACGAATAAATGTGAGTTTGAAAAAAATGGTCAAGTGCCGAAGTCCATTTAAAAAACTGAAAATCCTACACTATTCTACTCCCATCTTCATAAGTAACCAGTGTTAAGAATTTGCATGTCTCTTTTCGGAATTTTTTTAATACACTTTAACAGGTATGCACATGGTTTGGTTGTTCTTTGTTTTGTTTTTAAAAATATCACATTATACCTGTTGTTGTACAGCTTGCTTTCTCTGCCCAGATATATTCCTTGGATCTCCTTGGACATCACTCCATGTTAGCACATGAGGAACTACCTTGTTCTTTCTCACCAAGGCATGTAATTTAGTAGTATGGCTAAATCAAACATTTAACCAGTCCCCTACTGATGGACTTTCAAGTTGTTGTTGTTATTATTATTTTTATTATTACTATCATTGCTATTACAAAGTGCTGTAATTTCCATCCTTGTATATTTATCTTTGAACGAGCATCCAAGTATTTCTGAATAATAGGTTTCTAGAAGTAGAGTCAATAATATGTATTTCAAACTTGCATAAATAACATTGGGTCTCTTTTGCCCAGTGATTCCCAGCTGGGTGAGAGAGAGCTGCCCCTCTGTGTTGCTTGGGAAACTTGTCAAAACCACCTGGGCCATCCTGACATGCACACCCCCATCAGATTCCAGGGGGTAGAGAAAGGGGGAGAAGTGATATGTGTAGTTCCCTGGCTGATTTTGTTCCATACCTCCCTCTCTTGAGGACCATTGCTTTAGCTCTTCTAATTAGGAGATTGATGCCCTGAGTTAATTCATTTTCCACTGGAGAGAGCTGTGCTGGCCACAATCCCTGCGAGGGAAAATGTTCCTTTAATATTTGCAGGCCCTGTATTCTTCAAGAAGCAACTCTTTTTTCCCCAGAGTCAACATCGTTTAATGTGAACACTTCCTGGTTCAAAAGAATAGGTCAGTGATGGTCTACAAAGCAGGAGGGAAACCAAGAGTTTTTCTATTTCATCTCCAGGCCTCTAGTCAAAACCATATTTAAGCACTTAGGGCCTAGGTGCCTCGATTGCTTCATCCTTATCCTGACCCCATACTCCAGGTGACTGTCTTAAAAACTCCTCAAAAAGAATGTTAATATTTTGGGGGGAAAAAAAGTAAATAGACAAAACAGTAAGGTTGCTCTCAATAAGATAGGAACCCGAAATTGGACATAAAAGGCAAAAAGACTGTTTAACCCCTTTAATAATTTTCAGACAAGCAATTGAATCTTTGTGTAACTTCCTTGAAAAAGAAACTTTAACCTAAAGGGTCAACACACTTTACTAGAATTCAAAGGCCCAAGATTTTTTAAAAAGGACTAAATTTTAGAAGTGGGGACTAATTACCTTAAAAGAGAGAAAAATGGAAGTTGGGGATATTTTTAAAAATAGCTTCCAAGCACAGGAAACAATCATCATCATCATCATCATCATCATCAATAGCTGCTCTCCGTTTTCACCAGGAATGAGTCACTTAGACATACATTTGAATTACACATAAAGACAGACTTAACACATTTCTTAAAGCAAACCTTCATTCTAGTTAAAGCATTTAGTTGCACTTAAATGAGAGATAATAGATTATCTTTCTTTTTGGAATGAGAAGCTATATGAAAATTGTACCAAGTTGTATGTAACCCCCAACGTGTCAGCTTTCCCTACTTCTGACAAAGACTCTCTCCTTAACCAAACTTGAGTCAACCTTCCGTTCTGTCCTCGGCCCACTTAGTTCAGTGTTAGCAAGAATCCTGCTGGGTCAGCTTAGCAAAAACCCTCACTCTTGATATCTGACCAAATGCCTCATCCCCCACCTTCAATATCTTAACCCTCTGGCCTTTCTGGAGTCAGGAATCCTGTCAAGTCAATTTAGACAGAATCCTCCATACCCCAATGCTTCCTCCTAGTAATTTTCTATCCACAGACCCCCACCCTGCTCCTTGACTATAAATCTCCACTTGTCCAATTGTATTCAGACTGGAGCCCAATCTCTCACCCCTACTGAAAACCGGCATTGCAATGGTCCTTGTTGAAGAGTCTATCTTACTATCTTTAACAAGGCTGTGGGAGGTTATCAGGAAAAGCACAGTTAACAAGGATAAGGTTGTTATGAGATTTAGGTCCTTGCCTTCTCCATTTGATAAGCGTTCTAGAGATTTAGTCATCCCTCTCTTCCTGGTACGGAGAGGGAGACACCCTGACAAATGGCGATTTCCCTTACAAATGTAAATGTCTCTTTCAGAGGTTAATTTCTACTTGGTTTTCAGATTTTCTCCTATGTCTTCTCTTTCTTAAAAATAACCAGCTCAAGATAATCCTTATGCCAAAGAGGCATAGTTCAGGGTGGCAAATTCTGTTCCCCTTCAGTAGTAATAATAATACTTAGTCACTTTCCTTGACCCTCAACTTCTCCATTCATCTGTTGCTCTCTGAAGAGGAGCAAACAAAAGTGTCTGCCTACCCTGTTGATGAGTCCTTGGTGGCTCATCTTGGTGGCTGCTTCCCAGATTACTTACACAAGGGCTTCATCAAAACTTTTGAAACAGTCAGTTGGAAAGATTTATCTACCTTCTTAACCAATGGTTGCCTTTGACCTCATTCTCAGTTCAGTAGGAAGAAAAAGGATGATCTCACTCTTCCAGTTACAGTTGGAAATTGTGCACGTCTTACTTTTCCTACACATAATAGAAATCATTCAACAAATACATATTGAATTTTGACCATATATCAGGGACTAATCTAGGTACTGGATCTACAGCAATGAAGAAAATGGAAAATACCTGCCCTCATGGAGCTTACCTTCTGGTGGGAGTGATCTCAGGTGGCCTCAGCCTTGCAGCTGCTTGAAGCAGGATTTCAGTTCCCGACCAGAGACCGAAGTCAGGCCACGGCAGTGAATTCTAGCCACTAGACCACCAGGGACCAGTGGCCAGTGACAAGGGCCTGGCCCGTTGGCTATGTAGAAATGAATTCCCTCAAAGACAGAAAGTAGTGAAACAAGGAAAGTGTTTATTAGGAGGAAAAAGAGTAAGTGTGGATAGACATATGGGTGGACTCAGAGAGAGAGTCGCGTCCTCGTGGTAGTTTTATACGGTGCATTTCTTCCAGCTTTCTTTTGGCCAATCATCTTGCTTTGCCTGGTTCTGAGTCGGTATTTGGTTTATCTCAGGGTCCTCCCATGTGTGCGCGTGCATCTCTTAGCCAAGATGGATTCTAGCTAAGAGCCTATGGGTAGGTTGACATCACTTCCTTTTTGATCTCCAAGGAGCTTCTCTGCACATGTGTAGTCGGGAAAGTCTCCTTGACCTTGAGAATGAGAAATACATGGTCTCTTATTTTTATCTGGGCAGGGCCCAGAGCCTCTCTCACTCCTGCTACTTTAGAGTAGTATCTGTCCATAAACTCCAGGGGACAAACTCCAGCTCCTCGACCTGGGGCCCATCTATCTCCTGCCTCTGGAGGAGGACAATTAACCAAGGGAATATGGAGTACTATAAGTGTACTGCAATTTAAAATATGTTGGCTGTATTATTTAGGGTCTAGACAGGAAGCGGAAAGCCCACTAGTTAAGCGAACAGATAGAATTTAATATAAAGAATAAATCGATTTTTTCTCCTCCCTCCAGCCCTCTTCTGAGGTGAGTTTCCTCTAGATGCTTATCCCTCTTCTGGATTATTTTTCTGTCCTAGCCTCGTCCTTCACTGGGGGATGGAGGCATCATCAAATCAGAAAATGGAGCACTAGCTTCCAGTCCAAGATGATGGCATAGGAAGACTGACCTCCTCCCACAGACACAATGAATCTAAACCTATATAGAGGAAGAGCTATCCCTCCTGAGGAAGAAATGAGGGCTGATTGAACAGCTTCAGCACAACAAGAAATAGAGGGACCACATAAAGACAAACAGGAGAGAGATGGAGACACAGTATCTATGGGATACTTCCAACATAGCAACCTGCAGTAGAGAGGGATATCACTGAGAGCCCCACATGCAGACCTGCCCACCCTGGGGCACAGCAAAAAAATAGTGATTTAAAGGGCACTTAGACTATACAGGAAAGAAATCCATTTACTAACCCTTGAGCATCTCCAAATGGACAGAGAGACTGCTGGAATTCTCTCCCAGATTGGAGGTGCCAGAGAGTACCAATTTTTGCATTCCCCCCTCCACCTGGATAGCACAGGTGGGAACACAGTCCAGGCACTAGCCAGCCTGCCAAGGCCGCCACAGCATGCCCCAGGACCCTGACCCTCACCAGTTACATCTGTCACCCCAGTGCAGCCCTGGTGTGGCACACCCTGGACCCCTCTGCCCATGCCCACTCCAGCTCCAGCTGTCCCACCAAGGTGGCCCCAGCACAGCACTCCCCAGGACCCCCCAGCCTATGCCTGTTCCATGTCCAACCAGACAGCCAAAGCCACCCACATGCAGTCTACACAGGGGATGCTTCTACACAAGATCATGCCTTCAAGACTAGGAGAAGTAGCTGTTTCACCTAATTCATGGAAACAAATACATAAAGCCAAACAAAATGAGGAGGCAGAGGAATATGTTTCAAATGAAAGAATTACACCCAAGGAAACAACCCTAATGAAACTTATAAGTAATTTACCTGATAAAGAGTTCAAACTAATGGCCTTAAAGATGCTCACTAAACTCGGGACAAGTATGGAGGAACACAATGAGAACTTCAACGAAGAGTTTAAAAATATAAGAAAGGATCAACCTGAGCTGAAGAATACATCAACTGAAATGAAAAATACGATAGGGGGAATCAACAGCAGATATGATGATATAGAAAAATATATCAGTGATCTGGAAGACAGAAGAGTGGAAATCACCCAATCAGAACAGGAAAAAGAAAAAAAGGAATTTTTAAAAATGAGGATCGGGCTTCCCTGGTGGCGCAGTGGTTGAGAGTCCGCCTGCCGATGCGGGGGACGCGGGTTCGTGCCCCGGTCCGGGAAGATCCCACGTGCCGCGGAGCGGCTGGGCCCGTGAGCCATGGCCGCTGAGCCTGCGCGTCCGGAGCCTGTGCTCCGCAACGGGAGAGGCCACAACAGTGAGAGGCCCGCGTACCGCAAAATAAATAAATAAATAAATAAATAAAATAAAAATGAGGATCGTTTAAGGGACCTCTGAGACAACTGCATGCATACTAACATTCACATTATAGAGGTCCCAGAAAAAGAAGAGAGAGAGAAGGGAACAGAAAAAGTATTTGAAGGAACAATGGCTGAAAATTCCCCTAACCTGGGGAAGAAAACAGACATCCAGGTCCAGGAAGCAGCGAGAGTCCTCAACAAGATGAACCTAAAGAGATACACAGCAAGAGATATCATAATTAAAATGGAAAAGTTAAAAAGAGAATTTTAAGGCAGCAAGAGAAAAACAATGTCACATACAAGAGAACCCCCATAAGACTATCAGCTAATTTTTCAGCAGAAACTTTGCAGGCCACAAGAAAGTGGCATGATATATTTAAGGTGCTGAAAAGAAAAATCTTACAACCAAGAATACTGTATCTGGCAAGATTATTATTCAGAGTTGAAGGAGACATAGAGTTCCCAGACAAGCAAAAACTAAAAGAGTTTGTCACCACTACACTGGCCTTACAAAAAATGTTAAAGGATCTTCTTTAAGTGGAAAAGAAAAGGCCATGGGAATTCCCTGGAAGTCCAGTGGTTAGGACTCCATGCTTTCACTGCTGGGGTCCAGGTATGATCCATGGTCGAGGAACTAAGATCCCTCCTACCCCCCCAAAAAAGGGGGAAAAAAAGGCCAAAAATAGAAATAAGAAAATATATGAAAGAAAAAAAATCTCACTGGCAAACATATAGTAAAAGCAGTAGATCAGCCACTTAAAAAGCTGGTATGAAGGTTAAAGGACAAAAGTATTAAACTATAGTTACAATAATAATATAAGGGATACACAAAATTGAAATATGTAAAATATGACATGAAAACCACAAAACATGGGTGGGAAGAAGTTAAAACGTAGTGCTTTTAGAATGCATTAGAAATTAAGCGACTATCAGTTTGAAATAGACATATATATCGTGCTGGCACAAAAGCAGATGCATAGATCAATGGAAAGGAATAGAGACCCCAGAAATAAACCTGCATGTTATAGTCAATCACATTAAAAAATGGGCAGAGGATCTGAATAGAAATTTTTCCAAGGAAGACATACAGATGACCAACAGACAATGATAAGATGCTCATCACTAATCATCAGGGAAACACAAATCAAAACCACAACAAGCTACCACCTCACACCTGTCAGAATGGCTGTTTTCAAAAACACAACAAATATCAAGTGTTGGTGAGGATGCAGAGGAAAGGGAACCCTTGCACACTGTTGGTGGGAATGTAAATTGGTGCAGCCACTGTGGAGAACAGTATGGAGAGTCCTCAAAAAATTAATAATAGAACTACCATATAATCCAGCAACTACACTTCTAGGTATTTGTCCAAACAAAATGAAAGCATTAATTCAAAACATATACACACCCCAGCGTTCATTGTGACATTATTTACAATAACCCATATACAGTATTGAAGCAACCTAAGTGTCCATCAAAAGACGAATGGATAAAGAACACTGAGATACACACACACACACACACACAGTGGAATATTACTCAGCCTTTTTTTTTTTTTTGTCAGCCTTTAATAAGGATGAAATTTTGCCATTTGTGACAATATGGATGGACCTAGAGGGTATATGCTAAGTGAAATGTCAGACAAAAAAAGACGTATACTGTATGATATCACTTTATGTGGAATCTAAAAAACAAAACAAATGAACAAACGAAACAGAAACAAATTCATAAATACAAAGAACAAACTTGTGGTTGCCAGAGGGGGTTGGGGTAGGAGAATGGGCAAAAGAGGTAAAGGGAATTAAGAGGTACAAACTTCCAGTTATAAAATAAAAAGTCACAGGAATGTCATGTACAGCATAGGGAATATAGTCAATAATATTGTAATAACTTTGTATTGTAACAGATGATAATTAGACTTATTGTGGAGATCATTTCATAATGTAAAAAATATCAAACTACTATGTTGAACATTTAAGACTAATATAATATTATAAGTCAGTAACTGATAAGTTAAAAAGGGACTCTAAATTATCACGGAGTAGCAACTGAAGGAAGTAGCTACTCTTGCTAGGGCTGAGAAAAAAAGGGAAGAGGTTAGAAATATTAAATCAACCAGACAACAGACGATGGTGGCAGTGGGTTTGCGAGATGTTCAGATTCTGGCTATGCAAAAGGATAAAGTATCCAATGACTGAGATGGGGAAAACTACAAGAGAAGCAGAAAGAGGGGTGTTGGAGATGGAAGCAGGAACTCGGTTATGGACACTTTAACATTTAAGATGCCTATTAGAACCTATAATAGAAAAGAATCTGAAAAATAATCCATGATAGAGGTAGAGAGATATATAGAGAGATATATATGCATATATGTATAATTGAATCACTTGGCTGTACACCTGAAACTAACACAACATTGTAAATCAACTATATTTCAAGTTTTAAAAAAGATGCCTATTAGACATATAATTTGGTATATAAACCTGGAGATAAGGAGACTGGTCTGGACTGAAGATATAATTTTGGTAGACACGAGTTTGTGGTGGTATTTAAAGCCATGGGAACCTTAGTGAAGTAAAAGTGCATTAATGCAACTATCTGACCAGCAGAGCCTAAATTCCCTCTGATATTTTTTACAAGGTGATTGTCTAAGTGTTGAGTAAAGGACTTGGGCAAACATCACAAGCATTATGTGATTCAGGCTAGAACTCGCAAGCAGATCAGCCACAGAAAGCACACAGTGCCTCTGTCTCCTGCCATCCCATGAAGTGGTGTATTTGGGCTAAATACATCACAGGTTGTGCTCTAGGGAGGGACCCACGCTCCTGCCGCAGTTTCTAACCAAGCATGTGACTATGACACCCTTATGATCATAAGAAAGGCCTTCCTAACAGAGACAGACCCCCGCAACTGGCTGCCCGCTGACTAGGGAACTTGCATACCATTGTGACACCACCTTCCTTTGGGAGCCACTGTCCCAGTTAGCTTTGGGGATTTCTAGCAGACAAGTGTCCTATTTGTCTCTCCTCACCAACACATACTTGAACTCTGCCAAGGACTGGGAACTACTTGATTCCATATTTAAGCAGAATTACTATCGAACTATTTCTTATACTTAATAAGTACAGTGGACCCTTGAATAACACAGGGGTTAGGGAACTGACCCTCCATGCAGTTGAAAATCCGAGTATAACTTACAGTTGACCCTCCATATCCATAGTTCAACATCTGCGAATTCAACCAACCATGGAGTTCAACACCCATTAATTCCTTCCCTTTTAAGGCTGAATAGTATTCGATTGTATGTATATACCACATTTTGTTTATCTATTCATCCACCCATGGACATTTGGGTTGCTTCCACCTCTTGGCTCTTGTGAATGATGGTGCTGTGAACATGGATGTACAAATATCTCTTCAAGATACTGCTTTCAGTTCTTTGGGGTATACACCCAGAAGTGGGATTGCTAGATCATATGGTAATTCTATTTTTAATTTTTTTGAGGAACTGCCATATGTAATGTTTTCCATAGCGGCTGCACCATTTTGCATTCCCACCAACAGTGTACAATGGCTCCAATTTCTCCACATCCTTGTCAACCCTTGTTATTTTTTATTTTCTTGTAGTAGCCATCCTAATGGGTATGAAGTTCCATTTTACTTTTTGGTGCATTCCAAAGTAAATTGCAGACCTCCCCCCCTCAAAAAATACTTCAGAGAGCATATCATTAGCTGGAGTTTAAAATTTATTTACAGGCTTTTCTCTTTTGATATAAAGTTTGTATACAATGAAATGCTCAAAACTTTAGCATACATTTACTGAGTTTTGACAAATGCATACTCCAGTGTAACCCCAATCCCTATCAAGATATAAAACAAAATTTCTTTATACCCTTCCCCATTTAGTCCTTGCCCCCAGAATAAGCAACCACTCTGATTTTCTTCTACCATAGATTAGTTCTGCTTGTTGTAGAACTTGGCATAAATGTGATCATACATTATGTACTTATGGCAGGCAAGAGGAAGAATGTGCCTTGCAGACATCCAACTCCAGGGAGCATCACTGACCAAGGGCCACAGCTATTGGGCTCCAAAATCCATCGTGGTATTTGCACTGATGCCATGCCTCCCACTGGCTGCCCCAGCCAATGACTGATCCAGGCGTGGCACTAAGGCAGGCCGGTTCCTGAAAGAAACAAGACTTCTGACAGCTGACTTTGGCTTGAGGACAGCCTGCCGGCCTCGCTGAACCTTCCAGAGACTGCATGACAGTCTAGGATGCTCCTGCCCACTTCCCTGCCCTCTCGCCTTCCCTTGGGTCAAACCAACATTACAGCACATTGGCAGATCTCCCAGCCTTGCCGATGTCTCTCCCTGTTTCTTTCATAGTCATTTCCCCTAATAAAGTCCTCGTACATTTACTCTTGCCTGGGTGTCTGCTTCTCAGAGGATCTGCTCCAAGACAGCATTGTTTTGTGTCAGGTTTCTTTCACTCAGCATATTGTCATCACAATATTTCTTAATTGGTGTTGTCAGAACTAAACACCACACTTCCGTGGAGACATCACAATTCTCTAAATACATCTCAGGTCGGGTCAGCATTTTCAGCATTTCCCATAGCTGACCCAAGGGAATGATGTACTTTATACTAAATTACTTCAATCATTCTCATGCATGCTGCTGTTGAGCCTCACCTCCCCCATCCTTTATCTGTTGGATTTTAGACACAAACAGAAAATCAGACAAGTAACTCTGTCAACTTTTCTTCCTTAATACAACAGCAGAAGTAATATGTACATGGAAAGATGTTTGTCCCAGCTGATTTAGATACACAAATGTGCACAATAGTGTAGAGATTAAGAATATGGGCTCTGGACCCAGCCTCCCTGGCCCAAATCCCTGCCCCAGTAGTGTATCAGCTAGCAGTGCTTTAGGCTGCAAGTTACAGAAAAGCAGACCAGCAGGGGTTTAAAGAAATAGTTCATTTTTCTCACATTATATACAATTTTAAAACAGGCAGGTCCTGGCATTGGTTTGCAGGCTTCACAGTGTCAGATCTGGCATCTCTGCAATTCTCTTGACCTTTCACTTACACTTGAAAGATGGTGAGATGGCTGCATAACCTTAAATCATTTCTTCTGTATTTGAGATGATAAGACGTACAAGGTCTTTGCTAGAAGTAACCAGCAAACCTATGCTTATGTCTCATTGGCCTCTCCTAGCTGCAAAGAAGGCTGGGAAAGCAGAATTGGGCTTTTCTTGTCTAATGATGGAGGTGGGGCAAAGGAGAAAGTGTTGGGAATGGGTGTCCAGTTTGCTAACCAATGTAGACGCTATAGCTGTTCACTACCTGGACAATCTTGGGCAAAGTAAAATAACATCTTATGGAAAACCCCGAATGACCCTTTTGGCCAACCCAATACTTCCCTCTCTCACCTCAGTTTTCTCATTATTAATGGGTATAATAATAAAATTTACTTTCTAAGTTTTGCTGTGAGGATTAAATCAGTTATTATATATGAATGTTTAGAACAATGCCTGGAACATAGTAAGTCCTTAATTATGGTAGATATTATTCATCATACAGGAAAATCAAACATAACCAAAATGTTTATCACAACAGGATCAGTTATGTAAATAAATGTCTGTGTTGGGCTGATATAAGAGAATATCATAGAATGGGTGGCTTATAAATAAGAGAAATTTATTTCTCACAGTTCCGGAGGCTGGGAAGTCCAAGATCAAGGTGCTGGCAGATTGTGTTTGGTGAGAACCCCCTTCCTGGTTTATAGATGGCCATGTTCTCCCTTTATCCTTACATTGCAGAAGGGACCAGGGAGCTCTCTGGGGTTTCTTTATGAGGGCACTAATCTCATTCATGAGGACTTCACCCTCATGACCTAATCATCTCCCCCAAAACCCACCTCCAAATACTATCACATTGGGGATTCGATTTCAACAGACACATTCGGTCTATAGCATTCCACTGATCCAACTGGAATACTATGTAGCCATTGAGATGTCAGTTGATCATGATTGACGTTGTAAGACCTACCACGTATTGTCCAGTGAATACAAGTTATAGGACAATACATAAAATATGATCTCTGTTATATAAAATTATACACAGCAGAGTGAATATAGTGTAAAAAGAAACATGATTCTCATGGATCAGAGATCTCCTAGGCCCTCAACTACTTCCTCTTTATGTGAACTTTTTGCCATTTTCAGACCAAGGGTTGACTTTGTTCTCTGAGGAAATGACTGAAAACTTCTCCTGGAACAATTTAAGAAATCACCAAGACACCTCATTTACAGTTGTGTAACTTAGTCCCAGAGAGTGTTTGACTCAACAAGTATGCCCTATATGCCTAAGAATTTGGATTTTTAGGAGGAAGAAAATCTGATCTTTGAGTGGCACACCTTAACTTCTCATTTTTGAGAAGTCATGCAATGTTATTCATAAAGATTGCTAATTTTAATTTGCATATTCAGATAGAAGAATCTTCAGATTTGTTTCTAAACAGTCCAAGAAATGTAGACAATTTGTTTACTCTGAAAGTACCCTTATGTCTATGTCTCAAAGGTGGCTCTGATGGCTTCAGGCAGATGCTCTCACCTGCCATTGAGCCCCATCACGTCTTTGGCTCCTTTCAGGGCAAATTTTCTGTTACTAAAATAGAAGTGTTGACCACACTATTTAACAGTAACAGTTTATCAACCTCTAAGCTTGAACTTCAATGTAAAGGAGCACAACCTTTCAGAAATTCATTTTCAAGTTTTACCCTCTTGGTAAAATATTCAGTGTGATTTGGAATACCAAATTCTCTGTGGGGTTTGTCTATTTCACAGGCCTCTGAACTACTCATGTGCTCAGGGAAGAAAAGAGCAGGCAAAACTCAAAGCTAGAATTTAGATTGGAGAGTACAATTGTAGAGGAGATTTTAATGACACATGCTAATTGCTAAGAGACCTGGGAGAGCCTTGCAGAGTGTTGGGAAACATCCAGAAAAAAACAGCTGGAACACAGCATCTAGAAGAATCAGCAGATCCTCTGTTATATCCCCATCCTCTCCAGTAAATGTTACATATTTTGCTTTGGTATCTCTCTACAGATGGTGAGCACATCGCTGGGTTTCTGGGCAGTCATGAGTCTAAGAGAGACTCCTCTGGTAAGAAAAATAACCCCATTGTTCCCTCTTTGCCCAACACACTGGCTTTCCCCCTGGGCAAGATGGTGGTGTCTGGATTCCCTGCTGCTCTCAAATAGGGGTGCAGAGGGAGATACTTGAGCCCTTGCAGAGCCAGGAGATCAGCACCATTTAAGGCTCAGTGCCTAACACCAAGTTAGCCAGCACCCTGGGCACCGGAGAGGTCCCCAGGCGTCTATACCTCACTTGTCCTCACCTTTTTCACTTCATTTCTTGGGCTGAAGGCATTCTCTGGCTGCCAGAGCCAGCTTTGCCTGCCAGGAATTCATGCTCAGGGGTGGAGGATATGTAAATGCACCAGCTTCCTTGCCTTCTAGGCAGGATAACTCATTTTCCAAAGTTCTCCTGCAGGACTGAGCCCCAGTCACCTGCAGAGGCAACTTGTTCAATAATGGACCATTTATTGGCTGCCTTCTCTTCCCGGTCTCGCTTCTCCACTTCCCTCCCAGTGTCTCCTGGGATCACCCTCAGAATAAACGACCTGCTTCCAAATCCTTGTCTCAGAATTGCTTCTAGGAGAATCCAAATGAAAACACAGACATTGAAACCGAGTGCAGGGAGGAAAGGAGCCACTATCCCACACAGCTTTACGATGAGGTGAAGCAAGCACAGGCTTCAGAGTCAGATAGGACTGGATTCTAATCCTGAGCTGTCTATATCCTAATTCTGTAACTCTGGCCAAGTTATATCCTATCTTGGAGTCTCAGTTTACTCACTTGTAATATCCTTCCTCGTAGGGTTGTTGTACTGAACAAGATAATAGGTGTAAAGGGCCCAGAATGTAGGATGAACTTGAAAGTGGATGAGATTATTATCACTGAGAGCCTCCTAACTCCCATCCCCAGGCTATGCTATGGAACAGAAAACTGTACTTTCTGTTTTAAAGTGGCTTCCCAAAGAGAACTCTTTTTCACACTCATATGCCCAGTTCCAATTACTCTCAAACACCGAATGTGGAAATGCCCCCTACTCCAGCCTGATTTGGGCAAGAAATATGCTTTAACACCTAAGAGATGAAAATTCACCGAGTTTCTTTAAAGGTTAATGTCTGCCCTAGCTCATTGCCTGAAACCAAGCAGATGGTCCTCAGCCACATACATCACTTGAGATTTTTCAACAGAAGCAGCCATTTATATCAGGGGAGCAACAAAGCCCATCATATGGAAGGGGTAACCTTCTGGGAATCTGGGGAAGCAGACAGAATATTTCACTTCCCCAAGGGACCCCAGCATATGCTGTGGTCTCATCTGGTCACCAGGGTTTTTGGAGACTGTATTTTGGGATTGCTCTGGTGTATTTTAATGGTGGAGTTACCACCAGCTCCCTTAAGAGCTAAATAATAATGATGCTTTGAATTTGCATAGCACTTTTACTCCTTTAAGTGTGTTAATATATAATATTTTGTTTTATTTTGTATTCCAATAGTTCTCACATCAAGAAATTGTTCCTCTTTTTCAATCAGAAGTTTTGTAAACCACACCATATTTCTCATGGTTATGTCCCTTTGGGATTTATAGACCAAATAAATCCTCCTCTGCATTAACAACTTTCAATAGCTGTAGATCGCAGCCAGCCATAGCCCATTTCTCTCCCTCCTTTCATGCTTTTATCCATCAAATTCACTCCAAACCCATTTGAAAGTTGGGGCCAGGGGTAAAAGTGCCATAAAGCACCATAAAACTCCACCAGCAATGTCTTCAATATACCTTATATATTTCCTCATCCTTCTTGCTTGTCATTTCTTATAATTATTTTTGTGCCTATTTTCTGGTTTCAAGAGAAAAGAAATATCCTAGGTCAAAATGTCAGCAACATTACAGAAGAAAAGAAATTTTCAACTCTCAGGCCTGCAGAGTCTCTTTCAGACAAAAACAATTCCAGCCATCTTGGATCTTCTTGCCTTTCTTTGTTTTCCTCCATCTCTAGGTGAAGGCATTTAAATCCTTCTGCACCACATCTACAAAATGAAATAATACAGCTAATGCAGATTCAGTTATTCTTTCCCTTATAGCCCATTCAGATATCTTAATCTGACAGGCCTAACAGTTGAGAACACTTCCCTGTAACTGTTCACACACACACACACACACACACACACACACACACACACACACACATTCACACACATCTGCGCCATTCTGCCTTTCCGCTGCTCACCATCCCATTCTCGCTCAGAATCCAATCCCCACGTGACTGGGCCATAGCCAATCTCCCACCAGGCTGTGTCCTAGATTCAGCTTCTGCCTCAATTAAGGAAACATGGGAGACAAGGCAGCACTTATTTTTAAATTAAAAGCTTCCTGGCTTCCTCCCTGCCCTGATCAAAGCCACTTTGAACACACTCTTCTGCTCTGGCAAGCAAGGGAAAGAGTGTTGCTTGTAGAAAATGTTCATGTAAAGAAAGCATTAGAGCATCAGGAATATGTGAGGGGTGGAAGTCCATGCGGAGAAAGCTCAAAAGTTTGTTTCTCTTCATTCCAGGAGTTCTCAAAGAACATGATTAAAAATATGTTTTGTGGTTCTAATTCTTTTTACTTATTTTAATTTTTATAGGCTTTTCTTGTTTCTCATTTAGTGTTTGATTGATTGCTTCTTCTTATCCTTGCCCATTTTCATTCTTCTCTTTTTTCTTTTTAAATTAATTTCCCCCTTGGATTTTCCTTCTCAAAAGCCCTATTTGCTTCATTTTTTACCACCCCTCCATTCCCAGTCTTTCAACTGCATCCCCTGCTTCTCTGTACCTTCCCTACAAAAAGAAAAAAAAAAAAGAATCACTGACCTAGCTATCATTTCTTATCACTTTTCACCCCCTCTAAAATTGACTTGAAAAAAAATGTTCGAAGCAGTATGGTTCATAATAAACCCAAACGGGAAACAGCTCAAATATCCATCAACTGGCAAATAAACAAGTTGTTACATATCCATACAAAGAAATATTACTAACAATAATAAAGAATGAACTACTGATAAACACAATATCTTGGGTGAATTTCAAAATAATTGTTGAGCCAAAAAACAAATACAAAAACCAAACCAAAAAACCCAGCCCAATCAAAAAATGGCCAGAAGACCTAAATAGACATTTCTTCAATAAGACATACAGATGGCCAGTAGGTACATGAAAAGATGCTCAACATCGTTAACTTTAGAGAAATGCAAATCAAAACTATAATGAGGCACCACCTCATGCTGGTTACAATGGCCATCATTAAAATGTCTACAAATAACAAATGTAGAGAAAAGGGAACCCTCCTACGCTGTTGGTGGAAATGTAAATTGGTGCAGCCACTATGGAAAACAGTATGACAGTTCCTCAAAAAACTAAAAATAAAGTTTCCATATGACCTAGCAATCCCACTCCTGGTGATATATCCACACAAAACTATAATTCAAAAAGATACATGCACCCCTATGTTCACAGCAGCACTATTTACATTAGCCAAGACATGGAGACAACCTAAATGTCCATCAGCAGATGAATGGATAAAGAAGATGTGGTACATATATACAATGGAATACTACTCAGCCATAAAAAAGAATGAAATAATGCCATTTGCGGCAACATGGATAGACCTGCAGATTATCATACCAAGTAAAGTAAGTAAGAAAGTGAAAGACAAATACCATATGATATCATTTACATGTGGAATCTAAATTATGACACAAATGAACTTACTTATGAAACAGAAGCAGACTCACAGACACAGAGAACAGACTTGTGATTGCCAAGGGGGAAGGGGGTGGGAGAGGGGTGGATTGGGAATTTGGGACTAGCAGATGCAAACTATTACATACAGAATGGATAAACAATGAGTTCCCTGTGTAGCACAGGGAACTATAGTCAATATCCTGTAATAAACCATAATGCAAAAGAATATGAAAAAAATATGTATATATATAACTGAATCACTTTGCTGCATACCAGAAACTAGCACAACATTGTAAATCAAGTATACTTCAATTAAAAATAAATTTTAAAAAGGTAACTGTTGAGCAAAAAAGAAGTCAGACGTAATGAGGTATATACTGTATAATTCCACTTATATGAAGTCCAAGAATAAGCAAAATGAAGCTATGGTGATAGAAATCAGTGCAGTGGTTGTGGAAAGATAGGGAATTGAATAGGAGGAGACATGAGGGCACTTTTGGGGCTGAGAGAAATATTCTTTATCTTGATTAGAGTGTGTTCGCATTTGTCAAAACTCATCAAACTGTATGCTTTAAATCTGTGCATTTTACAGTCTGTAAATTATATCTCGATTTTTAAAGAAATTTTTTTTTGGCGGTACATGTGCCTCTCACTGTTGTGGCCTCTCCTGTTGTGGAGCACAGGCTCCAGACGCACAGGCTCAGCGGAAATGGCTCACGGGCCCAGCCGCTCTGCAGCATGTCGGAACTTCCCAGACTGGGGCATGAACCCATGTCCCCTGCATCAGCAGGCGGACTCTCAACCACTGTGCCACCAGGGAAGCCAAAGAAATGTTTTAAAGAATTTTAAAAGGAGATAATTATTAATTGTGGTACTTACATAGTATGACTTATAACATGACTATTTAAAAATAATTTTTATGATCCCATACCCAAAGAGTGACCATAATGTGAGCGTATGAAGACCCTGAGCTCACATGCTTCCACGGGCACACTGAAATTACAACTATTTGCAGAACAACTATCTATGAGAATAACATGAAGACTAGCAGAGAGTATTTTCCACAACTAAAAATTTAAAGAAAGAACAACAACGAGATGGGTAAGAGGAGCAGAGATGCAGTGTAGTCAAGATACATATCTCCAAGTGACCCACAAACAGGAGGATAATCAAAATTGTAGAGGTTCTCCCCAAGGAGTGAGGTCCAAGCCCCACATCAGGCTCCCCAGCCACCCCACACAAGGAAGACAAGTCCTCCAGGACGTCTGGCTTTGAAAGCCAGTGGGATTTGCCTGTGGGAGAGCTGGAGGGCTGTAAGAAACAGAGATTCTGCTCTTAAAGGGTGCCTGCAAAATCTCACACACTCTGAGACCCAGTGCAGAGGCAGTAGTTTTAAAGAAGCCTGGGTCAGACCCACTTCCTGATCTTGGAGAGCCTCTCAGAGAGGCAGGAGGCAACTGGGACTCCCCCTGGAGATGTAGACACTGGTGGCAGCCATTTTGGGAGCTCATTCTACCATGAAGACACTGGTGCTTACAAGTGCCATTTTGGAATCCTCCCTCTAGCTTAGTTCCACCAGGGCTAACCAGTTAACACCAGTCTGGGACCCCTCCCAGGCCTGCAACCAGCTGCCCAGGCCCCAGCCCCACCCACCAGCAGATGGCAGCCTCTGCACAAGGCAGAACCTGGCAGCCACCCAGCCCCACATACCAGCACATACACAGTATTCAGTCCCACATCAACAGGAAGAGCCCCTTAGCCCACATAGGAGGCACTGCTAGATCATATAGCTCTGGTGTGCTGCTGGGCCCCATAGGATGTGTCCTGCATAAGGCCTCTTCTCCAAGATCAGGAAATGTAACTGACCAACCTAATACATACAAAGAAACAGAGAATTAGGCAAAATGAAGGGACAAAGGAATATGTTCCAAAGGAACAAGATAAAACCCCAAAAGAAAAACAAAGCACAATGGAGATAATCAATCTACCTTATAAAGAGTTCAAGGTAATAATTATAAAAGTGCTCAGTGAACTCAGAAAAAAATATGGATGAACACAGTGAGAAATTTAACAGTTAGAAAATATAAAGAAGAACCAAATGGAGGTGAAGAGTACAATATCTGAAATAAAAAATACTCTAGAAGGAATCAAAGTAGATTAGATGATACAAAGGAACAGATTGGTGAAGTGGAAGACAGAGTAGTGGAAATCACCCAAGCTGAGCAGAAAAAAGAAAAAAGAATTTTAAAAAATAAGAACAGTTTAAGAGACCTCTAGTACAACATGAGGCATACTAACATTCATATTACAGGGGTCCCAGAAGGAGAAGAGAGAGATAATGAGGCAGAGAGGTTGTTTGAAGAGATAATAGCTGAAAATTTCCCTAACCTGGGAAAAGAAATAAAAATCCAGATCCAGGGAGTTCCCTGGTGGCCTAGTGGTTAGGATTCTGGGCTTTCACTGCCATGGCCTGGGTTCAATCCCTGGTTGGGGAACTGAGATTCCACAAGCAGTACAGTGCACCCAAAAAAAGAAGAAAAAGAAGAAAGAAAGAAAGAAAGAAAGAAAGAAAGAAAGAAATCTAGATCCAGGAAGCACAGAGAGTCTCAAACAAGATGAACCCAAAGAGGTCCACACCAAGACACATTATAATTAAATGGCAAAAATTAAAGAGAGAATCTTAAAAGCAGCAAGGGGAAAGCAACTAGTTATGTAAGAGGGAACTCCCATAAGACTGTCAGATGACTTCTAGCTGAAACTCTGCATTCCAGAAGGGAGTTGCACAATATATTTAAAGTAATGAAAAGAAAAAAGCTACCACCAAGAATACTCTACCTGGCAAGGCTTTCATTAAGATTTGAAGGACAGATAAAGAGTTTTACAGACAAGAAAAAGCTAAAAAGTTCAGGATCACTAAACCAGCTTTACAAGAAATGCTAAAGGAACTTCTCTAAGCAGAAAAGGTCACAACTAGAAATATGAAAATTATGAAAGGAAAAGTCTCATTGGTAGAGGCAATATACAGTAAAGTTGGTAGATCAACCACATATAAAGCTAGTAGGAAGGTTAAAAGACAAAAGTAGTAAAATCACCTATAGCCACAATAAATAGTTAAGGGATACTCAAAACAAAGCAATGTGAAATAGGACACCAAAAACATTCATTGTTGGGGGAAGGAAGTAAAAATGCAGGGTTGTTAGAATGCGTTCAAACTTAAGAGATCATCAATAGATGAATAGGAAAGAAGATATGGTGTGTATATTGTACATATGTACAATGGAATGTTATTCAGCCATAAAAAAAGAATGAAATCTTGCCATTTGCAACAACTTGGATGGACCTAGAGGGTATTATGCTAAGTGAAATAAGTCAGACAGAGAAATACAAATACTATATGATCTCACTTATACATGGAATCTAAAGAACAAAACAAGGGAACAAACATAACAAAACAGAAACAGAGTCATAGATACAGAGAACAGGTGGTTGCCAAAAGGGAGAAAGTTGGGGCTGGGTAAAATAGGTGAGAGCTATTAAGGACAAACTTCCAAAACAAAATAAATGAGTCATGAGGATGAAATGTACAGCATAGGGAGTATAGTCAGTTATAATGTAATATATTTGTGTGGTGATGGATGGTAACTAGACTTATCATGATGATCATCTTGAAATGTATAAAAATATTGAATCACTATGTTGTGTGCCAGGAACTATCACAGTGTTGAAGGTCAATTATACTTCAAACAAACAAACAAACTCACAGAAAAAGAGTTCAGATTTGTGGTTACCAGAGGTGGAGGCTGCGGGGAGGGGGAACTGGATAAAGATAGTTAAAAAGTACAAACTTCCAGTTATAAGTAAGTACTAGGGATATAATGTACCCACGTGATAAATATAATGAACACTGTTGTATGTTACATACAAAAGTTAAGAAAATAAATCCTAAGGGAGTTCCCTGGTGGTGTAGTAGTTAGGATTCCGGGCTTTCACTGCCATGGCCTGGGTTCAGTCCTTGGTCTGGCAACTGAAATCCCACAGGCTGAAAGGCATGGCAACACCCCCACCAAAAAAAAAAAAAAAAGGAAAAGACAAGAAGTGAAATCATACATAAGAATGGCCCCATTTCTCATAGGAAATGTCTTATACAGCATATGCATGGAATATGATGGAGCAGTTTAAAAAAAAAATTTAAAGTCACTAGCACTCCCCTTCTTTCCATATAAGAGATTTTGCTTTCCCTAATGTTTGATTCTGATGTTTATGTAAAGTGGGGCTTTAAAGAAAAGGCAATAATTCTTCGAGAAAACTACAGGCTGTACCTGTTTCTTTAGTATGGTCACCTCAAAGTTCACACTGGGTTGCAGAGAAAGTGAATGGATTCTGGAAGTCTGCTTTGTTTTCTTCCCAATGTCCCTGTGTTTGGTTCAGCAGACCTCTCATTTGATTTTTGTCCCTTTTTCCAAGTGGCCAGAGCCCTGTAAGCTTGCTCTTCTGTGGGCTGATGACCCACTTCTTTGCCTTTTAAACCAGATATGGGCAATCATGATATCCAAGGTATCGCCACAGGGTTTTCTATCCAAATAATTTCAGAAAAAGTTAAATGACTGTGAGAAAGCTGGGATCCTTACAGAATACAAGTGATAAGCCACATGATTTTCAATAAGCACTGATGGGGATGGTAGGTCTTTTTTTTCCAGATCAGTTTAGCTGAAGAAAGTGAAAAACCTTTAAGAATTGATAATGGGATTATCTTGGTGATTCTTAGACTTATTTTTTTCAGAGATGATACAAAGAAGCTGATCACTCTTGAAAAGAGAAAGTGAGAGAATAAGCAGCAGGTAAAAAGAACTAAAGCATGATGGGGTCTTGATAGGTACCAATCGAGGGGAAAGTGAATTTTAAAAAAATAAAAATAAAAACTTGGGAAGGACAGACTACATTTTCCCATTCTGTCCTCATTTTCTTAATTCACTGATGAATGTATCTTTAGGAGAGAATCAATTCTCATTTTTGCAGCAATATGGGAATACTTCTCCTTGATTGACTAGTTCAATTCCTCTTTTGAGGAAGAGTGGTGTTGCAGGGGTTAAGATAGAGGGAAAGACGAATAGGTGGAGCACAGAGTACTATTCTGTATGATACTGTAATGATGGATACATGTCATTATATTATACATTTGTCCAAAGGTGTAGAATGTACAACAAGAATGAACTCTAATGTAAACTATGGACTTTGGGTGATAATGATGTGTCAATGTAGGCTCATCAATTGTAACAAATGCACCACTCTGGTGGGGATGTTGATAATGGAGGAAACTATGAGCAAGTGGGAGCATTTGGTATAAGGGAAATCTCTGTACCTTCCTCTCAGTTTTGCTCTGATCCTAAAACTGCTGTAGAAAAATCAAGTGTTTAATAAAGAAATTTTAAAGAAAGAAAAATAATAATGATAAAAATTTTTTAAAGAAGAGTGGTGCTGGAATAGACATTCATTTGCATACACAGTATCCATTTCCCCCTTCTTCCTTCCTGACAGAACCCAGTTCTGTTCAAGTACCCTCCTCACTTCCCCAGAGCCCAGCTGATGCAGGAGAAACTGACTCCTTCCTCAGCTCCAAGAATAGGTCTTGATTAGTCTCACCTATTCAAGGTAATCCCATCATTCTTACCAGTGATTGGTTCAGAAACCCAGCCTTAAGGGTAATCAGTGCATGGCATTCCCCAAGCAACTATGGTCACATGACCTTAGCCCACCCAATCACACTATAGGAAAGGACTTTTAGGACATGGTTGAGGAAGATGCTTTCTTGCACTCTCCCACTGAATGTGAGCAAGGAAACACGTTATCCCAGGTGCTGCTGGCACTGGCAGCCACTTTGCAACCATGAGGGAAGTTAGATTGAAGAGAAAAGAAACACATGAAGGAAAGCAGAGCCAAGAGAATTGAAAGAACAGTGCCTGAAGCTTGCATTACCTTTGGGCATGGTAATAGATTTCTGTATTTTTAAGCCAGTTTGAGCTTTATTTTTGTTACCTGCCACTGAAATAATCTGACTGATATAGGTATTCCCTAGTTGGTGCATATAAATTGGTTTTAACAAAAGCTTTTGTTCACATATATCCATAATTATTTTTGCTGCACTCGGGCAACCAAGTATTTTCAAAACATATCATACACAGTCAATTGTGTTAGTAATATAATAATAAGGCTCCAATAAGACTAACCAAAACCCTAAACTCACAGGATTTGATCAGATCTGCCAAACTGGTCAGTCATGTGTTTATTCATCCAACAAGGAGTTATTGAGAGCTTAATATGCATCAAGCATTAAAAAATGTCAAGTGGGCTTCCCTGGTGGCGCAGTGGTTGGGAGTCCGCCTGCCGATGCAGGGGACACGGGTTCATGTCCCGGTCCGGGAGGATCCCACATGCCGCGGAGCAGCTGGGCCCGTGAGCCATGGCCGCTGAGCCTGCGCGTCCAGAACCTGTGCTCCGCAACAGGAGAAGACACAACAGTGAGAGGCCCACGTACCGCAAAAACAAACAAACAAACAAAAAAACTCATCCCCACAAAAAAAAAAAAAAAAAAAAAAAAATGTCAAGTCCTTCTGTCCCTTTAAATTATATTTGAGTACAAAGAAAATAGGGCAATCTGTGATGATGTATATATTCATTACAAACTACTGCACAAATATTTGGCTCATAACTATGAGTTAAATGGTATGACATTTCCGTGAGAAAATCAATTACTTGAACATATGTTGTATAAAATATGTTAAATCATTTATTTGGATGTTGTAGATTGCATATTAGTTTTTAACCAAAGGAAATACATGAAAAAAAACATGAAATGCACACTCTATACATTGTAAATGTTGTGTTATGCCCAAGAGCCTATTGCAAGTGAACAATTTTTTTCTGGATGAGGAGAGTGGTATATGAAAGATCATAAGATCATAGATCCAAATAAGGGAGTCCTGTTGCAATGAGTTCTTCATGTGTTAAGGTTTGCACCTACTGATAACGTGTCTATTCAAAGACAACGTTTCATACAAATAGCTATGTGTAAAGAATGGATAGATTAATCATTTCAGATACCAAACTATCATCTAAAATAATTTGGAATTCTATCTGCCTAGGAATTAAAAAATAAAGATTTATGGTGTTATGTGAGTACCTACATTTTGATGCTTTTTATGGTTTCAGCAATTTTGAGGAAGAAGGATGTATACAAAGATCAGTAAGTTAGAGACTGTAATAAATGCCACATGAGATAGACATACAATACTACAATAAATGATGGTGCAAGATAACTAAATGGAAAAAAATGAAACTAATAAAGTCATATACATACATGAACAAAATGAAGACTCTTTTGAGAGCCAAGAAACAGTTCATGGATGGAAAGGAAATTCCCCAGGGAAGCATATGGGCTTCACTCTGTATGCTCCAGAGGGTATGTATGCTTATTCAGTCATACAGCAAGACCTTCTCCATATTAATATAGATACAGGATAAGAGTGACACCCATCCCATAAACTAACCATGTTATAGCAGGTTTTTATTACATACACTTTGGTTTTAAGCCAAAAGATTTGTCCTTTAAAATATCCAAGCTTGGGCTTCCCTGGTGGCGCTGTGGTTGACAGTCCGCCTGCTGATGCAGGGGACACCGGTTCGTGCCCCGCTCCGGGAGGATCCCATGTGCCACGGAGCGGCTGGGCCCGTGAGCCATGGCCGCTGGGCCTGCGTGTCCGGAGCCTGTGTTTCGCAGCGGGAGAGGCCACAGCAGTGAGAGGCCCGCGTACCGCAAACAAAAAAAAATAAATAAAAATAAAATAAAATATCCAAGCTCACATCATTAGAATGCCTTATATCAAACTTCTGATTCACAAAATGGTATTTGTCTTCCAAGTCACAGAATTGACAAATGGCCTAATTTATTTCTCATTTTCTTAGCTTCAGTACAAGCATTCTCTAGGCTAGAATTATTTACTTGAAGACATTTGCGTTGACAGTATACTTTTTCTGAAGTGCATTCCTTTGCTCTGATTATGTCTTCTCTTTAGGTACGAGTGAGTGTTGTCACAGTTGCAGTGGATAGGGTCAGTTCACCAAGAGTAATGTTCTCAGAGACTGTGGACATTTTGTCTTAGAGGGCAATAACAAAAACTTTTCTGTGCTAACTTGGACACCGCCCATGATTTGAGCGACTTTAAAGTATGTGGGTGGAGGTCACAGTATTGTTTATGTGGGATATGTGTGGGGTGGAGAGGAGGAATGTATAAAGAAATGTTCTCTGGTAAAACCAGTAACCTACACTTGTGATGGTGAATTTTATAAAGAGGTCTAATAATTATGAACCATTACAAACTTATTCTCCCGTCAGACAGAAGAAAAACAAATACTGTATGATATCATTTATATGTGGAATTCAAAAAGGCCAAACTTATATAACCAGAGAGTAGAATGGTTGTTGTCAGGGCTTGGGGGGTGAGAGGAATGAAGAGCTATTGGTCAAAGAGTCCAAACTTCCAGTTATTAGATTAACAAATTCTGAGGATCTAAGGAACAGCATGGTGATTATAGCTAATGATACTGTATCATATACTTGAATGTGGCTAAGAAACTACAATTTAAATGTTCTCACCACAAAAAAGAAATGGTAATTATGTGACAGGATGGAGGTGTTAGCTAATGCTCTGCTGCTAATCATTTTACAATATATAAGTGTATCAAATCAACACATTATGTACCTTAAACTTAGGCAATATGTCAATTATATCTCAATAAAGCTGGGGGAAAAAAAGACAAGGTGAAAGGCTAAAAAGTAACATAAGAAGTTAGAAGTGACACAAGTAGAAGGAAAGAATTTTAAAAAGGAAGAACAGAAATCAATAAAATAGAATACCAAGCCAGATCAAAAGGAACAACAAATTAAAACACTAGTTCTTTATATGAATATAAAGATCACAATTATACATGCTAGATACACCTGGATAGGTTTATTCTCATATACTTAATTGTTCTGTTAACAGATAATTATTGTTAAAGTTTGTGTTTCTCCTCATGTAACTTTATTTTTTCTAAAAAATGTTATTAAGTAGGGAAAAAAAACCCTAAAACAAAAACTTACTTTCCAAACAAACACATATACCTGAATCCACATGTTTTAGGGACTGACTATATAACTGGGAGTCCTCCAAGCTGACCTACATGTAGAATACAATGTTTATGAAATGATAAATAATGACGTTGTGCTAATTTGAGCTTTTAACTTATTATTACAATGCAAAGCTTTTGTTTAGACCTTGAACATGTCCAATACTAGCCATTAGCCACATGGGACTACTGAACATTTGCAATGTAGTTAGTCCAAATTGAGATGCGCTGTAAGTGGAAAATACACACTTAGCGTGAAAACAATTATATAAAATATTTAATAATTTTTATATTGATTACATGTTGAATATTTTGGATATATAATATTTAATACTTTGGACATATTGTGTTAAATAAAGTATATTATTAACATTAACTTCACCTACTTATTTTTACTTTTTAATGTAAATACGGGGAAATTTTAAATAACATATGTGGCTTGCATTATATTTCTTTTGGGCAGTACTGCCCTAGACTGACAAAAGATTATGGGAAGGAGGAGTATTTTAACACTGACATTATTTAGAATTGTCAGTACAAGGCGAAAAATAGAAAGCAGACCAAATTCTAGGCCACTTTAATACTGTTTTTAAGTTTCCTATAGACAACGCACCCTCTTATTGCTTGCACTCAGGGCCCAATGGCCCCCCCCCGCCCACTCTACCCTTGATATGCCACTCAGTCAAGCCTGTCTAGTTTACACCACTGGAGGATCCTCACCTTGCCCACAGACTGCTCAGTTGGGTGTTCATGGTTCTTTCATTGGGTCCTTGCCCCCTTTCCCCACTGTCCCTTCAGTTTTTCTGCCATCCTCGCTCCCATTTCCGGGCTTTGTTAACATTGCTCCCTGTCACCCAACATTCCATCTGAAATGCTCAATCATCTGCCTCTTCTGTTTGTTGAAGTTCCACTGCCTCTTCCAGCTCAAGACTCCTCCCTCAAATCTTCCTCTGAGACTCCAGTCCTAGGGGATCTCTTCTCTTCCCACCCTCTCACCCTTGTCTTTTCTGACTTGAGGCAAGCATGGCCTGTGTTATTCACTTCAGTGGACAAATGGCACTTTGTCATTACCCAAAACATTTTATTGGAGTGTATGTATCATAGAGAGGTTCTTAAATAGCTGGGATTTACATGTCTTTTTCATTGCATTCAGGGCCTAGGACAATGTTATGACATTTTATATGTTCAACAGATAACTGTTGAATGAGTGAATAAATAAATGATTAACATTATGGGTTAGATTTATTAAAATGAGTTCATCTTAAGTGATAGATAACCCAAAAATAACATATATTTGCACAAGATAAAAGTTTATTTTTCTCTTACATAATTGTCTGGGTAGATGAAACAAAGTTCTTTGGGTACTCAACTGTGTAGCGTACCTTGACTCCTTCCAGCTCTTGGTCTGCCATTCTTAGGCTACGGCCCTCATTCTTCTGGTTCAAGAGCACATCTTACACAGTAGTATCAAAACGAACAAAATACTTAGGAGTACATCTAACAAAGGATGTAGCTTGTACACCGAAAACTACAAAACATCATTGAAAGAAATTAAAGATTATTTAAATAAATTAAAAGATATCTTGTGTTCATGGATCAGAAGACAATATTGTTAAGATCAAAATAGTCCTGCAAATTGATCTACAGATTCAGTGCAACCCACTTCAAAATTCCAACTGACTTCTTTGCAGAAACTGACAAGCTGATCCTAAAATTCATATGGGAATTCAACAGAAGCAGAACAGCCATAACAAGCCTTCAAAAGAAGACCAAAGTTGGAGGAATGAAACTTCCCAAATTCAATACTTAACACAAAGCTACAGTAATCAAGACAGTGTGGTACTGGTACAAGGATAGATCAATGGAATAAGAGTCCAGAAATAAACAGTCACATTTATAGTCAATTGATTTTTGACATGGGAAATAATAGTCTTTTCAATAAATCGTGTTGAAACAACTGAATATACTCATGCAAAAGAATTATGTTGCATCCCTGCCTCTCACTATATGTAAAAGTTAACTCAAAATGGATCCTAGGCCTAAAGTTAATAGCTAAAACTATAAAACTCTTAGATGAAAACATACGCCTCTCATGACCTTGGATTTGGCAAAAGAGTTTTAGACATGACATCAAAAACAAAAGCAACAAAAGGAAAAATAGACAAGTGAAATTTCATCAAGATCTAAAACTTGTGCATCAAAGGACACTCTCAAGAAAGTGAAAAATTAACCAAACAGAATGGGAGGCAACATCTTCAAATCATACCTCTGATAAGGAATTTGTATTCAGGATAGACAAAAAACTCATAATTTAATGGCAACAAAAAAGACCCCAATTTTTAAATGGTAAAGGATTTCAATAAACATTCCTCCAAAGAAAATATCAAATGGCCAATAAGCACATGAAGATATGCAACATTATTAGCCATTAGAGAAATACAAATCAAAACCAAAATGAGATCACATTTCACACCCACTAGGATGGCTCTAATAAGAAAAGACAGATGGTAATAAGTGTTGGAGAGGATGTGGAGCAACTGGAACTCTCATATGTAGGTGGTGTGAATGTAAAACTGTGTAGCTGCTATGGAAAAGTTTGGCAGTTTCTCAAAAAGTTAAATATTTAACTTTATTAAAGTTAATAAAGACTCAGTAATTCCACTCCTAGGAATATACCCAAGAGAAATGAAAACATATATCCACACATATTATTCATAATAGCCCACAAGTGGAAACAATCCAAATGTCTATCAACTGATGAAAGGATAAGTAAAATGTGTTAGAGTCATACAATAGAAGATTATTTGGCAATAAAAAAAGAAATACTGATACATGCATGCTACAGTATGCTAAGCAAAAGAAGGTAGTCACAAAAGACTACATATTGTATTGTTCTATTTATGTAAAATGTCTAGAATAGGCAAATATATAGCAACATAAAATAGATTCATGACTGCCTAAGTCTAGATGTGGGGTGGGAGGGGAGCGAAGGGGAGTGACTGCTAATAGGTTTTGCTGAGGGAAGATGAAAGTATGCTAAAATTGATTGTAGTGATGTTTGCATAGTTTTGTAAGTATGTTAAAAAAACTATTGAATTATACACTTTAAATAATGATTTACATGGTCTAGCAATTATATTTCAATAAACTTTCATTTTAAAAAGTGAGGGAATTCCCTGGCAGTTGAGTGGTTAGGATTCTGTGCTTCCACTGCAGGGAGCACAGGTTCGATCCCTGGTAGGGGAACTAAGATCCTGCATGCCAAAAAAAAAAAAAGATCAAGAAAAAATGGTGAAGGGAATATACCTATGACTTCTTAGGAAAGTTCACGGGCAAATTCATTTAATCTTCACAACCCTATGAGAATAAAACTATTATTATCTCCATTTACAAATGAAAAACTGAAGCATTTATTTAAAACAAAATTTATTTAAGCAACTTTCTCACTCACAAGCAAATAGGTTCAGTAAAATAACCAAAAAAGTACATCCTATATATTTGGAAATTTAGAACACAATATAAATAACTGACTGGTAAAAGAAAAAGATCATAAGAAAAATAAATTTCTTAAACTGAATAACAATGAAAATGTTACATATTAAAAATTGTTACCTAGAGGGGTGGGATGGGGGGGTGGGAGGGAGGCTCAAGAGGGAGGGGATATATGTATACATATATCTGATTCACTTTGTTGTACAGCACGAAGTAACACAACATTGTAAAGCAATTATACTCTAATAAAAATAAATAAAAGTTAAGAGAAATTTTTTTAAAATTGTTGAATAGAGACTTCTAGTCCTGAACAGAAAAGAGTAGACACACTTCCTATTTCTCCCACACAGTATAGCTAAAAACACTGGATACTGTACATAAAACAAACATAATATTTTGAAAGGGGGAGAGAAGAAGGCAAACCAGTTAGGAACCTCAGGACCCAAAGAATGACACAGTAGTGAGTTCCTTGGGTATTCTTTTTGCCTTATATATATCAGACTGGGTGGTACAGAAGTTGCCAACCCAGAAATGCCAGCAGGCACAGACAAAAAATGTCCCTATACCTTTTTTTTTTTTTTTTTTTTTTGCGGTACACGGGCCTCTCACTGTTGTGGCCTCTCCCGTTGCGGAGCACAGGCTCCGGACAAGCAGGCTCAGCGGCCATGGCTCACGGGCCCAGCCGCTCCACAGCATGTGGGATTGTCCCGGACCGGGGCACAAACCCGTGTCCCCTGCATCGGCAGGTGGATTCTCAACCACTGCGCCACCAGGGAAGCCCATAAAGTCCCTATAAAAGCTTGCTCTTCCTAGACAAAGGACCAGGAAAGGGGAAACCTAGCAAGAGAGAGAACTTTTGGACAATAACCACTGTATTCCAGCCAAACATCATGGAAAAAACTGTGGCACACATCAGAAAATGACAAAGGGAGAGAGTAGACTTCCATCTTTGCCAGGCTACAGCAAGGTGCCTGAAATACCCTGCCAGGGTGGTGTAATGAAAGACCAAGTAGGGGAGGTAAGACTCTCATCCCAGTCAGACAATAATGAAATGTCCTTCCATGGAGTCAGTGGAAATCACATGTGGAAACAGGACTTTCACTCCCACCCCGTGGTAACAAGGAATCTTTCCTTCCCCCTGCTAAGATGGTGTCAGAGGGGGTCTAGTGGAGAGTCATGACTTTCACCACCACCTAGTGGTAACAAAGTACCACTTCCAACCCCGAGGTGTCAACAGAGGCTGGACTTCCACCCCCAAACTGGCAGAAAAGAGGTTGTATCCATATTCTCCAGAAAGCATGGTGTCAGAGGAAGCCTACTAAAACAGAGGAACTCAGTAAGATTCAGTGTATCATAACATAATACTAAAAATGTCCAGGATACAATCTAAAATCATTCATCATACCAAGAGCCAGTAAAATTTCAACCTGAATAAGAAAAGACAATCAGACACCAACAATGAGGTGTCAACAGATAGTGGAATCATCTGACAAGGATTTTGAAACAGTCATCAGGAAAACGTTTCAAGGAGCAATTATGACACAATAAAAACACATGAAAAAATAGAAAGTCTAAGCAGAGAAATAAAAATCTTCAGTATAGAAATAGCAGATAAAAAGAATGAAAAGGAAACTGAGACTAAAAAATATAATAACTTATGTAAAATATCTCACTTGATAGGCTGACCATCAGAGTGGAGAGGACAGAGGAGCAAATCAGTGAGTATGAAAATAGACCAATAGGAATTACCCAGTCTAAACAACAGAGATAGAATAAGAAAACAACTGGAAAAAAAGAAGCCTCAGGGACCTATAGAATTATAATGAAAGATCTAATACTCATGTCTTTGGAGTCATGAAGAGAAGAGGAGAAAGAGTGTGGGACTGAAAAATTATTTGAAAAAAATAATGGGTAAAAATTTCCCAAATTTGGCAAAAGGCATAAACCTATAGGTTCAAGAAGCTGAGCAAACACAAAATAGAGAGTCAAAGAAATCTATGCCACAAAATATGATAATAAAAATTCTGAAAACTAAAAACAAGTGAAACTCTTGAAATCAATGAAAGAGAAATTATACCCTACCTATAGCAAAAACAATTCAAATGGCAGTTGGATTTGTCATCAGAAATCATGCAGGCCATAAGAAAGTGACACAAAATTTTTCAAGTGCTAAAAGAGAAGAATGGTCAAACTAGAATTCCATATCCAGTTAAAACACTCTTTAGAAATGAAGAGGAAATCAAGACATTCTCAGGCAAAAGAAACCTAAAAGAATGTCACCAGCAGACCCACCCTAAAAGAATAGCTAAAGGAAATTCTTGAAAAAGAAAAGATATGGTAAAAGAAGGAGTGTGGAAACATCAGCAAGGAATAAAAAATAAGGGAAAGAGTAAAAACACAGGTAAATAAAATCGATTTTCTTTCTCTTGAGTTTTCTAAATTTTGACTTTTGAAGCAAAAGTAGATAACATTATGTGATGTGGTTCTCAATGTATGCAGAAGAAATATTTAAGATAGTTATAAACAGGGGAGAGGAAAACATTTAACAGGGATGTAAGATTTCTACACTTCACTCAGACTCATAAAATGTAGACAGTAGTAGGCTGTGATGACTTATCTATGTGTAATATAATACTTAGTGCAGCCATTAAAAATCTCTACAGAGAGGGCTTCCCTGGTGGCGCAGTGGTTGAGAGTCTGCCTGCTGATGCAGGGGACATGGGTTCATGCCCTGGTCTGGGAAGATCCCACATGCCGCAGAGCGGCTGGGCCCATGAGCCATGGTCGCTGAGCCTGTGCGTCCGGAGCCTGTGCTCCGCAATGTGAGAGGCCCCAACAGTGAGAGGCCTGTGTACCGCAAATAATAATAATAATAATAAAATTAAAAAATATATATATATATATAGAGAGAGAAAGATACTGGGGGAGGGGGTTGAAGATGCTACTGGTATCTAGTAATAGATACAAGTTGTACACTGTATAGCTCCAGAAGTTACCATTTGCCCAGCCTGCAAAGTAAATAGCTCCCCCCTAGAGTTGTACAGTACACAACCAGCATAATTGGTCCCCACAGCCCTAGACTCTCACACACATAATGTTGATCATAAAAAGCAAGTCATAGATGAATATATACAATATTACACCATTTACATGAAGTTTAAAATGTCAAACTGAAGAACGTATTATTTCGGGATACATGAAAATATAGTAAGCCTGTAAAGACCTGAGTGGTCTTGGTCATAGTCTGCTGCTTCAGCTAGATGGTAGATTCATGAGTGTTTGTTAGCCATATAACATTCTTTTGTACATACAAAATAATCCACACTCAAGAAAGAAAAGCAAATGACATAATAAAATAGGAAAAGTAAATAGAGATTAATTCAGGATAGTAGTAGCCTCTGGAATAATGGAAAGTGATATGACAGGAGAAAGATGTACAGAGAATCTAGTAGTATTTATTAAGTTAGCTTGCTGAGTACTTGTCACATTTTTCTTCATACCTTATACATTGATTGCATATCTTCTTTTGTTTGTGGCTGTCAGAAGATGGAGACCATAAAGTCAACAGTGAACAGAATGGTACGTTAACAAGAATTATTCCCATCTGGGTGAACCTTGTGGTACCCAGAGAGTACAAAGCAGAGACAAAGTCTAAACTTCTCATTCTAGAAAGGCCATAGGTAAGCTTGTAAACAAAGAAGAAATATTCAGCTTCTCCTTCCAGGATTCAAGATGATAAGGGTAAACTCATTCTAAACCAATAGTACTAAATATCATAAAAGTTGAGGTGGGAGGGCATTAAAATTATGAGATATATGTTTTGCACTGAATGTCATCTGAAATGGTTGCAGATGTCATCATATCTGTGGAAAAACATGAGATAAAAGAGCCCACTCTCCAAGGACCACTGGTTGTGTTTGTATCATGGTTAAATATAAAAGACCACCCAGACAAGTGAAAGGGAGACCATTTCTGTATTTAGACTCTTTCATTGTAATTGTAACAGCAATATTGGAAGAGCGCATTTTACTCTTTAGATTCCTAAATTTCCATCCAGCATTTTCAAGAGTCACTCTGAAGCAATGCAATGTTTGTCACACATTGTCCCTTTTCAGGGAATCGGTATGGTGTTCTAAAGAGGTAGTTTTTGAGAAAACCAAGCACATGCATATGAAACCATTTAAGTCCTTTGTTGTGACAGTAAGTAAGAAATTGAGTAAGCTATATTTCAACAAAGAACACTTCTCTAAGAAAGAGAACAAGGAGTCTGAAAGACACTGTGTCAGGATGAAATCTACTCATGGCTCAGTTCTTCACAAAAGCTTTAGCTCTGTTTTCTGCAGACCAGTCCATGGGTGTAGTGAATATACTTGGGAGTTACAGGCAGAGAATGTTTCCTAGATCTAGTCAAACACATAGGCAAAGGGAGGAGAATGCTTCTAAAACTTTCAAGCAGTCTTGACTAAACAATGGCTGAGGGAGACAGCTACTGTGGTCTGCCTCCCAATTTCCCTTTTTCTAGAAACAGCTCTCCACATTTAAGAGAAACTACTCCTTCTCCTACTCTACCCAGGTGCTCTCACTGGGGCAACCAGCTCTACTTGTGACCAAAGAGATGACCTCACAGCCCCCATTTCCCCTTTAATTGGAGCAGTCCCTCTCAGAGAGCAAACCTGGTCCAAGCTCCTATCATTTCTCACCTGGATTATTACAATAGGCAACTGGTCTCCCTACTTCCACCCTGGTCTCTCTACAGTTCATTGTCAACATAGAAGCCAGAGCCGAATGCAGATCAGATAATGTTACTCTTCTTTGCAAAACACTCTAGTGGTTGCCCACCTCATACTCTAAGTCAACGTCAAAGTCTTTACTAGGACCCACAAAGCCCTATGTAATCTGCCTCACCTCCCTGGCCTCATTTCCCACTCCCGTTCCCCTCGCTCACCCCAGTTCAGTCTCAGTGGTCTTGCTGGTGTTCCTCACACATGCCAAGGGCATGCCCACCTCATGTCCTTTGCACTTGCTATCGTCTCCAACTCCAGTTACCTGCATGGTTCACCCCCTCTCCTCCTTCAAGTCTTTGCTCAAATGTCATTTCCCTCGTAAGGCCTTCCCTGGAGGCCCTATTTAAAATGCAACATCATGGACCTAGAGATGATCTCTTTCTGAGAAAGACAAAGACAATACCAGAAAGAGAAAGACAATACCACATGATATCACTTATATGTGGAATCTAAAATATGACGCAGGGGCTTCCCTGGTGGTGCAGTGATTGGGGGTCCACCTGCTGATGCAGGGGACACGGGTTCATGCCCCACTCCGGGAGGATCCCACATGCCGTGGAGTGGCTGGGCCCGTGGGCCATGGCCGCTGGGCCTGCGCGTCCGGAGCCTGTGCTCCGCAGCGGGAGGGGCCACGACAGTGAGAGACCCGTGTACCGCAAAAAAATAAAATAAAAATAAAATAAAATATGACGCAAATGAACTTGTCTACGAAACAGAAACAGGCTCACAGACATAGAGAACAGACTTGTGGTTGCCAAGGAGATGGGGGAGGAAGGATTGGGAGCTTGGGATTAGCAGATGCAAGCTATTGTATACAGGATGGATAAACAACAAGGTTCTACTGTATAGCACAGGGAACTATGTTCAATATCCTGTGATCAACCATATTGGAAAAGAATATGAAAAAGAATGTATATATATATATAACTGGATCACTTTGCTGTGCAGCAGAAATGAACACAACATTGTAGATCAACTATACTTCAATAAAATAATATTTTTTAATTGCAGTATCCACCCCCAGCCCCAGCACTCCCTATCCCCTTTCTACGCTTGATTTTCTCTTTCCATAGCACTTATCCCTTTCTATATATACTATCTATACATATACTATTCTATATATACTATAGTATACTATACTATATACTATCAAATGTTCTATACTCTTGTTTGCTGTCCGAATTTCCTCCCCTGGAATATAAAAAGAGGGTTTTTTCTCATCTTTCTTTCCCTGCTATTCCAGCATCTAGAACAATATCCGGCATGTAATAGGTGCTCCGTGGCTATTTGTTTTATGAATTGAATGAATGAAATCTGGGAAGATGAGAGCTGGCAGTTGCTGTCATCCATGATCCAGTCTTCTGGAAAACCTGTCTAAAAGAGGAAAGCTGACACAGAGAAACCGGACACTCTCCACCCTAGAGGGGGACTGGCCTCTGTCACTCTACTCCCAGAAGTCAGCTGCATCTCTGCCTTTTCCAGGGTTTTCTGCATGAGCCAATAAATCCTCCTGTTAGCCTAAGGTTGTTCCAGGCAAGCTTCTATCATGCGCAACCACAAGAGTTCTAACATGTGAGCACTCTTTGCACAGACATACAGAGCGAACTTTCCCTTTTACTAAGTAAAATCCTCTCTGAGTGGTCTACATCCTCGGTTCATGCTCTGCTTCATTTTCCAACCTCAGCTCGTCCTGACTTGGTGATGGTACTTGATTCCACACTAGGAGATTTCCATTGCAATATCATCTGCAGTCATTTGAAATCTCTGTGTTCACCAACCTTGTGCAAAACAGGATATAGAGTGAGGCAGGGTGTACTGTCTCCCGCGTCCTGCTCCATCCCATCCAGCCCTTCGCTGCTCCAGCTTTATAGCCACCCATACCCCAAACACCTGACCTCGAGCCATTCACATATTTGTCTGTGTTGTCCCACCTCCTCTCTCTGCCACATTACCACTAATCCCACCCTGCTGGTCAGCAATCGATAACAAAGAATGAGGAAACCAAGGGGATTGTGACATATCGAGAACATCTTTGCAACCCATCAAAGTGTCCCAACCTACCAGTTGGGAGACAGCAGCTCAGCAAGCACCATATATGCTGTTCATTTTGCAAAACAGCCAGCCAGCCAAATGCAAAAGGATTCAAGGGGTTTTCGAGACTGCTTCTTGCAAGTGTAAAAGTCTGAATAAACACACATGATGTTATCATTGACCTACTTTGTAATTTCTTAGCCAGTAGGACTACACACTCACAAAACAATTCTGTTAACGAGCCCTGTCATTCTTCCACCCAATCATTCATTTAACAAACATGAATAGAATCCCCGTTATCTGAGTCAGACATTCCCAGGTGCTCGGCCCTGAATGGAGCTCCCAGTCTGAAACGAGAGACAGACACACAAGCAGACACACAACAACAGCGTGGTAAAGAAGTATGAGGTGCAGGATATGTTGTAAGTACTGTGGAGAAACATCTCATTTTGTTTTCAGGAGCCCAGAAGAACACTTTAGTGGAGATAATGCCCAGGGATTCATCTTAAAGAATGAATGGAAGTTAACCCAAGAAAGGAGAGGAGGAACATTCTAAGAAAAGAGGCAGCGTAAGCCGAGGCAGGGCGACTACCAGCACTTTTTAACTGCTGCAGGGGTATAAAGGGGGTGGCTGAAGGAGAGGGGGTTGGGGGGCTAGGGATGGGCATAAAGGGCTGAGAATATGGAGCTTCGCCTCCCAGCCGCCCTGCAAGGAAGGACTTGATACCCCAGCTGTGCAAGTACAGTGAACAGACAGCCCTCAGCCCCTCAGGGTCTGCCTCAGCTGCAGAGAAGCACCTCACCCCAAATCACACTATTCTGGGGACGACCCACATACAATGACTGATTGAGGCAAGGGTATAAAGGCCTGATCATCTTAGCCCAGCTTGGGACAACTTTGAAGGGTCATCTAGCCCTAGAGCCCCCTGGAGTATAGGCTAAAGCTGTCTTTGGACCTGCATTGCAGCTCGACATTTCTCTCCACCCACCCCTGCTTCCCTCGTCTCCTTTCCACAGGTGTTGATCTCAAGGGCTCTCCTTAATAAACACCCTGCACGCTAAACTCAGTCTCAGCCTCAGTCTGCTTCTGAAGGGAAGCCAACCTGTGACAAGGGCCATTAATGTCTATTTAGAAACTTGGACTTCGAGCTATGCTGGGGTTTTAAAGAAATTTCACTTCCAACACTACAGCATTATCACCATATGTGATCACCTTCAGAAATGGTGCTGTCAGACACAAGAGTCTTTCACTTACCCCAGTAACCATGCCTAAGAGTGGCTACATAAGAGAGGTCCCACTCTGTCCCCCAGTTTGCCCTGAAGGTGACCTGAGCGTGTCTGAGAAGATGGGAGTATCCCTTCTAGAGAACTTCACCCATGACCCACCCACAGCCCATCCATCCATTCATTTATTCATTCAAGAAACACGTCCTGAACCTATGCTAGGCACTGTGCTAACTTGGTCACTTCTTACCCTAGAGCTCATCTTTAAGATTATTTTAGAATTCTCAAGTACGGTCATTAAAAAATTAGATTGAAAGAAACTGTAGTCATAGGAACGCTGATGTGTATGGTTTGCCTTGAAATTCCTTAGCTGTTATCTGAGTCCAGACTCTCTAAGGGCACCTTTGTTTGAGGTTTGGCTTCCCATATGGTGCTTGCAGTGAGAGACAAGGCCAGCCGGAGGGCTGGCAGAACTCTCTGCGGCTTAAGTTGCTATTGAGTCATTCTGGACTCCCTTTTTTTGTGCAATCAATTTATGAACTATGGGATACAACAGGGAAATTCTTGGTTCCCAAAACAAACTCGAAATGTTGGCCCAGAAGTGGCATTCAGCTCAACATTTATGAAGCTCTTTGTGCAAAGCACTGTGGGAAGACAAAGGTAAGCAAGGCACATTCCAGCCCTTACCAAGCCTGTAGGCAGATGAGACAAGTCCATAAATGACGGGCACAATCAATAAAGATACAAGATATGATAAAGGGAAGAAGAAAGGAGAGCGTGGGAGGATCTCACACTTGGGCACCTGCTCTGCACCAGGCACTTTATCTGTGCAATTCCCTTTAATGTTAACAGCAATCTTACGAGGTAGCCTTTTTATTTTCTTCTTATTTTATTGATGAGAAAAACTGAAGAGTCTGTGTTCACACGGCTAGTAAGTAAAAGAATACCAGCCTGCTTGACTCCAAAGTCCAAGCTCTCCCCTTACAACCTGCCAGGTCCCATAGCACCATAACAGAAATATGAGAAGAACATTACCGGTGGCCTTTCAAGAGAGCAAGGGCTTCTGGGTTCAAAAGTCAGGAAAAACTACCTGGAGTGATGTTAGGGAGAGGTCACAAGTCTGGGTAGAGTTTTAACTAGCTGAGGATTATAGGGAAGGTGTGCTGGGTGGAGAGAATAGCGTGATCAAACGTCCCAAAGTATGGGAAAGGCCCAAGGACCTGCAGGGTGTGTTTCATCTCAGGTTTCCCAGGAAGCAGACTCTGGGATGGAGTTTAGCATTTCGGAAACGTATAAAGGAGTATCCTTGGGATCGTCCCCTGTGGAGGAGACAAGGAAATAGGATTAGGCAAAGGAAGGTACTGGGCTGCAATATAGCCAACACCAAACAAAAAGCCTGAGCCAATCTCATAGATTGGTCTGAAGCTGGAATAACTTTTCAGAGTTGCCTTGCCTTGAGACAAGGGGGATGGGTCTTTATAGCATCTCCCCCCACCACACTTTTTTTTTTTGGCCACACAGCGCAGCTTGTGGGATCTTACTTCCCTGACCAGGGATTGAACCTGGGCCCCCAGCAGTGGAAGTGAGGAGTCTTAACCACCGGACCAGCAGGGAATCCCCACCCCTTCTGACCAGTCATTGGATGTAGCCTGTCCCTGGGAAGGGAATGTGAACCTTGGGTGAGGTGGGTGTTTTCATCTGATTGCAGACTACATGGCAGCCATCATCCACGAACACTCCTGGCAGCTGGGGGAGTGGGTACCTCAGTTCCGAAGGGAAATTCTGTCTGTCCACAAAATTCACTACAGGATGTGTGTCCTGGGCAGTAAAGCAGGCTGCTCTGGCAAAACATGAGAGTGCAAGACTAAGAAAAGAATGTAGTTGGAAAGTTGAGAGGGGGTGGACATTGAAGACCAGACTTTGTGTTTTATAAAGAAGGAAAAAGAGTTACTGAGTTTTGCATGAGGCAAGGCCATGGCTAGAAAACGCACTTGTCGTAATGCGTGGGGCATCTGAGAGTAGAGAGAACCTAGAGGAGAGCCAATGGGTTCTTCCATAGTCAAGGCGGAAGGTCGAGAACAGAGGAATGACCAGGTGGCGGCAGTGATGGGAAGGAGGGGAGGGGACAGAGGCGGCAGAAGTGTTGAGGATGTGCAGACCTTGCATGCTAAGCACTTTCTACAAAAGGCCTATAAGACTGAAAACGAGACAATACCTTACCATGGTTCAACCAGTCCATGGAATACTAACCAGCTTTTCAATGTAAACTCCATGTAGGCAGGGATTGTTGTTGTTTTCCCAGCATCTAGAGCAATGTCTGGCAAATAGCAACTATTTGTATCCATCAGATTTTGCTGTGCTCGGGCCGAGTTACAAAAATTCCAAAATCTCAGTGGCTTACAGCAACAAATGTTTATTTTTTGCTCGTGGCTCTACAGTCAACTACAGTAACTCTGTTCCGGGCTGTGGGCTGGGTTCAGATCCGCTCCATGCGTCTTCCTGTGCCAGGGACCAAGAAGGCTAGCAGAACTTGCAATGCCTCTGAAAGCTTCTGCTAGGATCTGACATGCTGGCAATTCTACCATCCACGTTCCGGCGGCCTAAGCAAGTCATATGAGCAAGCTCCACATCAACGGGGCAGGGAAATATACTCTTCCCCTGAGGAGCTGGGGAAAGGAGAGTGAATATTTGCGGACAACAATAAAATCCACAGTAGTGCTCAATAGATATTTGTTGAATGATTTTGTAGGAACAAATCCACGTGTGTTGATATGGAAAGATCCCTAACACAGCCCATTACGTGAAAAAGGCAAGTTACAAAGCAATACATACACTACGATCCAATTTATAAACACACATACCAAAAATAACACCATACACGGATATATGTACATATTTTTTCATAAATGCATAGAGAAGGGGCTGAAAGTAGATACAATAAACAGTTAACAGTGTAACTTCTGGAAAGGGACGTAAGATTGGGTAGGAATAAAAGGGGACATTTGCTTTTTTATCATTTGAAAACTTTTTATGACAAGAAGGTATTTGTGCTTACTTTGTATGTTTTTTTTAAAACAATGTGAAAAAAGGAAGAAAAAAAAATAAGGCAATGTCCATTGTGAAGCTCTTCACATAGTCCGGTTTGGAAAAATGTCAAATGAGTAATTTGGAGGAAGGAAGTTAATGTCACAGTAAGAGTGACAAATTAATAACAAAATGTGCCCTCTTATAATTGTTCAGTTACTGCTCTGACATTTAAAAACATTACAACCTTTATGGTAAATGCCTTTATCTGACTTATGAAATGATTATGAAATTACTTTGACAGTATCTTGCACTCAGGTTGTGTAATAGGGAACATTTACTTAACCCATGTCAGGTACATAGTAGATAGTCAGTGTTTGTTGTACTTCATAAGCAAAACTCCTAGCAAGTCTATTAATAGTTTGGTATTTCCAGACTACATAGGAATATCAAGTCTTCTTAATGAAGAGAAATAACCTCTAAATGGCATTCTTTATCTTGAAGATGCTGCAATAAGCTCTACTGTTAAAATACATTGGACATTCAACGCTCCACTCCTTTCTCTAGAGCCTCATGTCTTATCGGGGTAGTCACAGATATAAACTTCCTGAAAGACTGAATCACTTTATCAAGTAAGATCTTAGAACATCTTACCAGGGCTGTGATGGCTATTTTTCATAACTAACATCTCAGCAACCACACAAAGGATCACTGTTTAGTGGCTGAGGTCTTAGAAAAAAGTAAGTAAATCAATCAGCCCCCAAACCCTCACTGACTTTCTATACAGTGCATCCAGGATCTTAGATGAGAGGAAGACATTTCAAAGAACAAACACCAACCCCATTCCTCCCTCAAGAGAAAACAGCAAATAGGTAATTTTTAAATATGGTGTTTTAAGGTAAACTGTAAGGGTTTTTTTAAATTGCCACCCACTAGTCATTTCTCTTCTGGATGTGATTTTCAAATGTGTGCGTTCAGAATTCAAATGTATTAAATTATCCGAGGTTGAGCTCACCAGTTGGACTGGCTTGTGACAATCAGATTCACAGGAGGTTCACTTATAACCTGACTATGAGTTGATTCATTTACACTACCCTACCAAATACCTACCAGAGCAGGGGTTTCACTTGCTATATGGACTGCTTTCCCAGAAAAGAAAGGCTAAATTAAGTTCAAATGATTGGTTGACAAACACTGGATTCAAGAAGACGGAACTGTGTGGTTTAAATAAAGGTTATTGATTTGTGGGACCACGATAACCTCACTGCTAATGAAAATATCTGCCTGGCTGACTTTACACCTGGGTCGGTCTACTGGAACAAGCCTCTTCCTTGATGGTGCCAGGGAACCCTGAAAAACTATCCTCATCAACTCCTCAATAAGGGTTTAGTTCCAATGTTGGCCTGTGGCTACCGGGGGTGTCCCCAACCACCAACTGGTCTTGATTTCCAATTATGTTAGTGATGTTAGTTACTTTCTTTCAATCAAAAGTATTAGAAAGTTAAAACTCAAACTAGATTAGGTAAAAAAATGTAACTTATTTGCTCATCCCTGAACCAAATATGGTGGGCAAAGGAATAAAATATGCTCATTGTCTGGGCCTGGGTTTCTCAATCACCCCTAGGATGAATCCTACCCCCCAAAATCACAAGGACTGAGGGATGACAGAGTTTCTCCAATGGAAAAGAACAAAGACTGGATGTTAGGTAGGCAATTAATAATAATAATAATAATAACAATAAATGTCTACTACAACCAACTTTGTGCCTGAGATTCTTGGCCACACTTCCCTCCCCAGCTCAGAGTCACTTTCAGTGGGTAGAGGAACATTGACACCAATCACAGGTACAATGATGAAGTGTTGGTTCCCTCTGGGAGGAAAAGCAAAAACACAGAAAGGGGACACTGGAACAGGCTAAAGGCTTAACTTCATTTCAATAATTTTAAGATTTACCTTTCTATTTGCCTTTTAGCCTATTTTATTTTTCACCTAGTTCCCATTATCCTAGAAGCTCAGTATCCAGAAGATAACATGACAACTTAATATAACAAATAATAATTATGCAAGTCCTGTGTGCCTTGATTTAAAGATTACGATTTCAAATTTAAAATGTTGATGGGTCAACATAATTTATGCCTCGTGAAGATATTAAGAACTAGGAAGAACAGGCAAAGTTATGAGAATCAAGGTGTCTGGGTCATTATATGGGGGACCGACTCACAGTTAATGTAATGAGCTGGTTCCCTCACTATTTGGGACTAGAATTTTGGCTTAGAAAAGAAGGAGCTCCGTAACTACAGTTAGAAACTTGGTTCCAGTCTAGGCTTTGCCACTTACTAGTAGTAGAACCTATGGCCAAGTTACTTAAAAAATAATAAAAATCAACATTTCCTGAGCTCTGACTCAGTACCAAGCACTTTACATACATAATCTTTAGGCTTTATAAGAACCCTGGAGGTTATGCATTACCAAATCCCTCAATTATCAAATGCTATCAACACTAAGACATCATCAGTTTAATAGCAGTTTTAGAGGGTGAAAAATATAAGATGGCAGTTATAAGATACACTTCAATTTCAAACATTAAAATAAGAAGTGAAAGATCACCCATATTACACCCATATTACTCTTTTGAACAATGTAATTATCTTTCCTGTTCTTTCCTGTGTGTAAAAATATTTATTGGTTTCCTTTTTGACCTGCTCATTGTCAATGTTTAGGAAAATACGGGAGAGTAAAAAATGAAAGTAAAAGTCAACCAGAAAAAAAAAAAAAGAAGTGAAAATAAAAGTCTCCTTAGAACACAAGAAAATGGAGTGTGATGCCATTTTACATATGAAAACACTGAGGCTTAGAGAGGTTATGGAACTTATCTGTTCAAAGTCACACAGCTTATTTCTGGACATGGAGTCACTTAAGACACTGTACCTCCAATGTCACAGTTCCTTTGTTTCCTTATGTATAACATAGGGATGGTATTAGGTACCTCCCAAGATTATCATGAAAATCAAATGGTATCTATGAAAACATAAGTGCCTAAGAGGTAATCGGTGCTTTCTTTTTAACAACAAAAGAACCATAAAAATGTACCTAGTGAATAGAAAAGAAGACATTAAGGGGGCTGGGGAGTAACAAAATAGGAACCAGGCAGACTTTAAATTAAGGTAACTTTTGCCTTGGGCAGGACTTCTTTTAAATATCCTTCTGGCCAAGAGGTCAGTCCCAGAACATGGAAAATCCATATTGTAAATTTGGGTTTCAACTGGTTGAGTTGTAGGTGCCAGATACTACATTAAGGTTGCTCAAATAGCCAAGGACTTCCTTTGCCCAGACTCACCCAAATTAAACAGTGAATTTTTTCCAACTTAACTTGATAAGAATCAACTTCTTTATTAAAATGTTTAAACACAACTAAATGTAAAATCGAAAAAAGGACAAAGTCTGAGCCAAAGGTGGTATAAATTCTGAATCAACTGGGTGATTTTTTTTCCCTCTATCCCTTAACTGTTTGCATTCCTAGTCCCTTTGTTCTTTTATTCCCATGCTTCACTTTAAAGAGGAAATGCTCACCTACTTAATTCTATGTCAAAAGTCTTTCCTTAATACAAGATAAGGCCACTCAACTGACTTAATCTTATTTGCTGTGGTTACTTTCCTTCTCAACCTTCTCCTAACCTGCCTTTATTATAGTTTTTATTGCTGTTTTCTTTTGGTTCATTTAAAGTGACTATTCTCCTTTAAAAGGGGCAGAAAATAAGCTTTTTCATGAGAAAAGCCATGCATTGCAGATTGCCAACCACATACTTCCTTTGTCTTTCAATACTCTGCTCACTCTCTGGCATGATGAAATTCGTAGGGCTTTCTTTATGGTGAGCATCTCTATTAGTTTCCTAGGGTGCCATAACAAATTACCACAAACTGAGTGGCTTACAACAATAGAAGGGTGTTATATCTCACAGTTCCAGAGGCCAGAAGTCTGAAATCAAGGTGTCAGTAGGGCCATGCTCCACCTGAAGTTTCTAGGAAAGACTCCTTCCTTGCCTTTTCCAGCTTCTGGTGGCTGCTGGCATCCCTTGGCTTATGGCCCCATCACTCCATTCTCTGCCTCCATAGTCACATGGCCTTCCCCTACATTTTCCCACTCTTGTTTTTCCTCTTATAATAAAAGCACTTGTCTCTGGATTTAGAACCCACCCAGTTAATCCAGAATGATCTCATCGTAAGATCCTTTACTTAACTATAACTGCAAAGATCCTTTTTCCAAATAAGATCACATTCAAGGAACCAGGGGCCAGGACTCAGATGTATCTTTTGAGGAGCCACCACTCAGTCCACTATAACATCCAACTTGAAGAGGTATCACTTTTAATCTAATAACCACTTAAATCCTATAATTGTTTCCCCTCCTCCATTTTTTTTCCACTTTTCTATATTTTTGTTATGAGTATATATTTCCTATATGATGGAATAAAAGAAGACATTTAAAATGTATAATTCTTTAATGTCCCCTAGTTTCCAATATTTGAACATCACTCAAGTTTACAAAATTTCTTTACATTTATATCTCCTTAGATGCTCCCAGCAACTCTGGCTGACCAGCCTAACAAATATCACCACTTTAGAAATTCAGAAACTGAGGCTTCAAAGACTTGTCCAAAATCTCCTGTCACTACAAGTTAGGGTTTCCTGAATCTTCATCTTTTCAGTACACATCAGATAACAAAAGGTGTTTTTAAAAATTTTAAATATATACAGAACATGTTCATCTTGAGTATGAATCTTGATAGAAGTAAGATACTCCACTAGCATTTAATCTTTAGGACTTAATTAGCTCGCTCAGTGTGATGGCATCTAACACGTATTTGGAAACCATTTATTTGTGGTCATCTGGTCAAAATATAACTTCTGACCTCCAGTAGCTCATTCTTATATAGGTATGTCTATAAATCCAGTACAGGAATGGTGATAGTCTGAGTGGTTTTCATGAGTGTCTTCTTTCCTTCTGAAAATAGCAGTCCATTCAGGCTTCTATAACAAATCATGGTAGAACCATGGTGGTAAATAGACAGGCTCAGCCCAGTAGGAGGACTTCCCAAAGAGGGTCACTTTGCACAATGCACAAAAGATGTGCTTCTCCCTTTTAGAAGGACAAGCAGTGCTGGAAAGCTAGTATGAAGGAAGAAAATAACAACTATTATCTTCCCATGAACTTTAGAGAAAACAATATACAATTGTCATGAGTAGTGTAACCTTTGGACCGCTCTGGAATGCAATATCCTTTCCAAGTGGGCAAACCCTTGACGGTGTTGATTTGGTTTTGTGTTTGCTTCGAAGAATAAAAGGGAAGTGGGAGATTTCTGGTGGAAGGCAGCCAAGCCATTCATCTAAAGATTTGGTACGTGTGTATGTGTTTGCTTTGAGTTATATAGTTATTCCCATTTAATCATTTGTACTGACTTTAAAGAAGTAAACAGTACCTACGTGAAAAGTTAAATTTATCACGCACTACATTCAGCGATTGCTTCAGAAGTTTCCCTTTTCAGAGAAAACAGTGATTTGTCTAATCTCAATCAAATCCAGCGTGCGTGGAACAGAAGATCACAGAGCCAGAGATGGAATAAATAGCACCTCCTGGGTCTTTTGAGAGGTACATAAATTATGAGAGGGGGAAGTTCTTCAGTAAATACGATGTAATGCACATCTCCATGCGCTATCTGTTCTATTGGCCTCTGTTGCTTTTCCTCTCTCTCTCTCTTTGTAGGCCAAAGGCTCTACGGACTTCCTTGTGGCCCCCATTTCAGCACTCTACACATGCACAATGCCATACCCCAGGATCCTTTAAGAAGAAAAGATGACCTCCCAAACACTAGATGTTAGTTATTATCACAGCTTGCAACCTATAGGAATTTTCTATAATGAAGATAGGCGTGCAGAGCAGAAGTTCAGTTGCACTGGTTCCCTGGCTTGGGAAAGGTGTTGAGCAGACTGATCGCAACACTGACCCTTGTAATGGACACTGGTGGTGCCTCGTCCAAATCCCCTTTTCTGGGCCAGTACACCCGTTCCCCCAGCTGCCGGAAATGGTGGCAGCTGAGAGCTCACAGCTGCCCCCTTCTCCAGAGAATTGCTCTTGGCCAAATGCAACCATCTGGCAAGGAAGATTACACCTTACCCCATCACGCCCAGGCAGCCCAAAGCTCTGACTGACTGGCTGCAGGCAAAGTACAAAAGGGAGGACACTTGCCTCAAGGTGCAAAGTATTGTGTGGTGCAATCAAGCTGCAGAGCTTCCTGTGGGATCCAACCAAAGCTGGTGGTCAGGTGAGACCACCTCTTTTCTTAACATTTTCCTCTGCTCCATCCTTCTCCCACACTCTTTCTTCTGAGAACACTCCCCCAGTAAACCCCTCACCCAAGATTCTCTGCCTCAGGTTCTGCATCTAGAATCAGCACCCCAACCAGGACGACCTGACCTCTGACCTCTGACCCAAGTCAGATTCTCCCTGTCCCTCACCCTTGTCGCCCATGAGCCACCAAATAAAACCTCTATCTCCTCAACGTATTGTCATTCTAAGCCCTCCTCAGCCACCACCCCAGTTTAGACGCTCATGGCTTCTTAACCAACTTAGTAACATTGCTTCCTAACTGGTCTTCCTGACTTCAGGCTTGCTAGCTGCCTGCTGGAATCTTTCTGAATGACAAATATGATCATGTTACTTTATCCTCAAACACTTTCATAGGCTGCCTTATTCCTATCAGAGTAATAATAATTGCCACCCTTTATTATATACTAAGTGATTTACATTCATCTTCTTATCCTGTAAAGTAAAACTGCAACAAAGTTACAATCATCTTCTTTCACAGGTAAGAACATTGAGTCTCTGGACGGGTAAGGAATTCACCCAAGGTCACACAGCTAGTAAAGGGTTGATCTGGAAAGAATTCTAGCTGACTCCAAAACCATGCTCTTAGTCTCATCACTAGATTACCCCTCAATAAAGCCAGACTCAGCATTCTGGCTTATAAAGCCCTCTGTGGACAGAACCCCAACTAATTTTTCAAATTTCTCTCTCCCAATTCATCACACTCCCCACCCCAGCTACACCAGACAACCTGCCATTCCTCCAACATCCCTCTTTCCTATTCCTGCGGTTCTGCCTAGAAGGCCTTTTGCCCACACCTCCACCTGCCACACCCTTGGGGCAGACTGTACATTCTCTCTGACAATGTGACCTTGATCCTCTTCCCATTGAGAGGTGGGGCCCATGACCCCTTCCCTTGAACCTGGGCTGGCCCTAGTGACTTTCTCATTACCAACAGCATGTGGCAGAAGTAATGCTGCGTGATTTCCAAGGTTAGTGCACGCAAGTTCTGCCTGAGGCCCCCATGCTACAGAGGCCCAGTGCAGGCACTCCAGTGTCAGCCCAGCTGAGCTCCCAGCTGCGTTCCCACTGACAGCTGGCATTAATGCCAGCCCCGTGAGTGTGCCATGTTGAATGTCCAGCCGCTCGAGCCTTCAGAAGACTGCAGCCCCAGTCCCATCTGATCATAACCACTTAAGAGACCCCAAGCAAGAACTGCTCATCTGAGACCTTCCTGAATTCCTGAACATGAGATTTTTTTTTTTTTAACAGAGTAAAATGATTGTTTAATGCCACTAAGTTTTGGGGTAAATTGTTACACAACCATAGTAACGATGATAGCCCTACAATCTTCCAGGGCCCTAATTAAATGCCAATTCCTGTAGTCAGATTCCCTAGTCAGATTTAATTTCTACCTTCCTGAAACTCTCAGAACAACTAGCTTCTCCAATATGTCACTTATTCCAGTTGGCCTCACATTAAAGTTATTTGTGTGTTTGCTTTTTCCCCCTAATCCACACATCTTGAGTGTAGGAAGAGTGCAGTGTTGATATTCATTAATCTTTATATTCCATAACTACTAGCCCCGTGGCTGGTATCAAGTAGATACTTAATAAATGTTTGTTGTCCTGAACTAAATTGAGCCAATGAGGAATATCTTATTCTCCACCGACAGGAGAGAGTTATAAATCTCTTGGCCTGATGGAACTACCGTCTTTTGCTACATTCCAGACCCAAAGAGAAGAGTAAAACTTGCCAATAAAAGAGTAAAAAGCCCACATTAAATAGGAGAGATGGTATTGTGTTGTATCATTGAAGAGTATGGGTCCTGCCAGCCTGGGTCAGAATGTTATCTCCACCACTTCCTAGCTACATGATCGTGGTAAGCTACTTCTCATCTCGGGATTTCAGTTATCCCCTCTATAAAATGGATTGGTAGTGCCCACCAACTAGAGTTCTCCTGAGGAGAAAATGAGATAATTTCTGTAAAGCACTTAATTTGAAGCTTCAATAATAAGCCTTCAATAAATGGTAGCTATTAATATTATAGGTGGTGAGTATACATTAAAATTCCTGAGACGACATCCATTTCACAGCTTCATTCTTTTCTACACAATGATTTGTCACATAAATCACTAAAAGCTATTTGTGAGGCTCCTTTTAAATATATTCACAGACCATAAATAATCCCTTGCTAGACCATTTGTCCTGATTTTTGTTTGAAAAGATATGGTCACCATATCCATAGACCAGAGGACCAAAATCTCCTGCCTCTGATGGGTCACCCCCTGTGCCGTGTGTACCATTAATGCTTCCTAGAGACACTAAATGAGGCAAGACTCCAAAAGTGCCACTGGGAAACAAAGTGTGGACATTACCAAGTGATGCACAATTCCAGGGCTCACCATTTACACTGTTGAATTCCAGGGGGCGCCATTCACATAGGGTATAATGTAATAGTGTCTTTTGGAGTCGTGTAACAACATGGCAGCCTAGATCTTGGAGTACGTGCCTTTACCCAATCCGCCTTCCCTACTGCAGAAGAAGAAAAAAAAAAAGCTAAAAGCACACTCCACCCCAATTTGCATCTGTAAGTTCTCTCAAGTGTGGGTACCAAGAAGTTCTTCATTCTGGAAAAGAGGATAAATAATTTATGCAATGATTATTTTACAAGATGTGAAGACATACTCTCAAACTATTACCTAACATGAAAGGCTCAAGACAGAGCTGGCTTTTTTAGTTTTCCAAAGCAGAGAAAATTCTGTCCGCATAAACTTTTCTTAAACAAATGTTCCAAATTTTCTTTTCTCAAGAAAGCACCCCCTCTTCCACCAAAACAAATAAGCCAATAAAGTTGTTCACAACCCTACTCATTATACGACAACATCCTTTATGAACAGGACAACAGTGGGGAATATAATGAAAGAGGATCATTTGAAACTTACCCCCAAAACGATTTTAAACATAATGAGGGTTTAAAAAAAATAATCCTTGGGAATTCCCTGGCAATACAGTGGTTAGGACTCAGTGCTTTCACTGCCATGGCCTGGGTTCAATCCCAGGTCAGGGAACTAAGATCTCACAAGCTGTGCAGTGCAGCCAAAATCATCATCATCATCATCATCCTTGGCTTTGTTCTATAATGTGTGCATTTTGTATTATGTGTGGGGATTCCTTTGGGTCTCTTAGATAATACAAAGCCAATGCTGAACCATAAAGCTGGACTACACTCAACTAAACCCAGAGGCAATGTGTTCACAGTATGGAATCTTCTAGCACTGAGGGTCTTGGAAGATCTTGCTTAAGTCCATTCTAACCCCCTCTGCTCCAGCGTCTCCATTTCCTTTTATGTTGTCCTCAGTGGAAACGGGAAAACTCCCCACCATTGAAACCCCTTGTCATATAGGCAGTCAGTCCTTCCTCTTGAGCACAGGTCATAGGGTTCCCAAACATTTACCAGCAGAGAAAACCCTGACACCCGCATGCTCTGGCTTTCTTTTATTGGCTGTCTATGCCAGCCCCTGAATGAACTGAGAGATCAACGCAGTGAGAGGTGAGTACGGGTCTTTGTTAGTGTAAAAGAATTGGAATAGGACAACGTGAAGAATTGGTGAAAAGTGGGGCTGTTGTTCCCTAGTGTTGAAACCTTTCCTCAAAATTAAGGAGAGCTCTCCGATAATAATAACCACAATTCCTACTACCTTTTCAGTACTCTTTACAGAACCCCTACCAGGGACCAAACACATTGAATCTTCATAATAACTTTGCAAGATAGGTGTTATTATTACTGTTTTACTGAAAATGAAACCAAGACTCAGAAAGATAAGGGCATAGAGTTAGAAGGCAGCAGAGCTGGGATTGGATCTCAAGTGTGCTGACCTGAAAGCCCACAGCAGGCTGCCTCTGGCTTATGCAAACCACACTGCCGCTTAAACCATCTACCCTCTAAAAGCACTGGTCAAATTTGGGCTCAGAAACAGAATCTCCCTATGAGTCCCAGATATTTTCCTTACAACTAGGTAGTCTGAGCTTTGTCAAGATTTTAAAACTGGAGACCTTATAACTTGTTATGTCCTAAAGGATCCTAACCCTTCCTACCCAGTCCCTTTGACCATGGGACTACATGGCATGTGTAAGGGCCATGGGGTCAGTGGTCACATGGCTGTTGAGATGGAAACAACTTTTTAAGCAGACAGTTGTCCCAGTTCATCTGGAAACAAACACATTTTTAGAAGTAGGGGCACACTGCTCCAAATATACTATCACCCAAGTAAGATACAGCATATAATCACTCTTTCACTAATACTTGATGAGCAATTAACACTTTCTTACATTGCTAGGATGGATCTAAATTGGTACAACCTCTATGGAGGCAATTGAACAATATCTATGAAATTTATAAAAATTACGCATGCACCGAGAGGTCACATATTATATGATTCTATTTATTTGAAATGTCCAGAATGGCAAATCCGTAGAGGCAGAAAACAGAGTGGTTGGTTGTCAGGGGCTGAGAGAAATGATGGCTTACTGGGTATAGTCTATATATTGGGGGTGATGGAAAATATTTTAGAAGTGAATAGAGGCATTGTGTGTCAATTGTGAATATACTAGATGCCACTGAATTGTATACTTTAAAATGACTAATTTTATGTTATGTGAATTTCACCTTAATTTAAAAAAAACCATGTGATTTAACAGCAACAAAAAGATTACATGTGCACATACCATTTGTCTCAGACTAGGCTCCCTAGAAACAGAAGCTGAAACAGGGATTCGTGTACAGATGACTTACTGAGGGAATGTTCTCAGGAGAAACCTGCAGGGGAGTAGGGAAGCAGGATGGCAAAGGAAGGAGATAGGGCGAGATGTGGCATAAGATCTGTCTAGCCTCAGCCTCAGCCTCATCCCACAAGGAACTCCTGAGTGAAGATTGCACCACAGAGGCTGTTCTGCACAGGCTAGCCTGCGATACCTGCACATCTGTAAGTCATTGGCCAGGGGCTATCCCCAGAAGGGCGTGTAACTTCCAAGACATCTGCGGGCCAGGCAGCAACTGTCAGTCAACAGCAGTTCCCCAGGAAAGAAAGTAGATGTGAGGGACTTCCTTGGTGGTCCAGTGGTTAAGACTCTGCGCTTCCGCGGCAGGGGGCATGGGTTCCATCCCTGATCGGGTAACTAAGATCCCGAGATCCTGCATGACACCAGTCCCATAAAAGAGGTCAGGGCCAGGCACCAATAACACCTGCCAGCATTTGACCCAGTAATTCCATATCTAGTAATTTAACCTCAGATGCGTTTGCACACAGGCAAATTTATTCATCGCAACATTGTTTATAATAGGAAAAGACCCACCAGTAAGTGACTAGTTAATTACATTCTGGTACATCCATACAATGGAATATTAAATGGATATGGAAAAAATAAGAATAAGGAAACTCTCCATGTATGAATATGGAATGACTTTAAATATATATTTTACCTACAAATAGCAAGACACAGAATACAATACATATAGTATGCTAATATATATGTTTTCTTTAAGAACATATATATGTGTTTGTTTCTATATGCTTAAGTTAACCCTGGAAGGATAGACAAGAAACTGGAAACACTGTGGTTGAAAGACAGATTGGGAGGGACAGTTTTCAGTTTATATCACTCTGTGCCTTGTGAATTTTACACTATATGAATATATTACCCATTCAAATGAAATGAATGAAGATGGATGGTAGGTAGGTAGGTAGGTAGATAAATTGTTTTGCTCTGAGACAGCCAGAAGTTTCTGCCACTCCTTTGACCACCAAAACAAGCAGAACCAAGGGACATTTTAAAATTCAATTGTTGGGACTTCCCTGGTGGTCAAGTGGTTAAGACTCCAAACTTCTAGTACAGGGGGTGCGGGTTCAATCAAGATCCCACATGCCGGGGCTTCCCTGGTGGTGCAGTGGTTGAGAGTCCGCCTGCTGATGCAGGGGACACGGGTTCGTGCACTGGCCCGGGAAGATCCCACATACCGCGGAGCGGCTGGGCCCGTGAGCCATGGCCGCTGAGCCTGCGCGTCCGGAGCCTGTGCTCTGCAACGGGAGAGGCTGCAGCAGTGAGAGGCCCGCGTACCGCAAAAAAAACCAAAAAAACCCCCCAAAAAAACAAGATCCCACATGCCATGTGGTGCAGCCAAAAAAAGAAAAAAAAAAAAAAAAAAGAATATAAAATAAATAAATAAATAAATAAAACTCAATTGTTTTCCTATCCAGACGTAATTTCCTTCCTGATGATTGCTGATGTATTCCCTGCACTAGTGTGTAATTTCTGGTTTAACCAGTAGCCTCTTATTTTCCAATACGATATTTCAGATTCTTCACCCATCCCTATTATTCATACCTCCCCATGGAAGTTTGATTTCTTTATCAAGATGAAGTCAATTAACTATTGCAACTGCAAAAAGCTCTCTTTCTGAATTCTGACCCAAGCTAGAGTCCGAAGCTATAACTGAAAACTGTATTAATCAGAGTGTTAATTTTATCAGTCGGTTCCTAATAGATGTCTAAAGACAGAATGGCTCTGTGGCTAAATAAATTTAAGCTAAATTTATTTAGATTTCTGTACTGCAGGACTTATCAGAGCCTTTAATATTACAAGGTGCATTTTCAATCTCCTAAGATGCAAAATTCTCTCTAAAACTATTTGACTGCAGAATTGGAGAAGGGCTCAGTTGGGCTGTTCTTGTTTGGACTCTCTCAATGACTGAAGTCATCTAAAGGCTCAACTGAGCTGGACGTGCAAAATGACTCACTCATACATCTGGCAGTTTGGTTGTTGGTTGGGAGTTCAGTTGGGCTGTCAGCTGGAGCACCTCCACGTGGCCTCAACAGCATGAGGGTCTCAGAGTGGTTGGATTTCTTACAAGGTACCTGGGGTCCCCCACAGCAAGTGCCCCAGGGGAACCAGGCAGACATTGCATTGCCTCAAAAGTTATGTGAATCATTTTGCTGGTTCTGTTGGTTACAAATGAGTCTCTAACGTCAGTACAGATTCAGGGGGAGAGGCCGGCCATAGAACCCACGTGGGAAGGGTGCCAAAGTATTTGTGGACATATTTTAAAACTGTCACAATTCATTATTGCTTTGATTGTACAGATGGGACCCAAAAAATGTATTTGACCAAAAACAATTGACCCATGCTGCTGAAAAGACAAAATGGTAGTGTACGTATTTCAGCCGCAAATACAGGGTTTCCTTAAGTTCTTGGAGGATGCTGTATAAACATGTATTGCCATTTAATCAAAGGCAAAGCTGGTTTCTGCATGGACCTGCTCTGGACTGTGAATCATGTCTATTTGTCATAGAATCATGCCATGTGTTAACTGCATGTTTCACTGACTCATTTTTTTTAATTGACAAATAAGACAGGTTGCAAGATTAATTACAGTGTATAAGAAAGAAAGAGCTGTCAAGTGTTCTATGTCAGTCTATTTTATAATCATACCATTTATGGCAACTATGAAGAAAAGATAGCATTTCTGATCAATAAATTTCACCATGTTTATGAGTACTGAACTTGCAACCTTTTTGAAACTAAAATTTGAGGGGGTGAAATAATGCTCTATGGTTTACTTTGACAAATAAAATATGAAAACCCATTAATCTTTAGTATAGGAATTTTTAGTTCTCTGTTTAGACTATCACTATTACTTCAGTCTTTCAATGGTATTTGTCTACGGAATTGAAGTTGAACATCTAGATAAAAGAAAATGCTGACTGCCTCTACCATCTGACTAAAGGAAGAAAACACCAGGATTTTATTTCATCAGGACAATGAATCAAAATTTAGGACCCGCACTTAAGCATATTATGGTGGTAAAATACCCTGTCAGCAAGTCTGAGGATTATGTAACCACTACAAGTAACTTCTCCCCAGTCCAATAAGATGACATTAGCAGCAAAAGCTCAGAGCATGTGAGTAATGCATAATTAACACATTTTGAAACTCATGTGACTAAGGCGAGTAAATCTTTCACAATCTCTTGATACAAGGAAGATTTTATATATTCCGTGAAGAGAGGTGAGCAGAACAGGCTGACTGAAGAAGAGGTTTGCAAAAGGAAGGTATGGGTCTTTGTCCCAGATCCTCTGTGCGTTTGGTTAAGCAAATTGGTCAAGGAGACGGGGCAAAAGTGCTTCTGTCCCCTCCAGCCACGCTGGAGGAATAACGACACCTTTCACGGATCAACACTGAGCAGTCAGCTGGGGTAGGAAAGCACATTTTCATTGGCAGGTCACAGCATAAAAATCAGGGGGCAGGACCAATGGGAGATGGCTAAGGATTGGAGGGAGGGATGGTTTGTCCAGGAAAGCCAGTATTATGAGAAAAACTGCAGAAACACTGGGCTTTGCCTTCCCAATCACAGGCCGGTGTGCAAGGGGCTCTTGTCACTTGACTAAGAGTCGTCCAGCTCCCCAACCTTGCACGTTTTCCGTGCTATTGATGAGTCTACTGGGGATGCTCTCTGGACTGTGTTAAAGGGTCAGCATATCTTAAAACTGGAAAGGACCCTAGAGATCTTTTGGTTCAGCCTTTTTTTTTTTTTTTTTTTTTTTTTTTTTTTTTTTTTTTTTTTTTTTCAGTACGCGGGCCTCTCACTGTTGTGGCCTCTCCCGTTGCAGAGCACAGGCTTCGGACGCACAGGCCCAGCGGCCATGGCTCACGGCCCAGCCGCTCCGCGGCATGTGGGATCCTCCCGGACCGGGGCACGAACCCGTGTCCCCTGAATCGGCAGGAGGACTCGCAACCACTGCGCCACCAGGGAAGCCCCGGTTCAGCCATTTTTGCTTGAGAATTGTGGTAATTGTAGTTAATTTCCTGTGGAACTTCTGAGAACCACCTGGTCCCATCCAGTGCTTTGTGCCCGCAGACCCTCACTCCCCAAGCTTCCCCACATCGTGTAAGCCCTCAGGCCCTTGGTTTCCCACAACCCATAGAGTGGCTCTGTTTTCCTCACCAAATCCCGTCTTCCTGACAAAGTTTGCTTGTATTGAGAGATGTTTGAACTCTCCCCCTGCATACAGAGAGCCAAGATTATTACTCCAAAGCAGGAGTTCTGGGAGCAGGAAGTCCCAGAGTGTAAGTGCAGTGATGCTTGGCACAGAAATCACAAACACACTGGATCAAGGGATGCCCAAAAGACATGTGTTCGCTGTACCTCTTGATTGCTAGTATCAGAAACCCACTGGAGCTAGCTTAAGCAAAAAAATATATAAGGGAGGGGTAGAAGGATACTGAGGTGTGTCCTGGAATTAAAGGAAGAGTTAGACAGTCAGACTTCAGGAAAGGCAGGAAACAGGGCTTGAGGAAAATGGGGAACTCATGAATTCCTCTCTCTTCATCTTTTTTGCTTGTCTCTGCATTTCTGCTTTGTTCTTCCCTTTCACTTCAGAAAGATTTTCTCTGTCTCCCAAGCAAATGGAAGCAAAGATTCTAGATTGGTTTCTCCAGAAGAAGCAGCTGGAGATAGAAAGAAGGCCATTCTCCTGTACCAAACCTCTACAGAGGTCAAGTTCACAAAAATTTGAATGCAGTCTGTGTACACAGAGGCTGGAGCCTCAGCCTGGAAAGAAGGCATGGCTGAGGACCCAGTAAGAGAGAAGGTGAGCTGGTGCAGAATCACAGTCCAAGAGGCGCCACAGGTGCAGTGTGGAAGTGGTGGTTTCATTTTCCACAGACAGTGGTTCTTCAATAGTATACGGAATGACAGACCTAGGAAAGAGAGGGTGTGGGTGCTACTTGTATTCAATTTCCTGCTTGCTAAAGGGATGCCAAGTTGAGGCAATTGCCAAACCACTCAACAAAGTCAGGATGTAAGTGAAAACAAAACAAAGGGAAAGGAGAAGAAAGGAAAAGACATTCCAACTGAATGTGCAAACAAAAATTCTAGAGCACATGAAGAAACTTCACGCTATGGAAAAAAAATTTTCTAACAAAATAATCTGATATGAATTCAATACAGGTGAAGTCAACATTGCGGAACAGAAGAAAGTACTTAAAAATAATTATGTTTGGGATGTTCCAGGAGATCAGTGAAGGCAAAACACTCATTCAAAGAAGGCAGGCCTCCTTTCCCCCTCCCTGGGCTTCGGACCACAAGCACCTGGTCACTCAGCACTGCCCCACCCCCCTCAGACCCCACTCCCCTCTCCCTTAAGGCCACAAGGCCCATGCAGTGCGGCCACGGTTGTTCCTTTGCTCCTGGGGTCTCTGCTTGGGTGTGGCCCCAGGAAGCCTGGCCCCCTTGTCCCCTCCAGGTTCTGGGCTCGGTGACTGCTCTCCACTGTGCTCCAGACGTCACTCTCATCTGGTAGATTCCTCCTTGTGGAAGGCCTATTCTGTTCTCCCACAGTGTGCTTTTTTTTTTTTTTTTTTTTTTTTTTAAATTAATAGACTATTTTAGAGCAGTTTTAGGTTTACAGAAAAACGGATCAGAAAGTACAGAGAGTTCCCAAATGTCCCCTCTTCCCCACCAACCCAGTTTCCCCTATTATTTACATCATGTATTAGTGTGGTACATTTGTTACAATTGATGAATGAAGATGGATACATTATTATTAACTAACGTCCATAGTTTACATTACAGTGGTTCACTCTTGGTGGCTGTATATCCTATGGGTTTTGACAAATATATAATAACATGTCTCCACCATTACTGTATCATACAGGATAGTTTTGCTGCCCCCCCCAAAATCCTCTGTGCTTCACCTGTTCATCCCTCTCTCCGTCCTAACCCCTAGCAAACACCAATCTTTTCACTGTCTCCATAATTTTACCTTTTCTAGACCATGTAGTTGAAATCACACAGTATGTAGTCTTTTCAGGTTGGCTTCTTTCACTTAGCAACATGCATTTACGTTTTCTCCATGTTTTATCATGGCTTGATAGCTCATTTCTTTTTAGCACTGAATAATATTCCATTGTCTGGATGTACCAGAGTTTATCCATTCACCTACTGAAGGACACCTTGACTGCTTCCAAAATTTGGCAATTATGAACAAAGCTGCTACAAACATCCACGTGCAGGCTTTTGTGTGGAGTTAAGTTTTCAACTCCTTTGGGTAAATACCAAGGAACGTGATTACAGCATCTTATGGTAAGAATATGTTTAGGTTTTTTTTTGGTTTTGTTTTTGTTTTTCTGCAAGAGTGCCAGGTTATTATAAAGTGATACTCCGCAAACCCCAAACAGCGAGCACCTCCCATTCCACCTAACAGATGGGTCCCTTGGTACCATGTGAACAGACATGTCTTAGTTTAAAAGTGTTTATAGTATAGCAGAAACTAACACAACATCATAAAGCAACTACACTCCAATAAAAATAATAAAAGACTTTACTTATTTAACAAGAGTATTCCATAACTCTGGTTCTCAACCTTGATTGCCACTGGCATGAATCATGGGGGTTAATCAAAACTCCACTCTAGACAACAAAATGAATTACCTGGGGTCGGTGCCTGAACACTGGTAGGAGGGGAAAAAAACCCCAAAACCTCTTTGCCTGATTCTTTTGTGTAACCAGGGTTTTGTGACCAGTGACAAACCAGACTAATTTGAACCATATGCAACCCACCTTTCTGGATCTTAGATCAGGATACATCAAGTTAGTCTGAAAACAGAAAGGCCAAGTAATGCCTGAGAGGTCCAGGAGTAAGAAATAATGGAGAAAAGCAGAAGAAAACACAGGCCATTTTTAAAATGTTTTTTCATCTCTCCTTAAAGCTTTCATATATTGAAATCATACATTTGTAGCAAGTATTACTATCAAACTCCACTCATTGGGCCAGAGACCCTTGTGACGTTAGCGAAAAACTTGCCCCTCATGTAGCACACTACTATATATTCAGTTTTATAAGAAACTGCTCAACAGTCTTCCAAAGTGTCTGTACCATTTTAAATTCCCACCAGCAACGAATGAGAGTTCCTGTCGCTCCACATCCTTATCAGCATTTGGGCTTGTCAGTGTTCCAGATATGGCCATTCTAATAGGTGTGTAGTGGTAACTCGTTGTTTTCCTTTGCATTTCTCTAATGACATAGGATGTGGAGCATCTTTCCACGTGCTTATTTGCCATCTATATATCTTCTCTGGTGAGGTGTCTGTTCAGATCTCTTGCTCATTTTTTTTTTTTTTTTTTTTTTTGTGGTACGCGGGCCTCTCACCGCTGCGGCCTCTCCCATTGCGGGGCACAGGCTCCGGACGCGCAGGCCCAGCGGTCACGGCTCACGGGCCCAGCCGCTCTGCAGCATGTGGAATCCTCCCGGACCGGAGCACGAACCCGCATCCCCCGCATCGGCAGGCGGACTCCCAACCACTGCGCCACCAGGGAAGCCCTCTTGCTCATTTTTTAATTGGGTTGTTAGCTCTCTTATTGTTGAGTTTTCAGTAAGTGCTCTTTTTTAATGACTGCTTTTCAAAAAGCCACCCCGCTGTTCCTGAGATGTTGTACAAACCTTGAGTTGGGATTTTGCCTCTCCTGACCCTCACGAGAGCTTTTTGATCTGTGGACATGGACCGTGGAAGTGCATGGGCCACCATTGGTAGGCATGCTTCAGGGCCCAGGTGCTAACTAGAGCTGTGACCAGTGCATCTGGCCCATCCTGCCTGTGAGAGATCATTTGCAGCCCCTGCACTTGTGACAAAGAAGCCAAATGGTCACAACTGCCAAGACTTCTTTGTAGTCACGTCAGGACCCAACAGGATCCAGTTCACCTCTCTCCCAGGCCCTCTGAATGTCACTTTTTTTTTTTTTTTTTTTTTTTTTTTTTGCGGTACGCGGGCCTCCCACTGCTGTGGCCTCTCCCGTTGCGGAGCACAGGCTCCGGACGCGCAGGCTCAGCGGCCATGGCTCACGGGCTCAGCCGCTCCACGGCATGTGGGATCCTCCCGGACCGGGGCACGAACCCGTGTCCCCCGCATCTGCAGGCGGACCCCCAACCACTGAGCCACCAGGGAAGCCCTGAATGTCACATTTTTAAAGAAATCTGGGCAAGAGGACGTTGGGAGAGCAGAAGAGCATTGAGATGCTACGCTGGCTGCAGCAACTGTTCTGTTGACCCAGAAAGTGAGCGCTTCCTAGAGTACTACCCAGAGCTGGTGAAGCGTTCACAGGATGAAGTGGCAGGTCTTCAACCTGGAAACAAGGTTGGAAAGAATCATAGAAAAGACCGTATACGAGACTTGATTATCATGGGGGATGAGAATGATGAATCTGATTCTTCCACCAACTGATTAGGACTTGAAATATATGATGAGCTTCTTCACATGGTGCTTCTCTGACCACAAAGTACGGAGGATTTTACATTAACCCGAGAGCCCTGCAGTTACAACAAGCATCAGAATCTGACAACGACTCCACTAAAGAAAAGAGGGGGGGAAAAATCACCAAAGAAGGAGAAGAAGCTGCAGGAAGGTAGTGAGAAGGGAAGAAAGAAAAAAGATGACACTTTGAACAGGGAGAAGAAATGAACAAAGCTCAGCTTTTCCCAGAGGAGCTTCACAGCTCTCAATGCTGGTGAGGAGAAAAAGAAGAAGAAATGTTCTTGAGGCTCGAAGTGATAAAGAGATGTTAAAGAAATCTCAGAATGAGAAATTGGCCCAGGAAAAACAGGCACGAGGATCATAAGCCTTTTTGCTCCGCAAAGGCCTGCCAACAGCCGTGGAGAAGTGCCTCGAGGAGCTGCTCCAGCCTGCCAGACCTGCTGAGGGACAGTGCAAAAGGAAGTTCTTCACCCAGGGTATCGATGGGATCCTCCTGCAGCAAAGACATCCTGGTCACACTTGCCCCAAAACTTCATCTCTGTGTGTTGGGGGCAGGGGGTGCGTCTGAAGGCACCTCTACAGAAACTTAAAGAAGCTATTGGCAGGGCAATGCCAGAGCAGATGGCCCAGTACCAGGATGAATTCCCGGCACACCACAAGCAAAGACTGCAGAGATGCTGGAAGAGGAAAAAGACAAGGAGCGGAGTAAACAGATTTGCTCTGGTAACGAAGAAGAAAAGGGGAGCAGAGCCCAGAAGAAACGTCAATGCAATGCTGGAATCAAGAAGGTGCTCTTTCAGGTGGTAAAGATGGAACCAGATGGCTATGATCTGGAAAGGAATGAGAGCCAGTCTAGGGAGGACTGCGTGGAAGCTCTTCTGAATGCTGAAGTGCAGACTCTCTGGCCCTAAAGCTGGGCGCACACCAGGTCTCTGTGTAAGGAGAACAGACCACACCATGGGTCCCTGACATCCCTCCTGACCGAGAAGAAAGTCATGGCTCCTTCAAAGTCAAGGTGAAGGAAACATAGACTAAGTCTCCTAAAAAGGTTCTCATCTGATCGGCCCGAATGGGCAACCCCATTGCTTTGTATAAAAGTCACGGGTCTTTATGTACAAAAGTAAAAAGGGAAATTTCCAAAGCCCAATTCTCTGGACCATCACTCTCTAGAGCTCTGTAATCACCCCCTCAATTTTCTGGCTGAATGGACAGTGGCACTGGAGCAGTCTGAGGAGAAAACCCCCAAGAGTTCTGGCTACAAAGAGCTCTCTTGCCAGGCCCCCCTCAGCAGAGCTGTCCAGAAGAACAGAGGTCTAAATGGCAGTACCACAGAACCCGGACCCAAGTCAATCTTGTATGCAGTCACCGAACAGCGCAAAGCTTCACTCCCACACCTCACCTAGTTCCACTTGGCAACAACCTCCCCAAATCTTCCTCCTTCAGCATCCATTCCTCCGTGGCAGCCTCTCCAGGAAGCTTCATCCTACACTCCCCTGAGCCACATGGCAAAACGACATTCCGCCAACTCTTCAGGGCTGTCTTACAAGTCTCCCCTTGCTGGCTCTACCTCCCAACATGAGGTTCCTTCTAGAGGCTCTCCTCTGGAAGAACCACAATCCAGAGCTCTCCTTCCTCCCCAAAACTTGCTCCCATGTGTACAGCCTCCCTGCATGGGACAGTCTGTCAATGGACAGGTCCCAAGCCCACAGTGAACAAAGCTCTGTTCCTCAGAAGCTGGCCTTGGGGGTCCAAATGGAGATTCTAGTGATGGGAGCCAAGGAGGCACAAAGGTACTGACCTTGTCCCTGAAACCCACCATGGTTAGCAGCCCGTGCTCTTCAAAAGGAACTTGCCTGGTCTCTGGGCTTCACAGTTGTGTTTGTTGTTGGACAGTTAATGGCGAGACCGATCTTGGGATGGAGAAAGTTCTGAATTTGGCATATGGGAGCATATGTGGTTCTGAATTCCAGCACTGTGGCAGATCAGTTGGTGTAGTTGCACTTTAAATCTGCCAAACACCTTGGCATTTGGTCAGAATACCTCATGGAGTCCCATAGGCCAAGGGCTCCTTCTGGCCACACGAGGATCCATGGGATGGTCACGGTGTCCATCTCATCCTTGGATGGTGTGTTCAACAGGACAAAAACCTGGACTAAAGCCACAGCTGAGAGAAGTAGCTTTGTCTCTGAAAATATATTCAGAGCACTTGATACATACTCATTGTATGGGTATGTTCATATTCTCCTCTGAACATGACAATGAAGCTCTTTTAAAGACCTGTAGATCCATCAATCTTGAGACAATTGTGATAAGCCTTTTAAAGGCATTTATGCTGGGTTCAGCTTTTACTATTACCACTAAATGCATTGGATAGAATAGGACTGTTCGTGGCATATCACATTATAGGAAGACATGACTCCGGTGCCTTTATAGTGGAGCAGAATTAGATAACTCACATCCTCCATTTCAGCCCTCTGAGCACTTTTCAAAGACCTTTTTAAAAAGACATGTCTGTTTTTGAGACAGAACCAGTTTTATTTAGTTGAGAGTTTTACAGTTGAATTCTGTAAGTTTGTGGCATCCTGACTTAAAGTTCATCTGAGCCCAGAAAACTCTATTCCCAATCTAGCCAGAGTTCCAGGTTTGTTTTTTTCCCCCCAGAGTTTATACAGGTGGACCCCAGGGCTACAAAGCCCTTGTTGGTCAAATCTTCATCTCTTTATGGGCAGAGGTCATGAGGGGTTCCAAGTCACAGATAGACATGCCAGTTTGTTTTATTCTTAGAAATCCTCTTAGGCAGGGCTATAGTAACAGGTCTCTATGAAGTCACCTGTCATATAGAAATAGGCCTTGAAGTCTTGGAGTTTTCCAGGCACTGGAGTATATATAAACATAAGGGTAACATGCATTAAGTTTGGAGGATGGATCAAGGACAGATAGATATTCCAGAGTTCCTGAGCCACCAAGCTGTTCACTAAACTAATGACTGTTTCACAAAGGTCTTTAGAGTGCTTACCTGTACCTGTGAAATGTGTACCACAAGGTGTGTCTGAACTGTCTGCTCCAGCTAAATGAATTCAAATATGTCAAGTGTAAACAGAATCCGGGTGAATTTTATGGTTGTGTAATTTATGCAAAATCCACAATGTGGCAGCCTCTATAGAACAAGTGACTCATTTCCTTCCACAAATAAATTAAAGGGGGGAAAAAAGAGGGAAAGGAAACCTCTAAGCTAAAAGAAACTTAAGATACATATCAACTGAGTGCAACGTGTGAAGCTTGTTAGGATACTGATTTGTAGAAATCAACTGTTTTGTTGTTGTTGTTTTTTAATGAGACAATGGGAAAAATTAGAACATTTATTGGAGATTTGATGAAAAGAGGAATTGTTTTAGTTTTTTAGGTGTGATAATGGTATTGTGGTTGGGAAGGAGGGAGGGAGGGAGGAAGGAAAGAAGGAAGGAAGGAAGGAAGGAAGGAAGGAAGGAAGGAAGGAAGGAAGGAAGGATGGATTTGGCTGGCTTTTATTGCCAGTTCCTGGGAGGTAACCTCTAAACCCTTAACGTTTCCTAAGGGACAGGAGTGTCTTTGTTACTCTTGGTGGGTCCTTTAGACCCAGCCTGTTAGTGTACGTCAAAGAGATGACTCAGGGAAAGGGCTGGCCACACCAGAAAGACCAACCACGTGATTAGACAGTTGGGGCTGTGAGCCTCAGGGTATCAGCCTGACCTCCGGGAGCAGAAGGGGGCTGGAGATCAAGTTCAGCCACATGGGTGATGATCCAATCAATCATGCCTACATAATGAAACCCCAGTAAAAGTCTGGACATCAAAGCTTAGGTGAGCTTCCTGGGGTGGCAATACTCCACGCACATATTGCCACATAGCAATGATGGGAAAGTAATGCATCCCTGGGGACATGGGAGCTTTACATTTGGAACCCTCCCAATCCAAGATTCTGCCCTATGTGTATCTTCTAATTTGCACCCTTTGCCTGTAATAAAAGTGAATGTGAATATAATAGGTTTCTGTGCGTTCTGTGTGTCCTTCTAGCAAATTAGCAAACCTGTGGGGTTTGAGGAGACCACTGAACTTGCAGTTGGTGTCAGAAGTCTTGGGCAGACTTGGCAGTCTGGAGGATGGTGCCCTTAACCTCAAGTTTTGCTAGTTCCAGTTAGAAAGAAAAGAAGGCCTTGTCTTTAAATATACATATGGATAGATTTACAGATGAACTAGTATGTCATGGATTTGCTGAAAAATAATCTGGGGGAGTGGGGAGAAGGAAGTCGAGAGCTAGGTGGAACAAGATTAGCCATGTGGAATCACAGAAACTGGTTCCTGGGAACATCCGGGTTCATGAAATTATTTTCTCTTCTTTTGTATGTGTTTTAAATTTCCAAAATGAATATAAAGTAGTGATCCACATGGAAAAAATATGAATCATTACTTTATATGATGTGATAGACAGAATTCTAAGATGGCCTCCAAGATTACAGGCCCATGGTACACACACACCTTTTCCTAGTTATTTATTCAAACACAAATTGAGGTAGTGATGTTTAGGGGTTTTGCAGATGTAACTAAGATCCCAAATCAGTTGATCTTAAGATAACTTGGGAATTCCCTGGCGGTCCAGTGGTTAGGACTCAGCGCTCTCACTGCTGGGGCCCAGAGTTTGATCCCTGGTTGGGGAACTCAGATCCCGCAAGCTGTGCTGTGCGGCCAAAAAAAAAAAAAAAAAAAAAAAAAGAAGAGACATTATCCTGGGTGGGCCTGACCTAATCAGGTGAGACCTTAAAACCGGTAGGATTCGTCCTGAAGAAGAAATTCTCAGTCAGAAAGATTTGAAGCATGAGAGAGATTCCACACAAGGGAGATTCTTTGAAGATGGCTTTGAGAGGAGCTGAGAGCAGCCACTGGCTAACAGCCAGCAAGGAAATGGAGACCTCAGTCCTACAGCTGCAAGGGACAAAATTCTGCCACAACCACGTTAGCTTTCAAGAAGGCTCCAAGTTCCAGTTAAGCACACAGACAGTCACAACTAGATTTCAACCTTTTAAGATTCTCAGTAGAGAAGTCAGCTATTTTCTACCAGACTTTTGTCCTACAGAACTGTGAGCTGATAAATCTGTGCTGTTGTAAGCTGCTATGTTTGTAGTAATTTGTTACAGGGCAGTAGAGAGCTAAAACACACAATCAAAAAAAAAAAAATTCCAGTTGTGAAAAATAAGACTTTACAAATTTTTGAACAAAATTTAGAAAAATACATTTGTGGTCACAGTACAGGGAAGGATTTCTTAACACACAAAAGGCAAGATTAATAAATTCAACTATATTAAAATGACATACTTCTGAACTATAAAATGTACCAAAAGATAAAGTGAAAAGAAAATCCATGGGGGACTTCCCTGGTGGTCCAGTGGGTAAGACTCTGCACTCCCAATGCAGGGGGCCCTGGTTTGATCCCTGGTCGGGGAAGTAGATCCCACATGCATGCCACAGTTCACATGCCACAACTAAAGATCCCATGTGCCGCAACTAAGATGCACCCAAATGAATAATTTTTTTAAAAAATCCATGGACTAGATGCTATTTGCAAGACATAAAATTACAAAGCGTATTTTTAAAAGAAGCTCCTACAGGGAAAAACAAGAAACAAGCCAACAGAATATGGATTCGTAACTCACAGAAGAGGAAGCTTAAAAACCAGTAAATATGTGAAAAGATGTCCAATATGGCTATTCATCAGAGAAATACAAACAGTAATGAAAAGCAATTTTACCTCCAGTGGACCAACTAAAGGTAAAAATCCAGATAATACTGAGTTCTGATGAGGAAGTAGGGTAACAGAAACTCTTATGTCCTGCTGATGAGAGTGTAAATTGGTACTAGCATTTCGGAGAAAAATGTAATAATATCCAGTAAAATTAAAGATGTATATACCCTTTGACCCAGCGATTCTACTTATGGGAATATTTTCTAGAGAAAATCTTCTACATAGGCTCAAGGAAACGTCTATAAGTATCCCAACATTATTTTTAATATTGAAAAAGTGCCTACAACCTAAGTGTCCATTGACAGGAGAATGAAGTTAATTAAGTTTTCATTTCTTTCCATCCTCAGTATTCTCCTTTAATCTTGACTGGCAACCCATCTGCTAATCTGCGAGAGAACCACACCAGTTGAAAATGAGCTGCTTATTTCACCGGTTCTAAGAGTTACCCATGATTCTCTCAATTGTTGTCATTCACAGAAAAAATGTTTTCACTGACTGTGATCTTCAAGGAAGGCCTCTGAGCCAAGAGGGATCAAAAGTGCCCAATATATCTGGAAATGCACTTCCACCCAAGGATGAAATGACTTTCTAAACTGAGCTGGAAACTGCTGAGCTGAAAAAGAATATGGATAATCCAAGTGAGGCAAATGAATGCTTCTATGCTACTGAAAAAAGAAGATTCTTTTGAAAGGCGCCCCCAAATCACACGAGAATTAATTTCATTTAATGAAGTTGAGAATAAGCAAAGCTTAGTCACCCTGTGGATCTTCCAAACATACTAGCACAAGATAATCATGGCCTGCTATTTAGAACACATCAGATTTTTAAATCACCTCCAAAGTCTCCATCTTTATTTTGGTTTTATTTATACCTTCCTATCTCATCTGGGAAAAGTCTGAATAAGATACTGGATAGTAAATGTACTCAAGAAGTACTTATGTATGGATTTAACAAAATAACAAAAATGGAGAAAGGACTTTTTTGTCTTTTACCTGTCCATGATAAACATTCACTTTTTTTTTTTTTTTTTTTTTTTTTTTTTTTTTTTCTGCGGTACGCGGGCCTCTCACTGTTGTGGCCTCTCCCGTTGCGGAGCACAGGCTCCGGACGCGCAGGCTCAGCGGCCATGGCTCACGGGTCCAGCCGCTCCGCGGCATGTGGGATCCTCCCGGACCGGGGCACGAACCCGTGTCCCCTGCATCGGCAGGCGGACTCTCAACCACTGCGCCACCAGGGAAGCCCAACATTCACTTTTAAAGCATTTTTAATGTCCATTCCAGACCCAATTTATATTTCTTTATTTATATTGGATGTTTATCAGGGAGTATACACTGGAAGCAGATATACACTGTATTATTTATAATTGTATTTATTGAATACATCTAACACTTTCCACTGCAATAACTGAGTAAACCAAACTAGCCATTTTTTTCATTTTTGTTGATAAATAGTTACAATGGAGTGATATTTTAAAGTTCAGATAATATATTTTCCTAAAATATTCCAATTGCAGAGTTATGTATGAGATGCTACAAAATAGATGTGAGTTTGATTAACAGTTTTATGAATAATCATGTCACATAATTACTCAGATTTATCACTTTAAAATAAATGAAAATTCTTTGTGGCAGAAGGTTTGTATGAATATCAAAGTGTTGCTTTTTGTTCTCATTTGCTCAGTTTGAACCATGCCACATTGTGACTTGCAAAGCCATTTTCTCTTTGTGCTCATTATCCCAAAGTGAGTTCAAAGTGCTTTTCCATTTACCTAAGTGTGCAAAATCAAGAACCTAATTGCAAAGTCAAAGTGTTAAGCAAAGGCTCTAGATTTCTTCAGGTCCAACCCTAATGACTCTTAACATGATGACTATTTTATCAGGTCAAGGAAGGCTCTACTGCTTAAAGCAATTACTAAGCTCAAGGCAAAAGAGTGTCTCATTATAATAAACTGATGAGATTTTAAAATAGTAAATAAGACCCCGTCTTAGTCTGTTCGGCTGCTATCACAGAATAACATAGACTGTGTGGCTTATAAACAACAGAAATTGATTCCTCACAGTTCTGGAGGCTGGAAAGTCCAAGATCAAGGCACCAGCAGATTCAGGGTCTGGTGAGAACCTGCTTCCTGATTTATAGGCAGCCATCTTCTCTCTGTGTGCTCACTTGGTAAAAGGGTCCAGGAACCTCCCTGGGGTCTCTTTATAAGGACACTAATCCCATTCATGAGGGCTTCACCCTCATGACCTAATCACCTTCCGAAGGCCCCCGTGCTTAATACCATCACCTTGGGGGTTAGGTTTCAACATACGAATTTGGAGAGGACACAAACATTCAATCTATAGCAGACCCTTTATATGATATTCAGGGGGAAATGGGCAGTATCAGACCCTAAGAAGACGTTACAAGAACGACTTATAACAGGAGGGGCTGCCCATGGTGGTCATATTTCCTGGACCAGAGCCCCGCTCTGATGAGCCCGAGCTCTCCTTTTGCTATCATGTGGCCAAGATGTTGGTTGTCACCTCCTTTCTGGCAGCCTCCACATGGGGTCCACACCAATTTCTGTGCTGAGATAATTAAGTTGGGCCAAAGCATTCAGAAGTGACTTGGATTTTCTGAGGTAGATGTAGGAAGGGACTGCGTCATGCCCAGCAGAGCAAATTCAATCCATCTTGCTATTTCTCGATTCCATGCCCCATTAGCTCATCTCGCCACGAGATCGCCCCTTCCTGATCTCCCCCAGCAGGGCTCTGCCACCTCTTTTCTTCTGCTTCTCCAGGCTTCTGCTATCTCAGCTGATTCTTTTTCTTTTTTTTTTCTTCCAGTTTTATTGAGACATGACAGACATGCAGCACTGTATACGTTTAAGGTGACAGCATAATGATTTCACTTACATACACCATGAAATGATTATCACAGTACATTTAGTGAATATACATCATCCCATATAGACACAAAAAGAAATAGAAAATTGTTTTCAGCTGATTCTTACTAAAGCAGTTTACCCCTCTCATAAGTCCAAACTTGTCCCCCATCATCTATTCAGCAAACAAAGGGTCCTCCATTTATGGGATCCCCCCCTCCTTGGGGTCCAGAGAGGGGTTTCAATTAACAAAGACTACAAAAATGTTTCGTGTTCTCTCATATCTATCTACCTGTCCTGGCTGCCTCACAGGATTCAGAGATAATACAAGTGAAAAAATTTTTTTAGCCATAACATGCTACATACTTTTTCTCAGTGATTCTTTATTCTAACCTTCACATTTTACAGATGATACAACTGAAGCCCAGGGAGGTTAAATAACTTGCCCAAACAATTAGTGGTAAAGATTGACTTTAAACCGGGTCTCTAGCCTGCTGCCCTATCACTCCTTCCATTAATCTGAACTGCCTCGGATAATTTGTGGATTTCTGGAGCTCTGCTTTCCCACACTCCATTAATTTGGGATTAAATGTGATCATTTTCTTGGGGGTCTCCACCACACTCATGCACATACATGTGTTCATTCACACAGACCCTGTGGTTGAGGAAATGGATGGGAAGGCTATTCACTCTTTTACTAATTCATTTGTTCCACAGATATTTATTGAACACCTACTAGGTTCCAGGTGCTGTTCTAAATTCTGAGGACATAGCAGTAAACAAAATAGACAGAAAACCCATGTCCTCATGGACTTTGCATTCTAGTGGGAAAAAGATATGATAAGCAAATACATAAAGTATTTAGCATGGTGAAAAATGCTGTGAAGAAAATAAACCAGGGAAGGGGGATAGGGAGTGGCACAGGGGAGAGGGAGGAGGTTGGAACTTTAAACTGGGTCGTCAGAAAAGTCTCCCCTGGGACTTCCCTGGCGGTCCAGTGTTTAAGACTCAGCACTTCCACTGCACAGGGCACGGGTTCGATCCTTGGCCGGGGAGCTAAGATCCCACATGCCACATGGCACAGCCAAGAAAGTAAGTAAATAAATAAATAAAACAAAACAAAAACGTGAAAGTCCTCCCTGAGGGGATGACATTTGAGCAAATAGCTGAAAGAGATGAAGTGTCAAACCATGTAGCTTTTGGGAGAAGAGCATTCCCAACAGAAGAAACAGCCTGTGCAAAGGCCCTGCATGAGAAACAGGCCTGGCACACTGAAGGAGCAGCTAGGAGTCAGTGTGGCGAGAACAGAATGGACAAGGGGTAAATCAGCAGAGGAGGGCAGAGAGGTGACAGGGGTATCAGTGCAGAGGCCCTTATGGGTCATGGTAAGGACTTTGACTCTAAATCTGAATGGCAGGGCAGCCAATGGACGGGTTTGAGCTGAGAAATGACTTCTGCACCCACATCATTCCCGCTGCCTTCTCCCTCCAACGCCACCCACTCAAAGTTTCAGGATAAGGGAGTCAAGTCATCTAGGTCCAGGTGGGAAGTTCAGGCATCACATCTTCTTTCACCTGGATATCTGCTCTTTAAAACTGTCATCTTGGCAGGAAAAAAGAGCTTAATTAGAGAATTTTTGAGGATCTGGGGAAGTGTTTTCCAGGACCTCCGTGGGTTGCCTAAAGTCTCTTTGCAGAAGAAGAGGTTAAAAAACTAGGAAATAGGTTAGGAGAGGCAGTTGACAAAGCATTGAGGAAGTTAAGAAATGGGGGCTATTGCAGAGGGAGAGGGCAGAAGTGGGGCTAGAACACAAGTAGAGACTCCTTACCCAGCACTTCCTGTGCCATTGTTTACAGTTTATATAGCAGTAAACAAAATAGACAGAAAACCCAAAATAGATAAGTGGGGCTACATCAAACTAAAAAGCCTCTGCACAGCAAAGAAAACCATCAGCAAAATAAACGGCAACCTATGGAATGGGAGAAGATATTTGCAAATCATATATCTGATAAGAGGTTAATATCCAAAATATATAAAAATGCAAACAACTCCATAGCAAAAAGAAAAACAATTATTTTTAAATGGGCAGAGGAAGTGAACAGATATTTTCCCAAAGAAACTATGCAAATGGCAAACAAGTACATGAACATGTGCTCACCATCACTAACAATTAGGGAAATGCAAATCAAAACCACAATGAGACTATCACCTAACACCTGTTAGAATGGCTGTCATCAAAAAGACAAGAAGTAGGGCTTCCCTGGTGGCGCAGTGGTTGAGAGTCCGCCTGCCGATGCAGGGGACGCGGGTTCGTGCCCCTGTCCGGGAAGATCCCACATGCCCTGGAGTGGCTGGGTCCGTGAGCCACACAACAGTGAGAGGCCCGCGTACCGCAACAAACAAACAAACAAACAAACAAACAAACAAAAAAAGACAAGAAGTAAAAAAAAAAAAAAAAAGACAAGAAGTAATTATTAGCAAGAATGTGAAGAACAGACAACCCTGGTCCACTGTTGGTAGGAATGTAAATTGGTACAGCCATTATGTAAAATAGTATGATGGTCCTCAAAAAATTTAAAAACCGCCACATGATCCCCAAATTCCACTTCTGGGTATACAACAGAAGAAAACAAAATTGAAGAAATATCTGCACCCCCATATTCATTGCAGCATTATTTACAGTAGCCAAGACATGGAAACAACCTAAGTGTCTGTGAACAGATAAAGAAAATGTGGTATATATACACAGTGGAATATTATTAAGCCATTAAAAAGAAGGAAATCCTGCCATTTGTGACAACGTGGATGGACCTGGAAGACATTATGCTAAATGAAATAAGTTAGACAAAGAAAGATGAATGCAGTACTGCATGATCTCACATGTGGAATCTAAAAAAAATCAAACTATAGAAACAGAGATCAGACTTGGCAGTTGCCAGAGGCCTGGGGATTGGGGGCAGGGGAAATGGGTGAAGGTGGGCAAAAGGTTCAAACTTCTAGTTATAAGATAAATAAGATCTGGGAACATAATGTACCATACGGTGACTATAGTTAACAATACTATATTGTATATTTGAAAGCTAAGAGAGTAAATCTTAAAAGTTCTCATCATAAGAAAAAAACATAACTATGTGCAGTGATGGATGTTAACTTATTGTGGTGATCATTTCACAGCATATACAAATATCAAATTGTTATATTGTATACCTTAAACTAATACAAAGTTATATGTCAATTATATCTCAATAAAACTGGAAAAAATAAATTAAAAATTTCAACTTATATTTTATTTTATTTTTTTTATTTTTTATTTTTTTTTGCGGTATGCGGGCCTCTCACTGTTGTGGCCTCCCCCGTTGCGGAGCACAGGCTCCGGACACGCAGGCCTAGCGGCCATGGCTCACGGGCTTAGTTGCTCCGCGGCATGTGGGATCTTCCCGGACCAGGGCACGAACCCGTGTCTCCTGCATCGGCAGGCGGACTCTCAACCACTGCGCCACCAGGGAAGCCCTCAACTTATATTTTAAAAAAACATGCCCCTATGGACTTTGCAGTCTAGTGGGGGAAAGATATGCTAAACAAATATATTAACTATTTAGCAAGCCTGCAAGACACAAAGTTTCTAAAAGGGAAAATGGAGGCAGCCCTCCTCAGGAGGAAAGTTCTGTGGTCCGCGGGTAGGACTTAGTGAGACAGGAATGAACCCTGAGCGCCTCTCCTGATGGAACCTGGTAGTGAGTTCCCTCCAGGGGAGGAGCCACCCTGGCTGGTCCAGTGTAGCCTCAGTCTAGACACAATTGATGTTGGAGCCTGGGGCTTGGCCCATCCTTCCCAAGTAGCCTTCCTAAAAGGTTCAGCTTCTAGAAATCCCTCTTACTCTAAGGCCCTGGTCTCCCACACACTGCCTTATTTTCTTCCTAAGTCCTGGAAGTCAGAAAACAACAGAGCAGGGCTTCCCTAGTGGCGCAGTGGTTAAGAATCCGCCTGCCAATGCAGGGGACATGGGTTCAAGCCCTGGTCCGGGAAGATCCCACATGCCGTGGAGTGACTAAGCCCGTGTGCCACAACTACTGAGCCCATGTGCCACAACTACTGAAGCCCGCATGCCTAGAGTCCATGCCCCACAACAAGAGAAGCCACCGCAATGAGAAGCCCGTGCACCGCAACAGAGTAGTCCCCGCTCACCACAACTAGAGAAAGCCTGCATGCAGCAACGAAGACCCAATGCAGCCAAAAAACAAACAAATAAATAAATTAAATAAATCTATAAAAAAAAAAAAGAAAACAACAGAGCAGAGGGAGAAACTTACCTGGGGCCTGAGAAGCTGAATTTTTGGCCTTTAGGAAACTTGCTCCCTCCTCCAAGTGGGCCAGAGCTCCTTGACATGGCTGTCCCTGTGTATTTTCCCTCTACTAGCCATTCTGAGGCTTTTCCATATTTTACTTTTTGGAAGAGTGCAGTAAAAATGTTACCAGTTGATGGCATTTTTCTGACAGTTTGTCATCAGCCATTATTATACATTTAGTTACAACTCAGTGAAAACCTGCTGTGTACCTGTCAAGAGCTGCATTAAGTGATCTACATAAATTTCTCAAGAACTACGAAGGGTCTGAGGTTTTACCCTTCTTGCAAGCTAAGAAGCTGGGCTGCCACAATTTCATGGACGCTGCAGAAGACAAAGGATCAGGGACAAAGCATAGTTTATTACTCACAGTAGAAGCAGTATCCAAAGTATCGTCATTTGCCCGGTTTCCCAAGCTCCAGTTCCCCAAAGGTAATGCAGTGAAGGCCAGGTGAAACCTGCACACATAGTGGGTTGTATTCCAGGAGAGGAACCCCAAGCTTAAGGAACCCAAATCTTTTATAATGGGCAGTAAGTCTGCCTGACCCTTGCCCCAGAAGGAGACGTTGTCTATATTATACATGACAGCAAAAAGTCTGCCCTCTGCTCCAGGGAGAGACACTATCTCCAGCTTTCACAGCTGTTTGGCAGACAAACATCCTTGAAAACATGGTCTGGAACAAAAGCTCTCTTTTTGTGAGCAGTGCCTCTGCTTACAAACCCGGCTGATATGCAAGAGACCTATGGAGATTTGTCTTCCGACAATGTTATCCCGTTTAAGCTGACACAGGCATGGTTTTCCCCATTTTTCAGATGAGGAAAATGAGGCACAGAAGATAACTTGTCCAGGATTCCACAATACAGGAGGCAAGGTCTGTGTGAGCCCAAGGCCTGGGCCACGTTCTTGGATATGTAGAGCAGATAATGGTCCGGGCACCCACTGTGTCAGACACAGAGGACACAGAGACTGAAGGGCACAGCTCTGCCTCTGAAGGACTTACAACTAGGGAGACAGAACATGCCCGCTATACCCCTGAGGAGTGGGGGGCGAACCTGGGTGGGCATCCAGGGTCACCTCTAACCACCTACAGCATGGATGGTCTGTTCCCACTTTTCTCTTTCTCTCCTCCCCCCCTCTCCACACACGCACACGTGCAAGAACAACTTGCTAACTTATATTTGTTATAAGTTGTTCTCTCTTTGGTGCTTGCTATTGCTTCTCTGCTAGAAGCCAACAAAATAAACAACGCGTAAATCATATATCGAGGCAAAACAGGTGTCTTTTCGCAGGGACATGTTTGTTCCTGGCTGTGATTTTCTTAATATTACATATAGTCTTATTTTTGAGAACTGTAATCATTCCAGGTTGCTGTGAGGTAATTAAATATCCCAATATTTTGTGTCTTTCCATAAAGATCACCCTAATCCCAGGGGCTTCTCCACTTCAGCCAGTCACAGAATTTCTGATAAGCGCTCAGGGTGGAATGCGGCCTGTTGGGTTATAAAGACAAGAATTAAGATAGTTTGGCAGAGGCAGAGAGGCCATCCATAGAGAGGGAAAGACTGTGACTAGCTGGACAGGTATGAAATCGGGAGCTGGTCCCAGGAGAACTTAAATGCCAGGATGGATTTTGCTCTGAGCAAACAATCCCTCAAAGTTTTTGACCTGAGGCTGACTTGATAAAAAGCAATGTGTTAGGAAGCTGCACTTGGCAGCCACGCAGGAGATGGACTGCAGTGGAAATGGTCCAGGCACACTGGGCCACACCAGTGTGGTTCTCCACCCTCACTCTGCACTAGAATCACCCGGGGATCTTTTAAAAAATATTGATGTCCTGGTCCCACCCCAGACTAATTAAATAAAAATCTCTGGGAGTGAGGCCCAGGAACTAATACTTTTTCAAAGCTCGCCAGGAGAATGCCAGCTAACAGGTATGGGATTTCTTTGAGGGTGATGAGAGTATTCTGGAATTAGACAGTGGTAATGGTTGCACAATTTTGTGAATATACTAAAAATCACTGACTTGTACACCTTCAAAGGGTGAATTGTATGCATGTGAAAGAAGGAAGGAAGAAAGGAAGGAAGGGAGGGAGAGAAGGAGGGAGGGAGGGCAGGAGGGAGGAGAGAAAGAAAAAGAAGGAAAGAAAGGAGGAAGGAAGGAAAGGAAGGGGAAAGAAAGAAAAAAGGAGAGAAGGGAGGAAAGAAAGAGAGAAAGAAAGAGGGTGGAAGGGAGGGAGAAAGAAAGGAAGGAAGGGAGCATGGAGGGGTGGAGAGGGGAAAAAAGGGGAGGAAAGGAGAGGAATAAAGAGAGAGAAAGAAAGAAAGTGCCCCGGCAGGTCCCAATGTACAGCTAGACTGGAGAGCCACTACTCTAGAGAAAAGGAGACTTTTCTGCTATGATCCAGACCCAAAGTGTGGGGTGTGGTAGTGGGACAAGTCCCGGTGGAAAGGTCAGCTGTGAGGAGCAGTAGAGAAGAAAACAGACCAGGAGTCCAATATTAATAGCTGATTGGTTGCAGAAGGTGAGGAAAAGAAAAAAGAAAGTAAAGACTTAAGCCAATGTTTTGAGCCTCAGTGACTGAAGAAACACAGATTTGGTAGGGAAAAGGGGACACAGCTGGAGGGGAGTTCCATTTGGACATGTTGAATTCAAGATGTTGCAAAGAATTTCAGATGTTTAGCAAGCAACTGGAGGTTGAAATAAAAGCCATACGCTATGACCACAAGATGGAGGGCACAATATACAGCAGTGAGGACTGGATGATTCCTCAGAGGCCATTTCTTTTTTTTTAATTGAAGTAGAGTTGATTTACAATGTTGTGTTTGTTTCAGGTGTATAGCAAAGTGACTCAGTTATACAGATAGATAGATAGATAGATTCTTTTTCATATTCCTTTCCATTATAGGTTATTACAAGGTATTGGATATAATTCCCTGTGCCATACAGTATGTCTTTGTTGTTTATCTTTTTTATGTATAGTAGTGTGTATCTGTTAATCCCAAACTCCTAATGTATCCCTCACCCCCTTTCCCCCTTAGTAACCATAAGTTTTCTTCTATGTCTATGAGTCTATTTCTGTTTTGTAAATAAATTCATTTCTAACTCAGAGGCCATTCCTTATCCAGTCTGCTACTTATGGCTGTGTGAGTTTAAACAAGCCACTTAACCTCTCTGAGTCTGTTTGCATATATGTGAAATGTGGTTAATTAATACCTGCCCTGCCTACCTCACAAAGCTGTTGTATGAACGAAATGAACATGAAAGAGCTTTGAAAACTACAAAGTGTCATGTGACTGAAAGGTGTAAGACATATACAGTCAAATGATTTTTGACAAAGGCACAAAAGCAATCCAATGGAGAAAAAAGCCCTGTCAATAAATGGTGGTGGAGTAACTGGATATCTTTATGGAAATAAATTAACCTTGATCCCCTACCTCACACTAGACAAATGTAAGATGTGGGCTTTTTCACATGTTAACACTTGTGGAAACATTAAGTATTCTTCAGTAAATAAAATAAATGATTCACCATTAAATATTATTAATGTGACTTGATTTTGCTAAGTCAGCTGTAAATCATTGGATCCATAAATCTCTGCAATTACCACCCTTCTCTGTTATAAAGAGGGTCACTCAAACGGTGCCTTACATTGCTGCCAAGGACCTTAAACACCTATTTCTTTACTTGACTTATTAGGCTAACCATGCATAAAATAGCAGATCAAAAAGTTAGCTCTTTCTTATCAAGCAGATAAGATTTGCTTTCTTCACCTTAGCTAGGTGGAGGAAAGGTGAGGGGAGGAGAAATTTTCCTACAGATGGAGCCATTAAAGTGAATTACGTTAACTCGGAGTTAAAATGTTGCTTGAACCAGAAAGGAAAAATCTGTTGGTGGCTTGGGTCCAGTTGATACTGTTCTGAAACCCAGCTTTGGAAGTGCACTCACATTTTGAGGTGGAGGGCAGCCTTCAGTCCCTGTCAGGGCCGTACCTTCTTATCAGGAACAAAAGTATAGGGCCCCTTCTTTCCCTAGTACTTCTTCAAGATGACATCCAGGTCTCTAGGTGGGCTTCCAAGACTGCACCTGTCCACCCTAGAGAGTTATGGAAATTCCCCACATAACAGGAACTGCTGAGAATGGATCATCTGAGTCATGGCTTTTGCCATTCTCTTCACTTCTGGGTAAGAGTCCTCTCTCAGAGAGGGAAAGGCAGGAGGAGGGGCAGAAAAGGCAGGAAAACTCCACTCAACAAGGCACTTGTTAGACTAACTCAGTGAAAGTGAATTTGTAACCAATGGAAAATATTAAAAACTTGCATGATGTAAGAGTTTCACTGTTGTGTTCTCATATCCCTACTGCATAGGCATTAGGGAGTCAGTCTCACAAAATTTGATCTTTACTTATTAAAAGAGTTTCCTAGGGCCGCCAGAGCAAAGTACCACAAACTGGGTGGCTTAAAACAACAGAAATTTATTGTCTCACAGTTCTGGAGGTTAGAAGTCTGAAATCTAGGTGTCGGTAGGACCATGTTCTTTCTAGAACCTGCAGGTGAATCCTTCCCTGCTTCTTCCTAGCTTCTGCTGTTTTGCCAGCAATCTCTCGTGTTCCTTGACTTGCAGCAGCTGCCTCACTCTCTGCTTTTGTCATCACGTGGCATTCTCCCTGTGTTTCTCAGCCTTCGCGTGGCTGTCTTCACATAAGGACATCACTCATATTGGATCAGGGGTCCACACTCATATTGGATCAGGGGTCCACACTACTCAAGGATGATTACGTCTTCCTCATATTAACTAATTACATCTACAACAACCTTATTTCCAAATACGGTCACATTCTAAGGTACCGGGGGTTCGGGCTTCCAAGATATGTTTTTTCTTGGCTGCGAGGGGAGGGAGGAAGGAGGATACAATTCAATTCATAACACTGTCAAAGGACATCAGCTCATACCAGAAATCACACATGGGGTCCAAAATACATTTTCCTACCTGGAAGGAAAAACCAAAATTCAAAAAAATAAATAAATAAACCGTCATAAGATGCAGAATTTTGAAAAGTTAAGGTTTTACAGAAAGAGTTCAAAGGCAACTTGAATATTCCATTCAGGTTGATAGCATGGAACATATCAGAAAGCAAGATTAAAAAGCTGACAAAGTGACATCAAAAATTAAAGGTAGTATATTATAGTAAAATAGAAAATGAAGCAATAGGTAGTATGGTCTAGTGTCAAATCATCTTCTGGTTTCAAGCAGTTTACCGTGTCAGCAATGCCATAATCTAAACCATTTACTTCATTTATGGTGAGAACAGCATCTAAGCACTTCCTTCCTAAAGCCAATCACAGAATCCTAACATTGTTGTATGTCCACATAATCTGATTCAACATGAAATAATTTGTTTATTTAGTCAGTGCTACACTTAGCTGCCATAACTAGAAAGAACAGATGTTGTGAGAGGAGGTCTATTTATTTAGGCTTTTCACTAATGTGAAAATTTAATCCTCAACCTACAAAATGTACCCTGATTAAAATTCTTCATGGACCGTGTAAGTGAGTAAGACCAAACTGTATCTTATATCAAACACTATGTGTGTGACTGAATTTTGGTCAACCTCATCGTAATACAAACCAAAAGTTGGCAAGCTTTATTCGTAAAAGGCCAGATAGCAAATGTTCTAGGCTTTGTGAGCCATATGGTCTCTGTGGCAACTCTTCAGCTCTGCTGTTGTTGCACAAAAGCAGCCACAGACAATACGTAAACAAATGGGCAGCGTGGCTGTGTTCCAATAAAACTTTATTTAGAAAAACAGTCAGCAGGACAGAGGGCAGACCGTGTAAAGACACAGGTAGAAGACAGCCATCTACGAACCAGGGAGAGAGGTCTCAGAGGGAACCAACCCTGCTGATGCCTTAATTTTGGACTTCTAGCCTCCAGAAATGTGAGAAAATACACTTCTGTTGTTTTAAAAAAAAAACACAGATATCAGCCAAGATTTGGTCCATGGTTGTAGTTTACTGACCCCTAGATTAAACATACTAGAAGGGAGCTTGTTCTGTAAACTAAACTTGTAAGGTGTTCTTTATGACATGAAAAAGTCCTTTTTTCCCCTGTTCCCCTGCCCCGCACACTTTTGTTTTTGAAATTGAATTTAGAATATTGGATTTGCTTTAAACAAGGTAAACACATACTGAATGTGATTTCCATTGGAAGGAATCTTGAGCAGTGATTCTGCTTAGTCTCCTAACATCAAATAAACCTATTCTACTCTAAATAAAATCGTTTTTCCTAATAGCTAATCCCATTCTCTTCCGGCTACTTAAACCCATTTCTTCTGTAGAGAGAGTGGGCATCCAGCTTGTCACTTCCTTCAGTATCACCCACCTCAGGCCAATAATTTACTCGTAAAGTCCACCAAAGTTAATCAAGGATCATTTGGCTATAAGGTAGCTTGTCCTCTTGGGCAGTTCTTAAAGCCACAAGCACGTTCATAGAGGCAGTGATGTCTTAGCACAGCATTTGTAACCTTTTATGCATCTTTTTTTAAAAATTGGGGTATGGTTGCTTTACAATGTTGTGTTAGTTTCTGCTGTACAATGAAGTGAATCAGCTATATGTATACATATATACCTTCCCTCTTGGACCGCCTCTTTTAGCAAGCCTTTATCTCCATCCCCAACCCCTCCCTGCAACACTCCAAGCAGGTACAGTAAGTATTAAAGAAATTAAGTGGTCATTGGACTGGTTAAAATATGGTTTTTAAATATCCATTATTTAGTCATTTAGCACATTTGGCTTCCTCTGTAAAACTCATGTGTGAACCTTGAGAATAGAGTTGACCTGTGAGAGAGAACAGACTGCCTGCAGGAGGAACAGGCTTGTCACATCTGGGACTCCTCTAACCTGGCCGATGTGGTTCTACTGAGAAGCTTCAGGGCCCCTCACTGCATGGCACCTTCCAAGGCCCCAGGGAGGGGTCCTAGCTACGTGCTCACACAGTCAGACGTTTCTGTAAAATTTGCAAAAGTCAGTGTCTTAGTTCAGGCTGCTATAACAAAGTACCATGGACTGGGTGGCTTAGACAACAAACATTTCTTTCTCACGGTTCTGGAGGCAAGATCAAGGTGCAGGCAGATCCGGTGTGTGGTGAGAGCCCACTTCCTGGTTGGCTGTTTTCTTGCTGTATCCTCATCCGGCACAGAGCAGGGGGAGGGAAAGCAAGCTCTCTTGTGTTTTTTTATAAGGCTACTAACCCCGTTCGGGAGGGCTCTGACCTAATTAACTCCCCAAAGCCTCACCTCCTAATCACACTGAGGGTTAGGATTTCAACATATGAAGGGGGTCGGTGTGAGGACACAAACTTTTGGTCCGTAACAGTCAGATACTCAAATTCCAAACAGCTACAATGCTGTCTCTTTCCACTCCAGCTCAGTGTTGTGTTAGTTTCAAGTTTCAACTCAACCAGCAAAGTGGTTGAGTTTCATATATATATATACATATATATATTATTCTTTTCCATTATAAGTTTACTACAAGATATTGAATATAGTTCTCTGTGGTCTTTGTTTATCAGTCTCCATAAAGGTACTCTTCATAACACTTTCCCTCCTGTAGTGTGGTGGTGGAGTGGCTGTGGACATCCTTAATAAATATTCACTTCAAATTGGATTTACTTCTGAATAAGTGTTCACAGTCAAATCTAATTTTAGATTTTTTTTCTTAATGTGAGCTCCCACCCACCCCCAAACACACACACACACACACACACACACACACACACACACACACACACACACACACACTCACTCACACACCCCCCACCCCCAAGATCTATCTCTGTATCCTGACTATAATCTCAGAAAGGAAAAAGACCAAATGTGGTTGTAACACATAGGATGGAAGCTAAGTCAACTGAACTGCACCTGTTTGGAGAAAGTGTGGCCCCAAAAAGGGAGTAGTCAGGCTCCAGACTAGAAAAGGAAGCCCAGAAACCCAAAGTAGGCCATGTTTATCCTACACTGGCTGAGAAGAAACACACACAGCCAGGATGAACAAGCCATTGAGCTTACTCACCACATCTCTCCAGATTCCATCCTTAGTGTTTTCTTTTATAACAACTCATTCATCTCTCCAAATTCCTTCAACAAGAAGACAGTTACTATGGCCAAGAGCCATGAGTCTTCTGGCAATTGAAACAGAATATCTCCCATGCTAAAAAGTTGATAAATTGTCATTCTGCCTCCTTTAAACATGGGTCAGCCCCTTCAGAGTATAAACAATGCTGTGACCATGGAAACAAAAGGTCAGGTTCTGGATCTGCAAGGCTGAAGCCAACCTGGTTAGCCTGGTCTGGGCAGCTAGCCAAGTCCCCAAGGGACAATCCTTTATCTTGATGTCACCACCTCCAAACTATGGCACTTTAGAGAAAAGGTGATATCCGGAAAACCAGATGAACCCTAAACTGTTTTCGAATTAGATCACCACGACCATGCCACATCCAGGCAGATATTCTCAAAGAAAAACAGATTAATAAATTCCCAAAATGTATTCATACTTCTTTGGTGATGAAAGGGAATCTCAAACTTTGTATAGGAAAATAAATTTTCTACTGGTTATATCATGAAGAAAAACCTTCTCTGCTGTAGTTCTGAAGACTTTCTCTTTCCAATTCTCCACCCCTCAAGCCTACAACCATCTCTTCTGATCACAGCTACTATGTGCCAGGCACCAAATATTTATTATTTGCAGTTCTTCCAACTGCCTTGCCAAGTAAACATTATTGCTTACACAGATGAAGAAACCGGTTGAGTAACTTGTCCATAATTACAAAGCCATGAGGTGGTAGAGCCAAATTTAAAATGATGCTTTTCAAAGTATTCTGCTCTCTCAAAATTGCCAGCATTTTCCAGACTACTTTGAATCCAGAGTAAATAGTGGTATATCAGTTCTACCATTTATTCTTTTTTAAAAAGTAAGAATTGACAATAGGTATTAGGCACCTAGGTATTCACCTGTGACTGGAGTGGCAAAGGAGTAAAGGCATCTATGAAAATGTGTTACTTAAAAAAAATAGACTTCTCCAGGGACCTCCCTGGTGGCGTAGTGGTTAAGAATCTGCCTGCCAATACAGGGGACACGGGTTCAAGCCCTGGTCCAGGAAGATCCCACATGCCACAGAGCAACTAAGCCCGTGTGCCACAACTACTGAGCCTGCGCCCTAGAGCCTGCGAGCCACAACTACTGAGCCCGAGTGCCACAACTACTGAAGCCTGCGTACCTAGAGCCCGTGCTCCACAACAAGAGAAGCCACTGCAATGAGAAGTCCTCGCACTGCAACGAAGAGTAGCCCCTGCTCGCCACAATTGGAGAAAGCGTGTGTGCAGAAATGAAAATCCAATGCAGCCAATAATAAATACAATTGAAAATATATAGATAGATACTTCTCCAAAGAAGACATACAGATGGACAACAAGCACATGAAAAGATGCTCAACATCACTAATTATTAGAGAAATGCAAATCAAAACTACTATGAGATATCACCTCACACCAGTCAGTCAGAATGGCCATCATCAAAAAATCTACACGCAGTAAATGCTGGAGAGGGTATGGAGAAAAGGGAACCCTCCTACACTGTTGGTGCGAATGTAAATTGGTACACCCATTATGGAGAACAGCATGGAGGATCCTTAAAAGACTAAATATAGAACTATCATATGATCCAGCAATCCCACTCCTGGGCATATATCCAGAGAAAACCATAATTTGAAAAGATACATGCACCCCAATGTTCATAGCAGGACTATTTACAATAGCCAAGACAAGGAAGCAACCTAAATGTCCATTGACAGAGGACTGGATAAAGAAGATGTGGTACATATATACAGTGGAATATTACTCAGGCATAAAACAGAACGAAATAATGCCATTTGCAGCCACATGGATGGACCTAGAGATTGTCATACTAAATGAATTAAGTCAGACAGAGAAAGACAAATATCACAATATTACTTGTATGTGGAATCTAAAAAAAAAATGGTACAAATGAATTATTTACAAAACAGAAATAGAGTCACAGATGTAGAAAACAAACCTATGGTTACCAGGGAGGAAAGGCAGGGGAGGGATAAATTGGGAGATTGGGATTGACATGTACACACTACTATATGTAAAATAGATAACTAATAAGAACTGACTGTTTAGCACAGGGAACTCTACTCAGTACTCTGTAATGGCCTATATGGGAAAAGAATCTAAAAAAGAGTCGATATATGTATATGTATAACTGACTCACTTTGCTGTGCACTTGAAATTAACAAAACATTGTAAATCAACTATACTCCAATAAAAGTTTTTCTAAAAATTAAAAAGTAAAATAAATATAAAATTTTAAAATATACTTAAAAAATTTTACTGCCACTTCAAAGCTTCAGAAGAGGAGGTCTCTTTTAGATTGAAGATTCTTGGCTTTACTAAATACCATGGAACCTCTGGCATACTGATAACATTCTCTACCTTGATTGGTTTCACAGGTATATACTTACATGAAAATTCATGAGTTATGCCCTTTACTGGATATATATTATACCTCATTTAAAATAAAGAGCATGGTACAGGACAGTGTGTACAGAAAGCTTGCATTTGCATAAGAAGGAGTGGGGAGATTCTCTAAGTACTTGCTTGGATAGGCATATAATGTGTCTGGAATGATGCAGAAAGAGCTGGCAACAATGGTTGTTTGGGGCACTGAGCGACGATGTAAGGTGGATGGAGACATTTGCACTGTATATCCTCCTGCATCTGGTGAATTTTTACTATGTGAATGGCTTATCTGTTTTAAAAATTAGTAAATAAATAATTTCAAGGAAAAAGAAACACACAAAACCCACAAAATTTCCATGTATGTACCAAAATCAGTCCAGAAAGTCGGTCTGCATTTGCGATGCTTGAGGGAGTGCAATGATAAAGTGGAGATTTTCAAATACAGTATTCTATTTTTTCAGTAGCAGGAGAAATTATGAGGATTTGCACTCCCTCTCTCCACGGTAGTTGTTATGACATTCAGGTAATGATGGGGGATGAGGGTGAGGTTGGTGGGTACATGGAAAAGGAACATCTAACTTATTCGGAGGCAAACCTGCGTTGGTAATTACCATGAATGAATAATTGTTGCTGGGTATGATTTTACATTTTTGCTTTTGTCTTTCAACTCTTTGCTTTCCTTCTATTTTTATTCTTCTCGAGTATGTGCATGTCATAGAAAGTAGAGATGAGAAATTCAGAGCAAATTCTGTTCAGAGGGCATCAATTCAGATGCTATTGGGGTTAAGGAAACAATGATGTACATGAAAACTAGAAAAAAACAGATCAATCCATGTGTCTCGTTTAGACCCCTATTCCAATACGACTTGTCCCTTTCCTCCCCAACTCCCGAGATGGCTTGTTCTTTCGTTAGGAGGTGTTTGTGTGTGGCAGCTGTCATCTCGAAAATGTCGAGTTATTTGTCCCTTGTTATCTGCAGGTTTCAGACCACTTTGCAAGAAAACACATGATTATTTTAGATCTAAATTAATTAACAAATGAGGAAGAGAAGAAATTTAATGATGAGCACAAGATACCTCAGTAAAATAATTTCACAAGCACAACAAGGATTGTTAAAAAAAAAAAAAACAAACAAGAAACTTTTCTTCAAGTCTTTGTTTCCTCTTAGTTTTACTGAGCTCTCCTACAGTGTGTCGAAAGAACTTTATGCTCCACTTTGTTTCTAGGTATCTCTAGAGATAAGTTTACCATTTCCTACAACAGGTTTCTCAGCCTCAGCACTACTGACATTTTGGGCTAGATCATTCTTTGTTGCAGGGGGGCCGTCCTGTGCATCCTAGGATGTTCAACAGCACGCCTGGCCTCTACCTACTAGATGCCAGTAACACACCCAGTCATGACAACCAACAATGTCTCCAGATATTGCCAAATGGCGCCTGAGGGGCAAAATTGTCCCCAGTCGAGAGCCACTGCCCTAATATTTAGAGATCTTTATTTTTAGGAAATACGCCGCCAGCATCCTTATTTCCAGAAAACAGGCACATGTATGCAACAGTGCATATGTATACCCACAGACTCCAGCCTTAAAAAAAGAATTTATAAGCTTTTAAGAGGAAGTATACTGGTGGTCATTTATTTTGAAATATTTTTTAAAAAATATGATGGAATGAGTGATAGATAAGTGATAAAACAAGTACAGTAAAATGTTAACTGTAGAATCTACGTGGTAGGTATATGAGTAGTCACTGCAACATTCTTTCAACTTTTCCGTATGTCTGAAAATTTTTCATCATAAAATATTGGAGAAAAAGATTTTATGAATATTTGACTATCGCAAGCTAGAAAATCAAGAGGTTCATTTTACTTAATTATCTTAGAGAAAGTAAGGAAAACATCTCACTGTCAGTGCTAACAGGGATATTCTTTTTCTTCCAAACCATGTTGTGAAATCTAAGTAATCTAATCACATGGAAGAACTACCTAATTGTCGTGAGGCAGATCAAAATAGTGAGCATTGATTATAGCTGAAAGAGGACTTAGATTCACTAACTGTCCCATTTTGCAAATGAAGAAACTAAGTCCAGGAGAGAGCATGCCCTGTATCTTTAAGGAATTGCTTTAGGGACTTCCCTGGTGGGGCAGTGGTTAAGAATCCGCCTGCCAGTGCAGGGGACACAGGTTTGATCCCTGGTCCGGGAAGATCCCACATGCCGTGAAGCAACTAAGCCTGCGAGCCACAGCTACTGCAGCCTGCACGCCTAGAGCCCGTGCTCCTCAACAAGAGAAGCCACCGCAATGAGAAGCCCACGCACCGCAACGAAGAGTTAAAGAGTAGCCCCTGCTCTCCGCAACTAGAGAAAGCCTGCACACAGCAACGAACACCCAAAGCAGCCCCAAATAATAATTAATTAATTTTTTAAAAAATAAAGAAATGCTTTACACAGGAGCCTTTTTCTAGTCTTCTAGTTTCAAGGATTCTGTCAGTGAACGTTTATTTTAAAATAATCTTAAACACTATTTCCCCCTGGGAGCCTCACGGCCCAATAAAATAATATACTGAAATATTCAAGTTAAACCAGATACATCACCTTCTGAAAAACTCTTCTTACCCTTAGTTATAGTGACTGTTGCCTTTAAGCAGTTCATTAGACCAAAATTCGGCCAATGTTTATTCAAAATATCATATGTCAGGAACCGTGTATACAGTACTGACCGTGAGAGCACTGTAAATTGTAGAGATTTATACCAATGTGAAATGGCTGTGCTGTTGTCCTGTTGTCCTAAGACTTTTGGAATCAGATGACTCCACGGGTACTGGCTAGATTCTTTGAGTTTAGTATTTTACAAATTTTTAAAAAGCAGGCACGGAATGAAAGATGCTCAAAAATCATCAGAAAATGCAAATTAAAACCATAGTAAGAGACTACTATACATAACCTCCCCCCAGAATGTCTAAAATTCAAACACCTGATACTTCGAGGTGTTGGCAAGGATGTAGTACAAACTGGGACACTCATACATAGCTGATAGGAGTGCACGATGGTACAGACACTTTGGAAAACAGTGTGGCAGTCTGTTATAGAGTTAAACATAACCTACCATACAACCCAGAAATTCCACTCCTAGATATTTGCCCAAGATAAATGAAAATATGTCTAAACAAAGAACTGTACACAAATGTTCATAACAGCCTTAACATGGCAGCTAAAAGCCAGAAATATTCTGTATCTATCAACAGGCAAATAGATAAACTGTGGGTATATTCATACAATGGAACAGTAGGCAGCAACAACGAGGAACAAACTACTAACACAACATTGATTCATTTCAAAAACGTTACGCTGAGAAGAGGATTCTCACACTTTGAGAACCACTGCATTACTCCAATACTTACAAATTGTTCAATCTCATATAGCTACTTGTTTTCATGATATCTTTTCTCACTGATGCAACAGACGTGACACTCCATGTTACTATGAGCATATGGTCTAAGAAGTAACTTGTAAGCGCTGCCACAGTAGAATCAGTTTTAGAACTATACAGGAATTGTGAGGTCAATCACCACAATTTCCCAACCCTTTTCAAAAAAATCTCCTTAAAGTGCACCAGTTCTGCCTTTCCCCTTGTCAAACCCAGAATGCTGAAAAAACAGAATTTTCATCAATTTAGGACCCTGCAGTTCTTCCAGTTCTTAATCTGAAATACCAATTTTTTTTTTTTTTTTTTTTTTTGTGTGTGTGGTACGCGGGCCTCTCACTGTTGTGGCCTCTCCCGTTGCGGAGCACAGGCTCCGGACGCGCAGGCTCAGCGGCCATGGCTCACGGGCCCAGCCGCTCCGCGGCATGTGGGATCTTCCCGGACCGGGGCACGAACCCGTGTCCCCTGCATCGGCAGGCGGATTCTCAACCACTGCGCCACCAGGGAAGCCCTGAAATACCAATTTTTATTTGACAACATTGACCCATGTAGACAGCAGAAGATATGCAGGTTTATCTGGGTCTTTGTGGCTTCCTTTGATTTCTACTCCTGCAGCTTCCCATCTCTAGCAGTTCTTTCGGACTTGGTTTCCCCCTTCCCCTCTCTCGTCCTCCCCCATTGGGTCAGTTTATTCTCAAATTAAGAGCACTTCTTTCATTGATTTTTTTTTTTTTTTTTTTTTGCCATTTCTTCTCAGTCAATAAATGACCGATACTGACAGGGTTTTTGTTTGGTCGGTTGCTCTTATGTTGTTTTGTTCTGATATGTGTCTCTAGCTGTAAAAATTCTACCTCTACAGTTTTACATACCTTGATTCTTTCAAATCTTTACAGACTCTCCAGAAAACTTGCTACACATGTGCCGTTTTCCTGACATTTTACTGAATATTTATATAATACATAAAATATGTTCTCAAGCAACCTTGACTCGGGGTGAGAGATTACAAATTAAATTACTACCCCCAGACACCTGAGCACTGACTTCACTGGCCAGCTGATCCCATTCATTAATATTTGGCCAGAGAATGTCTATCTCAGCTTCATCTACACTCCCAATTAACTCTTGCTTTATAGAAAACAAAATCACCTCTACTCCTCTCAATTTAAAAATGAACAGGTGGGGACTTCCCTGGTGGCACAGTGGTTAAGAATCTGCCTGCCAATGCAGGGGACACAGGTTCGAGGCCTGGTCCAGGAAGGTCCCACATACCACGGAGAAACTAAGCCCGTGCACCACAACTACTGAGCCTGTGTGCCACAACTACTGAAGCCCACGTGCCTAGAGCCCGTGCTCCGCAACAAGAGAAGCCGCCGCAATGAGAAGCCTGCACACCACAACGAAGAGTAGCCCCCGCTCACCGCAAGTAGAGAAAGCCCATGCACAGCAACAAAGACCCAACACAGTCAAAAATAAATAAATTTAAAAATAAAGTAAATAAGTTTTAAAGAAAACTAAAAAACTTGCAGAAGAAAAATAGGAAAAAGATTTTTTAATCAAAATGAAAGTGTGGGTATTCTCACTCTCAATATGATTCCTTTAACCCTATTTCCTCCCCCACCCATATAGATAACCACTTCTATTTATTTCTTATCTATCTTTTCCTTTTCCTAATACATCCAAACCAGCATGAATATATTTCATATATTCCTAACTCTTTCAGAAAAGGAAGTATCCACTACTCTTTACCTTGCTTTTCTCATTTAATAATAAATACTGTTGGTTTTTTATTTCAGTACATAAAGCATTTTTATAGCTAAATAGTATTCTACTGTGTGAATATACCATGATTTATTTAATCAATCTCTTATTAACGGCCACTCGGGTTGTTTCCAAACCTCTGCAATTATAAACAATGCTGCAATAAATCACCTTATGCATATGCCAACAAAATATAATCATGATTATCTTATCTCTAGGAAATAATATCATGGATCTGTTTTCATTATACTTTTCTCCATTTCTAAACTTACAATTAACATGTATTACTTTTATAAGGAAAAATAATAAATGTTATCATTTTTACAGGACTTTTTAAAAAATAAATTTATTTATTTATTTATTTATTTATGGCTGCGTTGGGTCTTTGTTGCTGTGCACGGGCTTTCTCTAGTGTGGCGAGCAGGGGCTACTCTTCGTTGTGGTGCACGGGCTTCTCATTGCGGTGGTTTCTCTTGTTGCAGAGCATGGGCTCTAGGCATGCAGACTTCAGCAGTTGTGGCACATGGGCTCAGTAGTTGTGGCTTGTGGGCTCTAGAGCACAGGCTCAGTAGTTGTGGTACATGGGCTTAGTTGCTCCGCAGCATGTGGGATCTTCCCAGACCAGGGCTTGAACCCGTGTCCCCTGCATTGGCAGACAGATTCTTAACCACTGCGCCACCAGGGAAGCCCTCACTTTGCTATTTTAATCATGTGAACGTACAACCTCTTCTTTAAAAAGTTAAACTCATGTAAGCTGTAGAGCTGAAACAGAGCCTTACATTTGCTGATCAGATTGAGGAAGTGCAATAATTTATTGTAGCCAACGCTGGAGAAAATTCATCTTTTCGAATGAATGCCTTTATTTTTAAATAAAATTTAATTCTCAACCACTGTGCCACCAGGGAAGTCCCACAGGACATATTTTTGAAGTACCCAAACTCTTTGCAAACAATAGTTTTTAGTTAGAATACTTGGAGATGCTGAAAGCTGGCAGCCTGTTCCAGCCATCTAAAAGTAGCTCGACACGCCCCTATCCCCATAACTTGCCCCCCCCAAAAGAAACCAAAAATAAATATCACCACTAAGCACAATGAGAGACTACCATCTACAGTGAAGGACAAAGGAAACTCCAAAATGTTTTGCATTTTTCTCGTGCTACCTCATGACATTTTGTCGTACTTAGCAATTCCCCTAACTTTAGTACACCTGCCGCTTGCCCATGGTACAAAATCATTCTTAAACTAGTTAACAACCTACTCCCCTGCCCCCACCCAAAACATGTATATTTAGGAAGAGATAACTCATCTCTCTCTCTTTTTAAAAAATTGTTTTTAGATATTTACTAATCAAACCAAAAAGCAATGCTGGGGATAAATCATACCAAGGCACGCATGTCACTACATAACAGGCCTTGACATTGCTAATCATTTCTTTTTGTTCTGCTTTTAACTATTACTTTATATTTATAACTACCCTTTGTTTTATAACGTTAAGAATTTTAATGGATTGTGACCAGTAATAGACTTCATTTACCTACACTCAAGTTTCACTTACAAGAAACATAGTAAGCTCCCTTGGGCTTAACAATCAAATGAAACAGAGAGGACATTCTGTTTTCTTTTTGAATTATCTGATACATTATAAATATTTGAAAATTCCTAATTCCAGAAGGCTCTTTTTTGGGGATGCTTCCTCATCCTTAATTTTTCACTTGTTTTATGTTGCAATACTTCTTTAATTACACTGAAACACTGACCCGCTCAGTATTTACTGAGAATCAACAATGTTAGATGGCATTCTTGAAAAAGAGAAAAGTTCAGGTAAGGATTGGAGTGAAACCAGAACTACTATTCACCAGGTAAAAGAATGATAAACATGTTTTATGATAAAAAATGGATCAGAAAACATTATTCAGCCATAAAAAGGAATGAAATTTTGATATATGCTACAACATGGATGGATCTTGAAAACATTTTGCTTAATGAAATAAGCCAGAAACAGAAGGACAAATAATGTATGATTCCACTTATATGAGGTACCTAGAATAAGCAAATTCATAGAGACAGAGAGCAGAATAGAAGTTACCAGGGGCTGAGGAATGGGGAAAGGGGAAGTTATTGTTCAGTTGGTACAGAGTTTATGTTGGGGATGATGAAAAGCTTTTGGGTATAGATAGTGGTGATGGGTATACAACATTGTGAATGTATTTAATGCCTCTGATTGTACACTTACGAGTGGTTAAAATAATAAAAATATTGTATATTTTACCACAATTTAAAAAATCAATTTAAAAAAGGTCAAGGGAAAAAATGTATCAGGACTTATAGGCCAATGGGAAAGACTGAACACACACGTAACACTCCATCCCATAACACTCAAATTCCATTGATATGACAGAAATTATACTTTTAAAAAAGAATAAATAACAATACTAAGCATAAACTTAACAAGAAAGGTTCAAAACTTATATGAGGAAAATGACAAAACTCCTAAAAGACCAAATGTAGCCTTGAAACAATGGAAAAGACCATATTTGGAGATAGGCAGACCTAACATCATAAAGGATGTCAACTAATTCTAAGTACAGTTGACCCTTAAACAACACAGGTTTGAATGCACAGGTCCACTTATAAGTGGATTTTTTTCAATAAATATACAAAAATACATGAGTAGAACATCATATGCAAAACTTGTATTGTAGTGGACAGCCTTACATAGCCATAAAGGTGAGTGATATTTAATATAAAATTAATGTTAGTTTTCTTACTGTTTTATAACTTAGCTCTCAAAGAATTACATTATTGTACAGTATGCCTCTCCCTCTCATAATGGGAGAAGCTTCATATCAGCCTATCATCACAGGTAAGTGGTTTTTTAAAAAGTGTAACAATTTTCCCAATACTGTATTATGAATATGACTGTAATACTGTATGCCATAACATTTTATAATGACTCATTCATTAGTGTATAGGCTAGGCTACCATGAAGCAATTGTATCGATTACACTAGGCTACCTTAAAGCAATCATGTTACTGCTTCTTCATTATCAATGCATGAATCGTGATATCTGTAAATAAATATGAATTTCTTTTTCATATTATCTTTTCATTTTTGATGTCTAGCATTAGTAACACATATAACACATATCCCAATGTTTTGTATCAGATAGGACAATTTTGATATAGGTACTGACAGGCAGATAATTCATCTTGTAAACAGATAATGTAAACTTACAGTAAATGCAGTACAGTACTGCCAATGTATTTTCTCTTCCTTATGATTTCTTAATAACATTTTTCTTCTCTCTAGCTTACTTTATTATAAGAATACAGCATATAATACATATAATATACAAAGCATATATTGACTGTTTATGTTATTGGTAAGGCTCCCAGTCAACAGTAGGCTATTAGTAGTTAAGTTTGGGGGGGAGTAAAAAGTTATACACAAAAATGTTGCAGGATACATACACAGAAATCTCTTGCATTCCTATATACTAACAACAAAAGGGCAGAAAGAGAAGTTGAGGAAAGAATTCCATACACCACTGCAACAAAGAGAATAAAATACCTAGGAGTAAACCTACGTAAGGAGGCAAAAAACCTGTACTCAGAAAACTATAAAACACTGATGAAAGAAATCAGATGACATAAACAGATGGAGAGATATACCATGTTCTTGGATTGGAAGAATCAATATTGTGAAAATGACTATACTACTCAAAGCAGTCTACAGATTCAGTGTAATCCCTATCAAATTACCAATGGCATTTTTCACAGAACTAGAACAAAAAATTTTACAATTTGTATGGAAACACAAAAGACCCTGAACAGACAAAGCAATCTTGAGAAAGAAAAATGGAGCTGGAGGAATCAGGCTCCCTGACTCCAGACTATACTACAAAGCTACAGTAATCAAGACAGTATGGTACTGGCACAAAAACAGAAATATAGATCAATGGAACAAGATAGAAAGCCCAGAGATAAACCATGCACATATGGTCACCTTATCTTTGCTAAAGGAGGCAAGAATATATGATGGAGAAAAGATAGCCTCTTCAATAAGTGGTGCTTGGAAAACTGGACAGCTACATGTAAAAGTATGAAATTAGAACACTCCCTAACACCATACACAAAAATAAACTCAAAATGGATTAAAGACCTAAATGTAAGGCCAGACACTATCAAACTCTTAGAGGAAAACATAGGCAGAACACCCTTTGACATAAACCACAGCAACATCTTTTTTGACCCACCTCCTACAGTAATGAAAATTATAACAAAAATAAACAAATGGGACCTAAATAAACTTAAAAGCTTTTGCACAGCAAAGGAGACCACAAACAAGATGATAAGACAACCCTCAGATGGGAGAAAATATTTGCAAATGAAGCAACTGACAAAGGATTAATCTCCAAAATATACAAGCAGCTCATGCAGCTCAATATCAAAAAAACCAAACAACCCAATCAACCAAAAAATGGGTGGAAGACCTAAATAGACATTTCTCCAAAGAAGACATACAGATGGCCAACAAACACATGAAAAGATGCTCAACATCACTAATTATTAGAGAAATGAAAATCAAAACTACAATGAGGGCTTCCCTGGTGGCGCAGTGGTTGAGAGTCCACCTGCCAATCGCATGGGACACAGGTTCGTGCCTTGGTCCGGCAAGATCCCACATGCCACGGAGCAGCTGGGCCCGTGAGCCATGGCTGCTGAGCCTGCGCGTCCGGAGCCTGTGCTCCACAACGGGAGAAGCCACAACAGTGAGAAGCCCACATACCGCAAAAAAAAAAAAAAAAAAAAAAAAAACCCACTGCAATGAAGTATCACTTCACACTGGTCAGAATGGCCATCATCAAAAAATCTACAAATGATAAATGCTGAAGAGGGTGTGGAGAAAAGGGAACCCTCATACACTGTTGGTGGGAATGTAAATTGATACAGCCACTATGGAAAACAGTATGGAGGTTCCTTAAAAAATTAAAAATAGAACTACCATATGACCCAGTAATCCCACTACAGGGCATATACCCAGAGAAAACCATAATTCAAAAAAGCACATGCACCCCAATGTTCATAGCAGCACTATTTACAATAGCCAGGACATGGAAGCCACCTAAATGTCCGTCAACAGAGGAATGGATAAAGAAGATGTGGTACATATATACAATGGAATATTACTCAGCCATAAAAAGGAATGAGATTGGGTCATTTGTAGAGACATGGATGGACCTAAAGAGTGTCATACAGAGTAAAGTAAGTCAGAAAGAGAAAAGCAAATATCATATAATAACGCATATATGTGGAATCCAGAAAAATGGTATAGATGATCTTAGTTGCAAAGCAGAAATAGAGACACAGACGTAGAGAACAAATGTATGGATACCAAGGGGGAAAGGGGTGGGGTGGGAGGAATTGGGAGACTGGGAATGACACATATACCTTTTTGATACTATATGTAAAATGGACAACTGATGGGAACATGATGTATAGCACAGGGAACTCACCTAGTGTACTGTGGTAACCTAAATGGGAGGGAAGTCCAAAAGGGAGGGGATATCTGTATGTGTATGGCTGATACATTTTGTTGTGCAGTGGAGGCTAATACAACATTGTAAAGCAACCATACTCCAATGAAAATTAATTTAAGAAAATACTGTGGTCCTCCAAAGGGTCACAGTACATAAATTTTAAAAGTTATACACAAATTTTCAACTGTGTACCTAACAAAAACAAGCTCATCTAAAACAAGGAAAGTCTGAGAAACTGTCACACCAAGAGGAGCCTAAGGAGACATGAAAACTAAATCCAATGTGACATCCTGGATGGGATCCTGGAATGGAAAAAGGACATTAGGTAAAAACCAAAGAGATCGGAATGAAGTATGCACTGTAGTTAACCCTAACCCTTGCATTATTCAAGGATCGACTGTATACATATTTAATACTATTGCAATAAAAAATATCATCAGAGGGACTTCCCTGGCGGTCCAGTGGTTAGGAATCTGCACTTCCACTGTGGGGGGCACGGGTTCCATCCCTGGTCGGGAAAATAAGATCCTGCATGCCACAGGGCACAGCCAAAAAAAGAAAAATCAGATTTTTGTCTCCTGGACTTGATTATAAAGTACTTTAGGAAGGACAAGCAAGCAAGAATAGCCAAGAAACACCTGAAAAAGATAGGCAGTGATGGGGGTTTGCCCTATCAGGTACTGATAGGGCAATAATCCAAATAGGGCATAACCCAAAGCGAAAAATAAGTATCCAAGAGTTCACACTGATATAAATAAATAAATAAATAAATAAATAAATAAATAAATAAATGCAGACGAGACAAATCTCTCGTGCATTATTCCATTTAATTTATGTCGATAATCTGACCTCAAGGAAATAGAGCCTAACTCCCCACTCCTTAAGTGTGGGCTGCACATAGTGACTTCCTTCCAAAGAGGACAAAATAGAAAACAAGGGGAGAAAGGAGTAACTTTACAGTGAAGAAATCTGACAAATACTACCTCAGCCAAGTGATCAAGGTCAACATCAACAGTGACAAATCGTGTTGATATGTGCCCTTGATATAATGTGATGAGAATGGCACTTTACCTCTGTGCTCTTCTGCCCCAAAGCTCATAACCTCAGTCTAATCATGAGAATAACATCAGACAAATGCCCCAATAGAGGGGCATTCTACAATATATCTGACCAGTGCCCCTTGAAACTGTAGAGCTCATCAAAAACAAGGAAAGTCTGAGAAACTGTCACACCAAGAGGAGCCTAAGGAGACATGAAAACTAAATCCAGTGTGGTATCCTGGATGGGATCCTGGAATGGAAAAAGGACATTAGGTAAAAACTAAAGAGATCTGAATGAAGTATGCACTGTAGTTAATAATAACATATCAGTAATGGTTGATTAATTGTAACAAAGGTACCATGCTAACTTAAGATGTTAATAATAGGGGAAACTGGGTGTGGGGTATATGGGAACTTTCTCTACAATCTTCTCAATTTTTTTGTAAATCTAATACTGTCCTAAAAAAGGTCTATTGAAAAAAATGCTGCACAAAACGGTTTTGTTGATGTCACCTTTTGGCCTTTGCCATAGGTTAACTGGAGAATATACCTAGAAGTGAAAATGCTGGGTCATATAATTCAGCTTTGCTAGATATTGTCAAATTGATCTTAAAATTCTTGTACCAATTTTCATCCACACCATCAGTGTATAAGAAATCTAATTCCACCCCCGCTTCCCCCATAACACTTGTGTACTCTTTGATGTTTGTATTTTCAGACTTAATTTTTTGAAAATTTACTGGGTGGAAACTTGACAGGGATAGTTGTATTAACTTGCATTTCTGCCGTTGCTGGTGAGGTCGATTATCTTTTCCTGTTTCTTGACCATTAGGCCTTTCTCTTCTGTGTATTCATGTTTGTTAAGTTTGACCAAGTTCCTATTTAATGAGTTGCCTGTTGTCTTTAACATTGTGATTTCTGGCTCTTCATGTAGTTTAGAACATTTGTATATTATATAAGTGTCCAATGTTTTTAAACCATTTTAATAGTGTCTTTTATGTCAGAAAACTTTCAAATGTTGATGTAGTTAAATTTATCTTTTTTTTCTTTATGGCATACACATTCTGTTGTTCCTTTGAAAAATCTATCCTATTGAGATAATAAAGCAATCTCCTATATTTCCATCTGAAAAAATAAATAAAGCATATAAAAAAGCATATTACAAAGCCTCAATAATTTAAAGTAGGGTATTGGCACATAAGCAGAGTATGGAATCTTGGCATATAAAGGTGGCATCTCAATACAGTGGCAAAAAGATGGACCTTTAATAAATGGTAGTGGGGTAACTTGTTAGCTATACAGAAAAAGATAAAATAGGATCTGACAAATTCCAAATAGAACAGAGATTTAATAGTAAAAAAGTAAGCCACATGTCTAGGACAGATCATATGTGAATTCTTCTATAAATCAGGAATGTAAAAAACCTTCCTAACTAGGACGCATCCAGAAACAAGAAGAGAAAAATATTGCTAAATTTGACCACATAAAATTGAAAAAAGAAAACTGCATGCCAAAAAACATCACAAACCAAGGAAAAGGACAAATGGCAAATAAGGAATATTTGCAACTTTCATCACAGATAAAGGTTTAATTTCCTTTATGTAATTGTTTAAAAATAGATAACTAAAAGGCCATCTGCCCCATAAAAAAAAATGGGAAAGAGAAAAGAACACACATTTCAAGAAAAAGAAATGCAAATAAAATAGTCTTTAAACATGAAAAGATGCTCAGCCTTGCTGGTAATAAAAGAGATGCAAATTAAGTTACACAAAGATACCATTTCTCACCTATCAGATTGGCAAAATCCAAAAGTTTGATGACAAACTGGCTGGAGCCCCAGTGCAAAGTTGAAAAAGAAGCAGTTAAAATTGACTTCCTGGTCCCATGATCTCAATATTTAACCATTAAATGTGATGTAGACTTTTTGTAGATACACTTTACCAAACTGAGGAAGTTCCCTTCTTAGTTTGTTGAGAATCTATATTTTTTATAATTTTTAATTTCATTAAGTGATTTTTCTGGGGAATTCCCTGGCGGTTCAGTGGTTAGGACTCCTGCACTTCCACTGCAGGGGACATAGTTTCAATTCCTGGTCAGGGAACTAAGATCCTGCAAGCCACGCAATGTGGCCAAAAAAAAAAAAGATTTTCTGCATCTGATGAACTGATAATGTAGTTTTTTTCCCCTTTAGTCTGTTAATGAGATGAAATACATTGATTTTGAAATGTTAAACTGATCTTGAATTCCTGAAATGAATCCCACTTTGTCATGATATATTGTCCATTTTTAAGTATTGTTGGATTTGATTTGTAATATTTTTTCTAGGATTTTGGAGTCAATGTTCACGGGAGATATTACACTTTCATTTTCCTCTTGTAATTTCCTTGTTAGATTTTGGTCTTAAGGTTATGATGGCTTCATAAAATAACTATGAGAGTGTTTCTGCTGTTTCTATTCTTCGGAAAAATTTGAATAAGACTGCCGTTGTTTCTTCTTTAAATTTTGAAAGAATTCACCATTGAAGTGAACTGGGCCTGGAGTTTTCATTATGGGAGGCTTTAAATTGTGGATTCAATTTCTTTAAAAGATATAAGACTCTTCAGGTTTTATTCAGATTCTCTGTATCTTCTTGAGTAAATTTTGGTAAATTGTATTTTTTGAAAACTTTATCCATTTCATGTAAATTTTCATATCTTGCCTTTCCTATAACTAAGTAAATCTAAAAATATCCAAATGGTTGATGGGAAAATGTTCTTTTTTCTAAAATAATTCAAGCTTATAAATTATTTGTTCAAGAACAAATAATTAAGTTAGAACATCACTATTTTGTAATCCCAAATGAAATCATGGAAATAGGCAATCATTAAAAGCTGCTCAAACATTAAGTGATAAGCTGATGGGAAGTTTTATAATGGTTGATTTAGGCTGACACCACTTGAACCACTGATCAGTTTTAATGCTCCCAAAAGAGAAGTAATCAGACATTACGTGTTGCCTCTTGCAATACAACACAAAGTATATACCACTACCTATGAAACAGTCATGCAAAAAAAAAAAAAAGTCAAATTCGAATCTAATTATGTCTGGTGATTTAACTATCAGTTGACAGGTAACATAGGGACCAAAAGAACATGTTAAATGACACCACAAGGAGGTAATCAGCAACATTCAAAATATAGTAAGTTCAATAGGGAAAGGACCTGGTTTCTTCAATGACTAAATTATAAGAAAAAAAAAAGAGGAAGTGGGTTCAATAAATTAAAAGAGAATTAACAAACTTAACAGCAACCATATACAATGTGTAGACACCCTGTTTAGACACTGATTTGAAAAAACCAACTATAATAAAAAGAAAAAACCTTGACATAATTGAGGAAATTTGAATACCAAGAGGATATTTCATATGATTAAGGGATTATTATTCATTTCTTTGGTGTGATAATAGTAATATAGCTTTCTTTAAAGAGTCCTTGTGTTTTAGAGATACATGCAAAAGTATTTACTGGTGAAATTATACATCTGGGATATATTTCAAAATAATTGGGGGGGCAGTGGTTAAAGATAGTGGGGGAGTGTAGCTGAAATAAGATTGGCCATGTGTTAATTGTGGAAGCTGAGGGATGGGTACATGGGGGGTTGTTATATTATTCCCTCTACTTTTATATATATTTAGAAATTTCCAGAATAAAAAGTTTTAAAAAACCATAATAGTGCCATTCAAAGACCAAAATTTTTGTGAAATTCGAGACATTTGACAGCAGAGGGGACCAGAAGAGAAGTCAGAGGACAGGAAACCACAGATCAAGTCATCACAAGGGCTCTTGCCAAAGCAGCCTTGAGAAAAGCGGGTGAGGAAGTATGCCTTCCCGGAGTTATGTATTTTCAAAATTTAGTGGCACGAATGGGGACAACTAGCCTCTTTTCTCTCCATCTGGCCCTTTTTTCCCCCTCACCTGAACAGAACTGCTGGCAGGAAAAGTCCAAGTTTGTTCTCTAACTGGCCCTAATGAGGGTGTAAAACCCTGAGAAAGTAGCAATGGCACTATCCCAGGGTCAGGAAAGAGAAAATAGAAAACAGGTTCCATCCCTCTAGATTTCCGGTAAGTCCTCCGTGGAACTGCACCTGCCTACTACTCCCTGACCCTACCTATCTCTAAGGAAGGCCTCCTGCTGCTACAACCTGGCCTCACACTGAACTTGCACCCAGCCCTCCTCTTCAAAGGAGCCCCTGCCAGGAAAGCAGGCCTACAGAGCTGCCAAGAAAACCCACTCCAGCTATCTATATTAACCAAAACAATCCTTTTATTCATAAAAATAAACTGAAAGCCAAGAGTTGCCAGATCTTGGAGAAAAACCAATCCTGCAACAGAAGAGTAAAATACAAAAAGTAAAACGGATTGCAATGAAAAAGAAACAACCGAAGACACAAAAAGTGTTCTTAGCAAATAAATGAACGAATGAATGAATGAATGAATGAATATAATTACTGACCTAAGTCTTTTAATTAATAGGCTGAATGATAAAACCTGCCTAAAAGATCAAATTCATGGGCTGGAAATAAAACTAAGGAACTAACCTAGAAAAATAAAGGGGGAAAGAAAAAAAACAGATGAAAAATACTAATAAGGGGACTTCCCTGGCAGTCCAGTGGTTAAGACTCCACAATTCCACTGCAGGGGGCATGGGTTTGATGCCTGGTTGGGGAACTAAGATTCCCACACGCCCGCACGGTGTGGCCAAATATATATATATAAAAGTTATGAAGGAAAAATCTAGGAGCTCCAACATCTAACTGATCAATGTTCCAAAAGTAGAGGATAGACACTATGTCAGGGAAGAAATAATCAAAATTATTATTAAAATACAATTTGCTAAACATATTGACGGGGGTATCTCAAAGGGACGCAGGAGCCAACAGAAAGAGCTTCCAATGAGCAAAGCTGGAATAAGAGCAAGAAAATAAAGTCATATTGGATTATAGCCCAAAATGCAAAATAAATCTCCATTAATCCGAACTGATATAAATGACTGAACAAATTAATAAATGAAGGAGAAAATACATACCTCCTGTGCAGAATTACAAATAATTCATATAGATATTTCACACATAGTGACTTCCTTCCAAAGAATGCAGTAATAGGAAGTGGAGAGAAGAATAACTCTACAAAAAAGAGAAAGCTGACTAAAACTAGCTCAGCCAGGTGGTCAGGGTCAACGTCAACAGTGAGAAGTCATGTTGATAGTATGTACCCTGATGGGATATGATGAAAATGACACTTTACCTCTGTGATATCCTTCCTCAAGGCCTGTAACTCCAGTCTAATCATGAAAATACATCAGAAAAGGTTCAACAGAGGGGCATTCTACAATATACCTGACCATTACTCCTCAAAACTGTCAAAATCATCAAAAACAAGGCAAGGCAAGTCTGGGGCTTCCCTGGTGGTGCAGTGGTTGAGAGTCCGCATGCCGATGCAGGGGACACGGGTTCATGCCCCGGTCTGGGAAGATCCCACATGCCGCAGAGCGGCTAGGCCCGTGAGCCATGGCCACTGAGCCTGCACGTCCGGAGCCTGTGCTCCGCAACGGGAGAGGCCACAACAGTGAGAGGCCCGCGTACCGCAAACAAAACAAAACAAAACCAACGACAACAACAAAAAAACAAGGCAAGTCTGAAAAGCTGTCACACCAAGAGGAGCCTAAGGAGACATGACAACTGAATGTCACATGATATCCTGGATGGGATCCTAGATTAGGTAAAAACTAAATCTGAATCAAGTATAGACTTTAGTTAATAATAACATACCAAGACTGGTTCATTAATTGTAACAAATGTACAACACTAATGTAAGATGTTAATTATAAGGGAAACTGTGTGGGTCTGAGGGAGATACATGGGAATTCTCTGTACTATCTGCTCAATTTTTCTGTAAACCTAAAGCTGTTCTAAAAAATAAAGTCTATTGAAAAAGCACAATTTGCTTGAGGCAAACTGAATCTTCAGAATGAAAGAATCTAAAGAATGCTACGTATAATGAAAGAAGAACACTGTATTTCATTTCTGTGATTCTGAATCCCTCCCTCTCATATTTACTGAGCACTTATTCCGGGGCTCTCAATCTCACATTCTAGGGAGTGAGTTTAGACCCTCCCACTGGCTTTAGTTTTTAAATGTTAGCTAATATGTATCTTCTCTGTAATGACAAGAACACACAGCAAAAGGACACTAGCATGCATTTTTAAAGTTCTCTAATTCAGTTTTAAAAAACTCACATTTTGAGACAAATTTATGAAATTTCAAAACTCCAAGATGAAGAAAATCTACAAGGCTTTCAAAGTAAAAAAAAAAAAAAAAATACAAAAGAAAAGGTTACCCAGAAAGTTCAAAATCAGACTGACATCATGCAACATCAGACAGTAGAATACAATGGAGCAATGTCTTCGAAATTCTAAAGGAAAACTATTGTCAATCTTGAATTGTATGAGAACAAAAGATATTTTAAGCATACGAGAACTCGGAAAGTTTACCTCCCACACTTATAAGAGTTACTCAAGAAAATAGTTCAACCAAAAATATAAGTAATCCGAGAAAGAGCACATGACGTAAAAGAAACTGTTTGTTCCAGATTGGGGGGGAGGGCGAGAGGATTTGAAGGAAAGTTAAAAGAGGCTTTATTACATCTTGAAGTTTGGAGAATTCTCCACTGAACGGTGATGTTTTATAAACATTTCCTTTCTGTGGCTCTAATCCCACTACTTAGGTCTACATAGGATGACGTTTATATAGAATCACATTGTGAATTCTGTTCATTTTTCCTTTTGAAGTGCGATTACTGATATATTTGGATTTATTTTTACCATCTTTTATGCTTCCTATTTACTTTCTCTATGCTTCTTCCTTTCCTGGCTTCATTTAGATTGCTTATTTGTATGTTTGAAATATATTGGTCCTCAACTAACAGTAATTCATTTAAGGGATTGCTCTTAAAATTTTAACATGCATGCATACTCAAAGTGTGAGGTTAATCAATGTTTTGGAAGAATACAAGGACTTTACATTAAGATTCCAAATATTTCAGTTCTACATTTGTTTTATTGCCCTTCCAACATGCCCCTCCCCCCAGCTCCAGAAGATACTTAGCTATTGTTTTACACAAGCAATGTTGGCTTAGATTACCCACTGTAGTGGAGACTGTTGGTGTCCCCCCCAGAGCCCTTTTATTGGGCCAATATACCTACTACTGTTTATTAACTGCTGACGGCTAACAATCACACCATTCTCTTGAGAGCTGCTCTCAGCAGGACAGTGCCTCCCTAGCCTGGAGGTTACCCACCCCAATCCCTAAGGGCAGACTGCAGCCAGTGCCTGATTGATACGGGTATACAAAAAGTTAGCTCTCTTGCCACAAGGGGACACAACTCAGTGGTGCCAGTATTAGATTTCTATTGCTGCTGTAACAAATGATCACAAACATAGTGGCTTAAAACAACACAAATTTATTATCTTACAGATGTGAAGGTAAGAAGTGCAACATGGGCCTCACTGAGCTAAAATCAAGGTGTCGGCAGGGCTGTGCTCCTTTCTGGAAGCAATAGGGTAGTCTGTTTTCTTGCCTTTTCCAGCTTTCAAGAGGCCACCAGCTTTCCTTGGCTCATGGCCCCCTTCCTCGGTCTTCAAAGCCACAACAGCATCGGCCTGATCATTCTTCTTCCATATTCACATCTTTGTCTCTCTTCTGCCTTCCTCCTCTTTTAAGGACTCTTGTGATCACATTGGGCCCACCAAGATACTCCAGAGTAACCTCTCTGAGATCAGTTGATGAGCAACTTTAACTCCACCTGCAACCTTCATTCTCTTTTGCCATGTAACCTAAGGTATTCACAGGTTTGGGGGATTAGGACATGAATATCTTTGCGGCAGTGGGGGGGCGGGGGTGGGATTATTCTGCCAGCCCCAGTGCCCTTCATGCTCCAGAGCTACTTGCAGGATCAGGCTAAGGCTAGATTCCAGCTGAACCCACATAGATGGACCTACAGGAAGTTGTGTCCTTATTCAACAGTAAACGATATTTGTCACAGTAACATATAAAACTTCATAGAATTTAATAAATGGTTACTACAAAGATATGAAAAGGAAGGCGTTATGGAGCTAAATCCACATCTATCATAATAGGAAGTACAAGCCAAGTTATTTATCATAATAGGAAGTCCAAGAAATATGGTTGCAGTAAATACCAAGAGAAACAACTAATATAGTTGAAACTTCTGTGGGGAAAAAGCCACTAAATTGAGGAATGGTAGGACAGAGAAATGCTCCTTTGCTTAGAAGCCTTACTTATAGTCAAATACCATTTGACTTCTTGGACTGTATTATTTTGACAAAAACCACTTAAAAAATAAATTCACTTGCGAGCACGGCCAGGGCTCCCTGGGACTGCTCCACACCGACCGCTCGGTGGTCAGACACCTGCATGGACTGGACCGGGCCCCGGACCTAAAAAAAAATAAAAATAAAAAAAATAAATTCACTGAATAAAGCAGAAATAGCCCCCTAAACTAGCAATAACCTGTTAATTTTAATTCCTATTCCTGGTTCTAAACAAACAATGTTTGCTTCCTATAAAGTAACATGTACTTATTGTAAAGACTTCAGATGACACAAAAATGTTGAAAATACAACATGAAAATCCTATATACCAATCTCTCAGAGACAGCCTCTGTGAGTATCTGTGTGCACATTCATGCTCACCTGCATATATTTTTTTAAGTGGGGTCATACTTTTTGTAACCTGATTTTATCACTAATATGTGGATCTTTCTAGATCAATTTATATAGCTCTACATTCCTCTTAATAATTATATAGAATTCTATCATTTGACTATACCATAAAAAGTAATAATAATTTAACAAAAATCAGGAGGCCAGAGGGTAACAGAGAAGAAGTACACTTATTTTCCTCATCTTTAATAACAGGGAGTTAGCAGATATTATCTAAAGCTGGTAACTAAGGACAGAAAAAGCATAATATTTAAAGTAATCAAGGTATCCTACTAGAAAAACTAAAAATATATTAGCAATCAAAAAAAAAAGGGGAAACAGTGGATGTGCACAAAATTCCTTACCTTTCAGAGTGAACATTCAGTGTATATCAATACTATCCAAACTTGGACAATAAAAATAATATAAGTATAAATATATTAAAATATACATATAAAGAACTTTTCATAATGGTTGTCTCATAAAAGGGGATGAGGGTGGGCACTTGTATTTTTCTGTCATCATAAATGTACCTATTATAAAAAGATATTTATAAGTGAATATAGCTATTTATAGAACAGTACATAAACTATGACAATTTTTATACAAAATACACATATGTATTCATATATATGCAGAAAAAATTCCAAAGGCTATGTATCAAAATATGGACAATCATTATCTCTAGGTACATCACATTATCTACATTCTATATATTCTTTATGCTGATGTATTTTCTATAATAAACATATTTCATTCATATTGCATTTGAAATAAGAAAATGTTAAAAATCATCTATTTTGTGAGGGAGATTGGGGAGGGCTCTAAGAATAAAAAATAAAAAGCAGTCAAAATGTCCTTATAAATCTTCTAAGCCACAAAATATCTATATTCCACATACTCAAGTTTTAATAAATATTGCAAACAACCTTTATGCCCTCAAACATAAAAATCCCCATTTTAGACAAAGGCAGGCTATAGGCTTTTCATTCAGGCCAAGCCCCACCAAGTCATTTCTGATGGAGCTTCTGATTCACGGGGCTGCCATACTGCGATTTCCTATAGGTTGACACCAACTCTAGCACAGTAATATGCTTTTCACATACTCATTCACAACATCAGCTGAATACCTATGGTGAGCAAAGCATTACACAGGGTGTATCACAAGTTATAGATTAATTAACACCGCACACGACTGCCTCAAGTAGCGTACAGCCTCGTGGGGAAACGGCACGGGCACGAGGCCGAACAAGGGGCACTAACAGAGAGGAGAGAGTATGGAGAGAGCTGAGAGTATTTTACACTGGTATACAAATATTTTCAAACAAATCAAAAAACACTTGGAAATGTATAGGTAAAAAATGAAGTGCTCTTTTTCACTTTTCATTCATGTTTAGACTCTGAAAGTAGTTACCTCTACAACTCATTTGCCACTAAATCATACGCCAGTTTCTCCTATAGTAGTATGTAACTTTTCATATAGGAATATTTAGTCTTTATTTGAGGGCAGACATTTTTGTGCCCCCCACTTTCCCAATGTATCACACACAGAACAGACACTATAAATACTTCCAAAATGAACAAACTGAGCCAGCTCCTAGAGCTTCCCACAGTAGCCTGTCACACTGCATCAGATGAAAGGTATCACGCAGATATGGCACACAGAAGCACAGCCCAGGTTCTACCTAACGTAGAACATTTTTCCCTTTTAATTCCAGTCATGAAAAGATAGGCAAGGCAGAAAGAGAGAAAAGCTCAAAGAAGAAAAGTTAAGTATTTATAAGCAAAATCACTTCATATTAAGAAAGTCTGAGTTTTATTTAGCATTTTATCTGAGGCGCTGAGAGTAAAGGAAGAAAATGAAGATCAATTCCACATTCAATTTTAAGGAGTCTTACAAAAATGAAAGCACACAGACTGTAGCAATCTTGAAAGTATGAAATGCCTTATGTTTACAATACACAAAAAATACTATAGAGACTTCCTATCAAAAGGAGATAGTCTGAGTATCTGCAAAGTCTTTCCAATCTGAAGATTCCAACACATGTTGTTCTGCTGTTTTTCCCAATTCCAACGTAGAACTCTGGACAAAACAAACAATACAAAAAGCTTTTCTAGGCCAAGGACCCTCTGAGGGAGTGTGATATCAGCCCTGAGAAACAAGTCAACTGGCCTAGTGTTGGGACCAACATAAAATGCTACTTAAAAAGCTGAAAGCCTCAGCATTTACATCTCAAGACTAGATCAAAGAGATGATTCTCTTTAAACTACAAGTTCATGATTATATAGAAAATCACTGTTCTTCAGACAATAATTCATACTATACTATTAAGTATTTTAAGGTGATTTTTACCTCTTTGTAAAGAATGGGTCTCAAAAATAATTAGGATTTTTTAAAATGAAAAACAAGGTTCACTCAAAGTTAATAAAACGAATCAGTGACCCAACTGTATGTACCCTCAAAATAATTAATTCTACCCAGGCTGCCAAGATAAACAAAGGAATTTAAAAATTAGAAGCTTATATACAAGAAGATATTTTTACAACTACAAACATCAAAAAAAAAGAAAAAGAGCTTTAGACATGTAGTATTTCCCTAGAAGAGCATTTCCCTAGAAGAGCATTTACTACAGTTATTACATAATAAGCAAAGTAAGAACTGCAAGAAAAACCCTAAAAATTGGTACTAAATTTGTTAATATCCTTAATAATTCTATTATTGGTAAATCCTTCCATAAAAGGGCATTATAGTTCTTCAGTTTATTGCAAACATATCCTTAAAAAAAAGTCAGCCCTACTGTTGAAGCTATAATACAAATTTTTAAATTATTGGCACTATACCAAAAAGCACAATGGAGAACATCTTATTTAAATAAAATGAGGATGATACCTCACTGGGGAATAGAGCCAACAGATTTTTTTCTCTCTCCATATCTACATCCAACGGTGGTGTTTTATAGGCAAATTTTAAACAAATGCAAGGTTTTAAAAAATAATGAAAGCCATGTTTTGCTCAGGAATACTATTATACACAGACCATATAGATTGTTTTATAGCAGATACCAGTCTGCCAAATTTCAGATGGCAAAATGCTAAGCAGTGAGTTTGGTACTGTCCAGCTAGTTGTTCCTTGTCATCCTGGAGAATCTGTCAATGGCTAATGCTGAGACCATCTTGTCACCACCATTTCTCTTCTCAGAGGTCACTCCACTGTGATAGAACATTCATATCCTTAAGATGCAAGGCCTAGCAAAAAGCCTCCCACAAATCCACTGGATATCACAATGTTCTGTTTGACAAATTCTGTTGCCTGAAACAAAGTTTAAAGAAAAATACTCTGAATTGTGCTACAACATGGATGAATCTTGAAAACATTACACTAAGTGAAATAAGACGGACAAAAAAAGGACAATGTTGTTATAATTTCCACTTATATGAATAGTCAAATTCATCAAGACAGAAAGTAGAACAGAGGTTACCAAGGGCTGGGGAGAGGGGTTGATTGTGGGAGTTACTGCTTAATGGTTAGAGTTTCTATTTGGGATGATGAAAAAGTTCTGGAAATGGATAGTGGTAATGGTTACACAAAAGTGTGAATGTACTTAATGCCAGTGAATTGTGCATTTAAAAATAGTTAAAATGGTAAATTTTATGTTATGTATATTTTGCCACAATAAGAAAAAGAAAAGATATAAATTCTTAAAAATACTCTTTTTTTTTTTTTTTTTTTTTTTTTTTTTTTTGCGGTATGCGGGCCTCTCACTGTTGTGGCCTCTCCCGCTGCGGGGCACAGGCCCCGGACGCACAGGCCCAGCGGCCATGGCTCACGGGCCCAGCCGCCCCGCGGCATGTGGGATCCTCCCGGACCAGGGCACGAACCCGCGTCTCCCGCATCGGCAGGTGGACTCCCAACCACCGCGCCACCAGGGAAGCCCAAAAATACTCTTAATTATTAAATCCAGAGCTAAGTATCATTTTCAGATGTTTTCCTCAATTCAGTAAATATTCAGCAAAAATTCTTGTGTACCTACTATTGCAGGTGCCAACAACCAGGCAAGATGCCAGGGCTGTCCGTTACAAACTGAAGGAGCCTAGAGCCCCCAGCCAGGCCCAGTAAACTTCCTGCTTCCGAGATAACAGGGATATGGACAGCAAAATTCTCACAGGTAAAAAGAAATCTCCCTATAGGGCTGGCATAAATGGTCCATTCAGCAAGTTATTAACATAGATGATTTAATAAATTCCCACAGCATGCACAATGATATTTATTAAGTCAGTTCATTTAGCCAGTAGGAAAAAATGCACAGGATCAAAAAAATAACACCTTGATAAAATGTTTAACCCAAATAAAATCATGAAGAAGCAATCAGACAAAGCCAGACTGTAAGATACTCTGCCTAGATGTTTCAAAAATGTGTCATGAAAGACAGAAAAACAAAAACAAAAAAACAGATGAAGGGACCATCTAAGATTAAAGGAGACTTCAGAGACATGACAACCAAATGCAATATGTAATTCTTAATCGGAGGGGAAAAGATGTAAAAGATATTTTGTGGAAAAATTATAATATGAACTATATATTAGGAAATATTATTGTATCATGTTAAGTTTGGGGGGATTAATAAGGGTAATGGCAATAGTATAGGAGAATATCTGTACTCTTGGGACATATGTGCTGAAGTATTTAAGAATAAAAAGACATGATGTCTTAAACAGTTCAGGAAAAAACAAAAAAAAGGGTAAATCTCTCTCTCACACACACACACACCAGCAAATGTGAAATGTGAACAATTTGATGAATAGGTGAAGGGTATTTGGGTATTCACTGTTTTTGTCTTTCAACTTTTCAACCCATCTGAAATTTTTCAAAATAAAAGTTGGGGGAAGTAAAAGGACAGAATTAAAATAAAGGCAAAGGAGCATTCAATTCAATTCTGAACAGAATATAAGAAGAAAATAGGCAAAATTCACATTAAAACATGAATAAAACTAATATATATATTAATAAAATAAATATATACATTTTCAAACTATTCCACTTCAAAAAAAAATAGGTAGTTTTAGTTAACAACTAAAAAAAATGAGTGATTTAAATGGTGGCTTGATCCCAAACTTTACTTAACACTCTAGATATGACCAGAAACACCACTTTTTTTTTTAAAGAAGATAATCTCTAGTCACATTTTCTACTGAGATTCATTAAAAAAAAAAAAAAGGAGCCAAAAATGTATATTGTCTTACTTCTTCTATTATATTGTTGATTTCAGGTGCTGCCTTATTTGCTCGTTTCTTAATCTGTCTTTTTGCTTTGTTTACATCTTTTTCAACTCTCTTCCAGTCGATCTGCACATAGCCACTGTGACTGGCAATCTGCAAAAATGTGATAAAAATGGTTAATTCTAAACCAACTAGGTTGCTAATATGATACATGAACATTTAGATTTCAAGAAATGTATGAAGCTTATGGGTAAGAAATCACAATTTATCCACTAATTTATTCATTAACAGACAGTGAGTGCCTATTCTGTGCCAAGCACTGTTCTAGGTCTCCAAGCTGTGGCCAAGAACAAGGGAGACATAGGTCCCCACCCTCAGAGAGCTTATGGTCCATTAGGGAAAACAGACTTAAGCATAAATAATTACTTAGATGTGATGAACACTATGTTAAAAGAAATATAGTACTTAATGGGAAAAGATTCCAAAAATTGTATTATAACTATTCTATAATTCTATCATAATTTTTGGAATTTGAGAATTAGCTAAAAAGGCAGAGACTATTGAAATTATATAGCTAATAAAAAAGTACCTTTAATTAAAGAGATGTTTAATTATAAGAGATCAGTAGCCAATCAGTTACTAGGTCACTAAAATAGCTTGATAAAGGCTCTTCACTAACTCTGACTCTTTAGTCAAATTAAGAATACTTTCTGGTAATTGCTTTTTTTTTTTTTTTTTTTTTTTTTTTTTTTTTTTTTTTTTTGCGGTACGCGGGCCTTTCACTGTTGTGGCCCCTCCCGTTGCGGGGCACAGGCTCCGGACGCGCAGGCTCAGCGGCCATGGCTCACGGGCCCAGCCGCTCCACGGCATGTGGGATCTTCCCGGACCGGGGCACGAACCGGTGTCCCCTGCATCGGCAGGCGGACTCTCAACCACTGTGCCACCAGGGAAGCCCTGGTAATTGCTTTTGAAAGTGAAATATAAAAGAAAATATGCTCTAAACAACCTTCATGCCATAAATCCTTTTAATAAAACTACAGCTAAATGCCTACTAACCCTAAGAAAAACTCTCATATGGTGCTACTGAGACACTGCAAAATCTGAGCAGGAACAACAGTGTGTGTGTTAAGTCAGTAAAGGTAGCCCCTCTGAATAGCAGAATCAACATATAAAGAATCACATGAGTAGTAAACAATTGAGCCTTGTACACCATTATAAATCACTTCTACCAAGCTTATGCTTTCTTTGTAATCTTTTAATACATCACTTTAAGTATGAACCACACATAAAATACTTCAAAAAATAAAAATATCTGATTTTATATAAATAGGCTGGGAATCTTAGGTTCCATTTTCACTGTGAATGACTCCATAGAAGAGTCTATTTATCGGCATTTATCCCTATATTTACTCACCTTCTATCACTTCTAACTCTAGCCTCAGCAAAACAGAGTGGTAATGAAACCAAATGGCAAGTGAAAGCTTTTCCTGGCAATACATGACATGGCAATTTGGGTCACAGACATGGAGGGGATGATGAACCTTAAGGTCCCTCCCATAGACAGAGACTATAAACCCTGGCTAAAACACAAGGGCTCCAGAATTAACAAAAGGAAGCAGATTTTGAAGAGGAGTTGAAACTTGTAGGAAGACACCAATGTAAGGTAAGTTGCCCATTTTATTGGCTTAATCCTGAGGATAAGATGCAGTTGCAGGGTGGCTAAAAGTTCAATAGAAAACATGCCACCTTTCTGGCCTGAAGAACCAGAGGGCAGAGCCCAGGACAATAGAAGCTACCAGAAAGGACACAACTAGAGAAGGGGAGCCCCAAATTCTATGTGTAAACTCTACCCAAGTTCTGAACCACACATTCATGGAGCATAACGAAGCACTCTGGCTAAGGCTTAAAAAAAAAATAAACTGAGATATGAGCCACTATCCACCACAGGTGAAATGGAGTTTGCAATTTGAGTCTAACCAAGTTAACTGCCTACTAAAATCAAAACATTAACAAACTTCAGAGGAATAAAACAGAATCCAGATTCTCCAAGACGTAACATTCCTAATGCCCAGGGATAAAATACAAAGTTATGTGATATGATAAAGCAAGAAAATGTGGCCTAGTCGCAAAAGAAAATCAACAGATGCCAACTCTGAGATGACCCAGATATTGAAATTTACAGGACTTTAAAGCAGTACTCTAACTATGCTCAATGAGGTAAAGGAAACTACAGTTGTAATCAATGAAAAGATAAGAAATCTCATCAGAGATATAGAAAATATAAAAAGAATCAAATGAAAATTCTAGAATTGGAAAATACAGTATCTGAAATAAATTCACTGGATAGCCTTAACAGCAGAAGGTAGATGAGAGAGAGTCAGTGAACCTAAAGGTAGATCACTAGAAATTACACATATGAAAAAAAAGACTGAAAAACTAGATGAACAAAACCTCAGAACATTATCAAAGAGCCCAACATGCATCAATCAGAGTCATGTTCAGAAGAAGAAAGGAGAAAATATTTAAAGAAATAATGGCCAAAACCTTCCTGAACATAGTTAAAGACATTACTTTACAGATTCCAGAGCTCAGTGAACTCCAGGTAATGATCTAATACAATTATGAAATAACAATACTCAGATGATGTGGGGGTTGGGGCACACAGAAGTTCAATACGTCATAGCTAAATTCCCATACTCCATAACGGGAAGCCAACAGTTAATACCTCAAAATGAAAGAGAAAGAAATGTCCAATTCACTTGTTTAGGAGAAAGGAAATAAATACCTTAAGAATCAGCTAATAGTTCAAACTGGTTACCTGAAGGGAGGGAAAAATGGGGAGGTAGTGAGGGAGGCAAAGAACTACCCTAATCTGTAATAAGCATTATACATGTACTTGACCCTCTGAATTATGGGCATGTACAACTCAAAAAAAATAAAAAATAAATTTAAAAGATTTATATACCACTGTCTGTTTTAAGATGGCAGTGTGGTAAATATCTACTGGAAAACACCTGAGTTACTAGAAAAGCTTTAAGTTGTCAGCAAACTAATATTTATCTTTAATAAAAATATGGAAGCGAGAGTAAATAATAGGTAATTAGCCTAAAAGCCATTTGTTTCTTTTTTCTTCTTTGTTTCCTTCTACTGAGTTTTCAAGGTAAGTTATATTTGTGGGAAAAATTGGTTTGATGCTGACAGGTCTCATGCTCTTATAATCAGTGACTTCAAACAATATGTGGACTAGACACGAAGTAGAAGGTGGCAACAGCAAAACGTGGGTTTGAAGGGTACATATCAAGTGGACTGAAACGGACTTCTGAAGAACTGACATGCAGAGTACACTGAAATGTATAATTCTCTCTATCTGTGAACATTTTAGGGAACTCTGCTCTGGTCCAGTACCCTTTACATTAAAATGTGTAATTCTCTCTATCTGTGAACATTTTAGAGAACTCTGCTTTGGTCCAGGACCCTTTTCCACTAAACATAAATGACAACTGAGTTTTCAAAACAGCTAGAGAATTCAATATCTTGATTCTTGATAACTATATAAATATCTTAATTCTTGGTTCTATATAAACCCAAGTCAAAAATCAGCTTAAATAAAATTCTCCTTTGTACAAATACTGGCATATTCATCCAAAGGACTAAATTTAGATATGAACCATATTCCTTTTTACCTCTTACCACAAGTCATAAGCAATTACCCCTAATAATATCACCAACAGAAAAAAAAAAAAAAATATATATATATATATTTAAACTGCTTAGTAAACTACTTAAAATCTGTGCTTAACACGCATGAATCCAGTCCCTTTGTACTTCAGGCAATGACACTGGTTATTACATGATCCACGGCTTAGGTGCTGAACTCAGATTTTGGTTGCTATGACCATCAATCATTTTTTAAAATATGTGCCAAACAGACATGAATGCCAGATAATATCCTGATAAACATCCTCTTAACAGCAAAGCTTTTTTTTTTTTTTTTGTGGTACGTGGGCCTCTCACTGTTGTGGCCTCTCCCATTGCGGAGCACAGGCTCCGGATGCACAGGCTCAGCGGCCATGGCTCACGGGCCTATCCACTCCACGGCATGTGGGATCCTCCCGGACCGGGGCACGAACCCGCGTCCCCTGCATCGGCAGGCGGACTCTCAACCACTGTGCCACCAGGGAAGCCCCAGCAAAGCAGTTTTGAACCTTATACTTAGAGGAACATGAACAAGACTAAAATTTCAAATCCACTTGTCTCAAAAATAGGATTATGAATGATTTTTTAAACCCAATTTTCCACTTTCTATATTACTGTGGTTCCCTAGTTTTAAAAACCATGTTAGAAATTGCTAACAGCCATTTTCCCCTGGGAAGGAAAACTGGCTAGGAAACAGGAAAGGGACTTCTTGAATTTTATATATTGTGTATGAAAGTGTGTGTGAAATTTTTTTTGAATTTTTGAATTTTATTTAATTTATTTTTTTATACAGCAGGTTCTTGAAAGTGTGTGTGAATTTTAAATATATGTTTTAAATGGTCAGCATGAACAGGTTATGCTATTGATGAAATGTTTATTTTTCTAGGGAGATGCTTCAAGGAATATTTAGGTAAATAATAACAATAAATGAGATACCTCAAATTTTAACAGTTGTGTTTTTAATAGCTGGAATCAAACTATGCTTAAAAAACTTCAGAAGTATTTAAATTGATGCTTTTCATGACAGATGCCAGCTTTCAAAACTCATTTTAGTTTTTCCATAAACTGATGCCTAAAAGAGAAATTCCATCTTCTATTAAAATGGACAGGAGTGAAATGACTAAACTTGACCTTCTCAGTTCCTAAGGGCTACATATGTAAGCAGAGGCAAGGACCAAAAGCTCTGACATACCTGAAGGAGAAGAAAGCCACCACCTACTGCAGTTGCTGCAAGTTTTCCAACTTTCTGGAACAAAAATCCCGCACACCTTTAATGGAAGAAATGACAAAGGATGAGAACAATCAATGATGTACTAAACTCTCTCCCTTCTACTTTTCATTGCTTTCCTAATAAAATCTTAATGTCTTCCCAGTTCTTTTGATCATGTCCCTTACCCACTCAGAAACCCACAATGTTTCTGTTATATAGAAACAGAGTCATATAGACAGTCAAAAGTGCATAATCTAAATTGTTTGAGATGTGCTTCAAAATAAGGGATGGAGAGAAGAAGAGGGGAACTTACAGGAAAAAGACTGGCTACTGAAACTGAATGTTGCTGAGTACTCAGGGGTTCATTATACTCTCCCTTCTACACTTGTATTAAGTTGAAATTCCTCATAATAAAAGTGCTTAATTTTTTGGTTTTTTTTTTTTTTAATACACTCAAGATGTTCCACACACCTGGCCGACTCTCACTCTACCCAAACCTTCTGCTCCAACCCAATCAGTTTCCAAATATGTCACCACTGTTGCTCAAGCTATTAACCTCCCTGTTTCTAGGGGTTTCTACCTAGCTCTACCTATCTAAAACTTTCCTACTCTTTAAGGTCCAGCTGGAGTTCCACCTTCACGACTATACTTCAGCCCACATTTCTCATGGCTTCCTTATCTATTTCTATCTCAATATTAAACCTGTTTTGTCTCATCTATCCTGTAAGGATGTCAACCCATACTTCTTTTTTGATTCTCTCCTTCAGTGAGCTCATTATTCCCTTAAGTATTCCAGGCCCAGTGTGCAAAAGAATCTCAGATTTCCAACTCCAGCCTTCTCTACTGGGTCGAATAGTGTCATCCCCAAAATCCATGTCCTTCCTAGAACCTCAGAATGTGACCTTATTTGGAATAAGGTAATTGTAGATGTAGTTAGTTCAGATGAGGCTATACTGGAGTCGGGTGGGCCCCAAATCCAATATGTCATAGAGACACACAGAGGGAAGACAGCCATGTGACGACAGAGGCAGAATTGGAGTGATATGTCTACAAGTCAAGGAATGCCAGGGATTGCTGGCAACCACCAGAAGATAGGAGAGAAGCATGGAACAAATTCTCCCTGAGCCTCCAGGAAGGAACCAACCCTGTTGACACCTTTCAAATTTCTAGCCTCCAGACCTGTGAGAGAATAAGTTTCTCTCATTTTAAGCTACCTAGTTGTGGTACTTTGTTACAACAGCCTTAGGAAACTAATACACCTTCATAAATGGAAAATTTACATTTCCAATTAAATGATGAGCTTCTCTTGCCACCCAGAACCACATATTCAAAATGTCCCAAAGCAAACATCATCTTTCCAACCAAATCAGCTGTTGCTAAGGTCCCAATTTGTAAGTGACTACACCATTCTCTAGGCTTGTTACCTCATCCTCATCTCGGGCTGCCTTCTTCATTGCCTTTGGGGTCCAACTGATGGCCAATTCTATATACTCGAGTATTGCCAAAACATCATTTGACTGTCTTCTTTCCATCCTCAAGGGCATCACTACCTTGCTTCCAGACCACACTAAGGACACTCTAGCTAATCTTCACACCTCCCATCTCGCCTAGCAGCCACCCATCCTGCTATCAGTTTTAATTTCTTATTATGATCAAGAACCTATAGCTGGGCTTCCCTGGTGGCACAGTGGTTGAGAGTCGGACACGGGTTTGTATCCCGGTCTGGGAAGATCCCACATGCCGTGGAGCAGCTAGGCCCATGAGCCATGGCCGCTGAGCCTGCACGTCCGGAGCCTGTGCTCCGCAACGGGAGAGGCCACAACAGTGAGAGGCCCACGTTCCGCAAAAAAAAAAAAAAAAGGAACCTATAGCTACCTACAGCTAAATATAATCTCCTCAGCTTCCCATTCATGTCCTGAATTGGTCTGACTTATTAACTGTTTAAGTTAACATCTATTAACCATTCCTCCTTAATGTATGCCACAACAGTACATCAGTTTCATACCCTAAGAAAATTGCAAAAATTTATTACACTGAATCAAAAGTCATTGCAACAAATCACCTGTATAATATTAGAGTCCTATTACACAGCTCCTGGACTGACACCTGGCTACAGTTCAAACATATGTGTTCCTCAGTAGGGGAGACAGCAACAAAGACTCAGAAAAGGGAACAGAGGAGGCAAGCAGCAGCCAGGTCTTAACAATATCCTGGGGAATGTGCTCCACAAGCATGTCTATCCTTTGCTTGATGGCATGACCCACTAAAATGAGTCTACTAACTTCCCCTCTTCTGTCTCTAGGCTTTCCAAGCAAACTTCTGCCAATTATTGGGCTTCTCACCAAGCTTAGCGTACAAGGAGAAAACACACAACAATTTAATTCTATTGCTCAATTATTTTTTAGTCTCTTTTAAGGTGGGGCTTTAGGCCTTGACTCACATTAACCCATCACCCATGGAACCAAATTGTGACCTTATTTAAGCAGAAGGCCAGGCCCTAATTGTGGGCATCAAGGTACCCGGCCTGTGAAAAATCATGTGAATAACCAGGGCTCTTACCAGGCATCTCTCTAACTGCAGGCTTTTTTTCCTAAGCAGCACTAATAAGTACACATCATGAATAAATACTGCACCTCTTTGTCACAGAATCTTCACAGTGTTTCTACAATAAAATGGCATTTATTTTAAAAGGGCATAAAAGAGTGCACCATTGTTCCAAGGTGCAAGTAAAACACAAATCAAAAAAATCATTTTATACTCACTGAGTTTAAATATGTAAATATTTAAATTAATGTAAGATGAATTTAACTTAGAATCTAAGAAATAAATGATTACTCACAAGTTAAGCACGTACACTAACTTCAGAAATTCTCTAGGGTCATGAACATTTTCAAAATAAAGGGTCAAACTTGTTTCTGACCCTTGTTATTTGGCTAATCTTTTAGTCTAAGAATAACAGAATTATATCTACAGTAGCAATTATATAATCATGTGATCTGAAATGTTAACTGGTTAGGTTAATGCTTATTAACCTCTCCCCCTTAATGTACTCCACAGTATTATTACTGAGTAAGCAATCAGTCCTTTAATTCCAACCAAGACCCAATCTACAACTCTTCTTCAAAGCATTATCATAATCCAAATTAGAATCATCTGTATCATAATCAGTACTTTTTACTGAGAATTTTACACTGCTCTCCACAGGGCTGATAATCCCGGAGACCAGTTTTACTGTGGGAATTCTCACAGGGTTTTCCAGTTGTTAGCACTGAACAAGTAAAAATTACTTACATATAATTAACTCTTCTATATTTTTCCCTCCTTACCCACTGTCACTGAATCAGATTCACTATATCTGTGAAATCTGAGATGGGCGAAAATATACAAAGAATCAAAGGAAGGGTGAGGAGGGAAGAGTGGAGGGTGGAGGAGGATGATCACCAAAACCCAAAAGTCTCTGAGTGTTGATTACACTAATCATAACCACAGAGAAAAGCCTCAAGGTACAGCTCTTCTGGGATTAACAGTGTAAAGCCACTGACTGAGCACGTAATTGGCCCAGATACAAAAGGGCAGCAGTCAGGCTCCCAGTGAAATTTAACAAAAAAAGATGTTTTTCTCACCAGCCACTCACTCCACCCATTACAATCTGGGTGGCTACTGAGTATTTTTCTACCATAGGTCCGGAACTGTGGCCAAACACTCGATTCCACCAGTGGTGTCTTCTTGCATACTCAGTTAAATCCAACACTTCGTAAGAGTCATCATCACTTTCATATTCTTCAAAGCAAAAAATGAAAGCAACAAATTTACAGTCAACCGTCAAGTTAAAAATGCCCTGTACATTTTCATCTGTTACAACTCATTGTTACATTTGGCATACACCTTAAAACGCCCAGATGGAAACAAAGTTTCTTAAACCCAATCCCTGAGACTAGGGCCTTGAGAGGCCGCGCATCTCCTTTTCAAAGGCCCAGAGACCGGTCTGGGTGCCGGGGCAACGTCAGTTACGCAGCAGAGGGGTCACCCCCGCACCCCAAATCTCAGTAGGGACAGGTCAGAGTTTCACAGCAGGGTCTCCCCCCAATCTCAGCGGGTCAGTTCAAAGTTTCACAGCATGAAAGGTCACCCCAAATCTCAGGTTCAGGGTCAGTGCAGGGTCCGTTTTCATCAGTGGAAGAAAGAAGGGGGGTCCTCCACTGACGGAACCGGTTAGAGGCCCGACAAGAAGAAATGATTTCAAAACCAAGACTTAAAAAAAAACAACAACCAGAAAACGTTAGAAGACGGACAGGACAGTCCGGAGGTTAGGTAAGGCAGGAGGTGGGGCTGTGTTGAGGGCGAGGCTCCGAGAGGGGAGAGCAAGTCTAGTCCGAAGTGGGTGCTCAAAGGGTTGCCTCAAGCAAACAGAGCCCCCAGGAACCCTGGGACAGGGGTAGGAAGACGCACTCCCGAGCCAAGGTCGAGAGCTGTGAGCTATCTCTAAGATACTACTTCGGGCCCCGGCCGCTCACCTTGGGGAGGGGCGTTCCGGGTCGCCATGATACCGCCGGCGGCCTGTATTGAAGGTGGTCCCAACCCGCCCGCCTCTCCCCGCTACTTTAAGAACCGCTCTAGGCCCAGGTGGAAGTCTATGGTCTCTTTTTTCCTTCTCCTCCTCCTTTTCCTCCAGGCGCGTAGTCCTGTCCCCGCCCCCTCCTCTAAGTGGAGGGCCTTCCGCGCAAGCGCAGGGCACAGACAGGCTGGATACCAGCCCGCGAGGGTTTGTGGGAATTGTAGTCCGTTGCCCTCCGCAAGCCTGGTTTCCCACCCCTCCCCCTCTAGAATTTCCAGAACCTGAATTTTGGTTATTTTGTTTTAAAGAGTCTCAGGGCTGGAGGGGAGGGGGCGTCACTTGGTGGTTAAATCGAAAACCCGCTTGCTATTTGTAACACTATACCAGAAAGAGGCTTTTAAAAAGAGATAAGAGAAACCCTGTTTCAAACCACACTTTTCAAGCAGTCAAGGGCTCAACTAACGGATGGAAAATTTTTCTAACGCGCTGCAGCTGGGAACTGGAACGTTTTCATCCTCTCCTTCTCCACGCGTTTCCTGCCAGGAACCCGAGGAGGAAGAGGGAGGCCTAAGAACTGACGTGACACGAGTTATTCAAGAGGACATAATTTTTAAGCATCATTTTTATTATTTAAGTCTGACAGGAACAAGGGCGTGTTCTTCACCCAGAAGCCCCACGAGATTCTGTTGAATGAAAAACCGTGTTGATTGCCAAGCAGCTAGCTCAGGTTCACGTAAACCAGCCCCCAAACTTGTTTTGAACTTGCATTGCACCCGCATTCGCTGTACAGTTAAAACAGCCCTATCAGTATTCCTATTCCGAGAATACGGAGATGAAGAAAAAGCAAGAAATTCTGGTAGAGGTTGTATTATTTAAAATACTGACTTACATAATTGCACTTGGCTTTTCAAGTCCTGGTGCTCTAAATGCAAGGATTGATTCAAGTTCCTCACCCTGTGCCCCCCCACCACCAAATACAATTCTAAGACTGGCTGGAGATGTTAGTCTTCAATTTGCGTAAGATTACACGTTTCGGAAACAAAATAACTTCAAGGGACATAACTTCAGAGATCTTCACTGAAATATTTTTTCCAAGAGTTAACAGGTTTGAGTTCATACACTTCTTCCTCCCCATTGCCTACCCACTCCTAATGAAGTGCTAAAGAATAAGAAAAACAGCAAATGATGGGCCACTGAAACAGATAAAAAGAAAAGAGAAATGAAAAATACAAACTGAAAGAGCAAAATTACAAATTGGAAGAGGGTTGACTGGGCCAATGACATCCAAATGACACTTTCACATACTTCTAGCAATATCTGCCAACTACAAAAAGAAGCCACTTTCCTGTCATGGAAATGGTATTTAGAATCAAATGATTATGGAGAAATGGGGAGAAAATGTAAACAGTGCTCTTAAGATGCCAAAGAATAGACCTTTGTATCCAAAATGCATCCAAAACATGTCCAAAAATGAATTAAAAGGCAATCATTTCTCTAAAGGACTTAAGGGCTGAGAAGGAACTTTTTAATGCTCTTCCCTTTTTTCTTGCGGTTATATGCCCTTGCCATTACCTCAAGGAGTTGGTTGTATAATATACTTTTCTAGTGTGAGTTTTTTTCTTTCCCAGTATTGAAAAAGCTGTCATTTTGTTGGCTCAATGACGAGTGGTTTAATGTGTAAATCGTGTACACAGGCTTTAAAAGGTGCTTTGATCCTCCTGAGTGGTTCAAGGTAGGTGATTTTTTTTTTTTAATTCCCACTTTGAATAGTGGGGTTTTTTTTTGTTTTTTGTTTTCTGGTTTTTTCAGTTAGCAGTAATAAACATTTTCATTGTGAACACTGATACCTTAACACTGGTACCAACTGTACCAAAACATAATTCATGTAGCCTCCATCTTTTCAATGGGTAGTGTTCCAAAAGTTTATGAGTAACTTATTTGAAATAGAAAACATTTTCTATTTACTCCATAATGAAACTGTAGTGAAACTATTCCTTCCTGATCTCCACTTTTCCTCATTGTCTTTGGAAACCTCATTTGTTAAAAACAATTTAGTCAGAATTGAGAAAACAAAAGCAGACAAAAAAACAAACAGAAGAACAATTCAGTCCCTGGGCAATCTAACCTCCCCCATTGGCTACAACTAATCCCAACACAATGGAGCCCACTCACCCCATGTTTGCACACTTAAAATGCTGTAAGTGACCTTTCAAAGTACTGAGGTAATCAATTGCTTATGAGAAAAGTGTGGCAAAGTTGATGCTGCATGAACTACCTTGTTGGAGTGTAAACAGGTAGAAGGTTTAGTAATGTGTATCCACAATTTTAAAGATGCCACTTCAATAATCCCACTAAAGATCAGTGCTGAAAACTATTTAAAGTGTTCTCATGCATAAAGATACTCATTGCAGGATTGTTGTTTTGTTTTGTTTTTCATAATGAAAAGGAATAGAAACAATAGGGAAAATGGAAAGTATCCAACAGTAGATGAATAGTTATGGAAATTATGGAATGTTATGTTTAAAAAGACTGTAATAACAGGAAAGTGATTAAATGAAAAAATTGTTTACCAGATTGTATTTACAGTTTTATTGCAAGTGATTTATTCAATTTCTGCTAAAAAAAAAGCATTAAGACTTGATAAACTGGAATGGATTGTGTTGCAGAACTGGAATGAATTATGTTGCAGACTTGATTCTAGCCTGCTGGCTGTTACTGAACACAAGTTCGTGTGCCCAACGCACAGTGAGGCCAAACAAACCAAAACATAAGAGTCTGGAGCAGAGAAAGGTTTATTGCAGGGCCAAGCAAGAACAGGTGGCTTGTGCTCAAAAACCCCAAACTCCCCAATGGTCTTAGGGGAGAAGTTTTTATAGGCAAAAGTTACCTGAAGTTACCATCCTCCACCTGGGTGGGGGCGTTAGTTCCTGCAGAACTCGAAGGTATTGTTATGTATATTCCTTGAGGAGGAACCAGGACCCTGCCCCAAGTCTGCACTATTGTTTCTTGACAGCTCCTCCCTTGTTTCTACATCCCCTTCCTTCACTAATTAGCCAACTGTTTGAATCTGCCCTTTGGAACTCAGGGAAGGTCAAGGAGGCTGAATGAAGCCTATTTCCTACAAACAAGAAATGGGGGACATGGAAAGGATTTGTACCAGGGAGGGCCCCACAGGGTCCTGCTTGGTTTCAGAACTAAATAGTTTATAAGGTATTGTTACTGAACCAAACTTGGGTCTGCTCACCTGCCTGCAGTAAAGCCAATTGACTGACACCAGGTTGTGGTTGTAACAGGGAAGAACAAAATCTGACTCTGTGTTGGATCTGTTTCTTTTACTTTGACCTTTGCTTTCCATTGCTTTTGTTCTATCTATAGCTATTGGCATAGGTAATGGCCTGCCTCGGGAAACCCTGCCCCCCTGCCTGAATGTTAAACTAAAGTGCCTTTGTTCAGCTCACAGGGAAGCACCCTGACCCTGCCCACCTGTGAAGGGCTGCAGAGAAGAAGAAATGAACACATCCCCTCCCCAAGGCTGGCCAAAACCAGGAGATATTTTGCAAGACTTATGGCCTTTTTACTTTACTTCCTCCCCTCCTCCCCTCTCTGTTCTATAAAAGAAACTAGCATCCAGACACTGATAAGACACTCTAGGACACTAGTCTGCCATCTTGGTCTGCCGGCTTTTGGAATAAAGTCACTACTCTTTGCCTCAACACCTTGTCTCCCGATTTATTGGCCTGTCATGCGGTGAGCAGAGTGAGCTTGGACTTGGTAACACGGTGAAGGAAAGTGCAGCATTTATTGTAAGGTGCCATACAAGTAGTCCAAGACAGCTAATGCTCAAAAAGCCCAAACTCCCCAATGGGTCTCAGCAAAGCATTTTTAAAGGCAAGGTGAGGGAGGAGGAGTCCCAGGGTAAGTGATCAGCTCGTGCACAATTCTCTGATTGGTTGATGGTGAGGTAACAGGGGTTAACATTATCAATCCTTAGGCACCAGTAGGTCTGGGGACTACATGCTCATGGTCATCAAGTAGTTAATTTATTCCATTTGGTGGGGGTTTTTGCATCTTTAAAACAACTCCAGAAATGTGCAGCAGATACTATTATCTAGGTACTTCAGACAGGAGCTAAAGCAGAGGATATGGGGGAGGGGTCTGTCCTGGGAAGACACCATAGGGACCTGCTTGGTCACAGTAGTGATAAAAGAGTACTGATTAGAAAAATAAGCAAAGATAAACAGGAAAATGCTAAAAGGAAGAGCAATGAGAGAGGACTAGCCTGACCACACATGAAAATGTAATTTTTTTAAAGTTACTAGTTAAAACAGTGTGATACTGGTATATGAGCAGACAGACACACTAAGAGACTGAAATAGAATGTCCAGAAATAAATACAATACATACAGGGAATTCCCTGGCAGTCCAGTGGTTAAGACTTGGCACTTTCACTGCCAGGGCCCGGGTGCAATCCCTGGTCAGGGAACTAAGATCCTGCAAGCTGCGTGGCATGGCCAAAATAAACCACCCCCAAACAAAAACAATATATACCAGAATTGAGTATACAATAAAGGTGGAATCTCAAGTAGTCAGGTAAATATGAACTTTATTTTAAAAACTGCTGTTGGAACAACTAAGGCTGATATCTGACATCTAGAAAAACATACAGCTAAATCCATACCTTACAACATGTACCTAGATGAACTCCAAATGGCTCAAATACCTAGATGTAGAAATTAAAATAATAAAACTAATTGAAGAAAACTGGGCAAATTCCTTTATAACTTTGCAGCAGGGATGACCTTTTATAAATGACTCAAAATTTGATAAATTTGACTATGTAAAAGTTAAAACTTAAGCATAGGGACTTCCCTGGTGGCGCAGTGGTTGAGAGTCTACCTGCCGATGCAGGTGACATGGGTTCATGCCCTGGTCCAGGAAGATTCCCACATGCTGCGGAGCGGCTAGGCCCATGAGCCATGGCCGCTGAGCCTGCGTGTCCGGAGCCTGTGCTCCACAACGGGAGAGGCCACAGCAGTGAAGCCCGTGTACCACAAAAAAAACCAATAAAACTTAAGCATAAAAAATAAGCAAAATCAAAAGACAAATTACAAACAGAATAATGTTTGCAATTCTTATCAAAGGCAAAAGACTAACCTCCCTAATATATAAAAGCTCCTTTAAAAGGGAATTTATAAAAGACCAGCCACACCAATAGAACAGCAACAGACACATACACAATTCACAGACAAAAGAAATACAAATGGCCCTAAAACACACAAAATACTCTCAACAACAATTATAATAATTGGACAGTATAATTCTCACTTAACAGATTAATTAAAATTCATAAGTATTACAACAGACTTGATATGTTCATGTGATGCATTCACTTGTGTGTGTATAAACTTATTCACTGTAGCACTGTCTGAAATAGCAAAAGACTTAAAACAACCCATGTGTCCAGCCTTATTGGACTGCTTAATAATCCATAGTATATCTGCACAACAACAGCTGTAGTAAATAAGTAAATAAAAAAATAAGAACAAAGAATTTATCTATGTCCTGATTTGGAAAGTTCCCTAAGATATATTATTAAAAGTAAAACAGCAAGATGCAGAAAAATGTGCTACCTTTTTTTTAAAAAAACAGCTTTGTTGAGATATAATTCATATATCATATAATTTACCCATTTAAAGTGTACAATTCAGTGTCTTTTAGTATATTACATTATTAATTTTTTTAATTGTAGTAAATATATACATATATAATTAAAATTTCCATTTACCCATCTTAAGAATATAATTCAATGGCATTAATTACATTCACAAGGTTGTACAACCATCACCACTATGTTTTTTTTTAACATCTTTATTGGAGTATATATAATTGCTTTACAATGTTGTGTTAGTTTCTGCTGTATAACAAAGTGAATCAGCTATACATATACATATATCCCCATATCCCCTCCCTCTTGTGCCTCCCTCCCACCCCTCTAGGTGGTCACAAAGCACTGAGCTGATCTCCTTGTGCTATGTGGCTGCTTCCCACTAGATATATATTTTACATTTGGTAGTGTATATATGTCAGTGCTACTCTCTCACTTCGTCCCAGCTTACCATTCCCCCTCCCTGTGTCCTCAAGTCCATTGTCTACTTCTGCATCCTGCCCCTAGGTTCATCAGAACCACCTTATTTTTAGATTCCATATATATGTGTTAGCATATGGTATTTGTTTTTCTCTTTCTGACTTACTTCACTCTGTATGACAGACTCTAGGTCCATCCACCTCACTACAAATAACTCAATTTCGTTTCTTTTCATGGCTGAGTAATATTCCATTGTATATATGTACCACTTCTTTATCCATTCATCTGTTGATGGACATTTAGGTTGCTTCCATGTTCTGGCTATTGTAAATCACCACTATGTATTACCAAAACTTTTTCAACACCCCAAACAGAAACTCTGTAATCATGAAACAATAATTTCTCATTCCTCCTCCCCCCAGTCCCTGGTTACCTCTATTCTATTTTCTGTCTCTATGAATTTGCCTATTCTAGGTACCCCATAAGTGGAGTCATATAATATTTGACCTTTTGTATCTGGTTTATTTCACTTAGCAAAGTGTTTTCTACATTTATCCATGTTGTAGCATATATCAGAACTTCATTTCTTTGCATAGCTGAATAATATTCCATTGTATGGATATACTTGACTTCTCCTCTCAAGCTATAAAGGTCCTAGATGTCACCTTCTTCCAAGATAAGGTTGTTTCTTATACATAGAAAATCTGTTGTTTAGTGTAGCCACCTTGATTTTTTTTTTAATTTTTAAAAAATTTATTTTATTATATTTTTTATTTTTGGCTGCATTGGGTCTTCATTGCTGCGCACAGGCTTTCTCTAGTTGTGGTGAGAGGGGGCTACTCTTCGTTGTGGTGCACGTACTTCTCATTGTGGTAGCTTCTCTTATTGCGGAGCAAGGATCCAGGCATGCGGGCTTCAGTAGTTGTGACACACGGGCTCAGTAGTTGTGGCCCGTGGGCTCTAGAGCACAGGCTCAGTAGTTGTGACGCATGGGCTTAGTTGCTCCACGGCATGTGGGATCTTCCCAGACCAGTGATGAAACCTGTGTCCCCTGCATTGACAGGTGGATTCTTAACCACTGTGCCACCAGGGAAGTCCCTGTAGCCACCTTTATTAATTGATTATTTTGGCTAGATTTTCTGGATAACTTGCTGCAGCTTCTACATCAGCAGTTGGTTTTTCACCTTGCACTTTTATGTAATGGAGATGGTTTCATTCCTTAAACTTCATGAACCAACCTCTGCTAGTTTCAAACTTTTCTTCTGCAGCTTCTTCACCTCTTGTCAGCTTTGTAGAATTGAAGAGAGTTAGGGCCTTCCTGTGGTTTAGGTTTTAGCTTGAGGGAATGTTGTGGCTGGTTTTATCTTCTATCCAGACCACTGAAGCTTTCTCCATATCAGCAATAAGGCTGTTTAGCTTTCTTATCATTTGTATATTCACTGGAGTAGCACTTTTAATTTCCTTCAAGAACTTTTCATTTGTATTCACAACTTGGCTAACTGTTTGATGTAAGAGGCCTACCTTTTGGCATATCTCATGCCTTCCTCACTAAGCTTAATCATTTCTAGCTTTTGATTTAAAGTGAGAGTTGTGGTGTTAGACCTGAACGGTCTCCGAGGGATCCCAGCTCGCCCAAGAACCGCCAAGAGTCGAGAGTCGCTGCAACACGCAAGAGGTTTATTAGGAGCCGGTGCACCGGGGTTCCTTGGTCCTCACGCAGGAGGCCGAAGAGGAACCCCCCCCAAGCGGAATCACATACATTTTATAGTTTTCATTTTTCGTTATGCAAAGTGTGGATATATCAAGGGTTTTTTTCTCATTGGTTTGTTTGTTCCTGGACCGGAGTGGGGACTTGGCTCTAGTTCCTTGATTGGTTAGCTGTTGGATGCCTACTTTACATTTTCGTGTTTTTGTGGTGGGGGGTTGAGTCACATGAGTTATGGTTGGCTAGGGCGACCTTTAAACTCTGGCTTAATCATTCTTATCACCCGCCATACTGGTTTGCTCGAGGTTTCATCCCCCGCCATACTTGTTTGCTCGGAACGGTTTCTGCCCAGGGGGGGACATTCCAGTATCTTATTGCCAGCCGAAAAAGCTTAAAGCTCAAAAGTATCGATAGGGAAGTAGGGGTGTAAGTATAGTTAAGGCCCTACAGTGGGACTCTTCATTTCACTTAGAGGCCATTGTAGGGTTATTAATTGTCCCTATTTCAGTATTGTTTTATCTCAGTTAATAGGGAGGCTCAAGATGAGGGAGAGAGATGGGGGAACGGCTGGTTGATGGAACAGTCAGAACATACACAACAATTATAGATTAATTTCATCATTGATTTGTGGCTCCCCAAAGCAGTTGCAATAGTAACATCAAAGATCACTGTTCACAGATCACCATAACAAACATAATAATAATGAAAAAGTTTGAAATATTGTGAGAATTATCAAAATGTGACATGGAGACATGAAGTGAACAAATGCTGTTAGAAAAATGGCACCAATAGACTTGCTCGAGGTAGGGTTGCCACAAATTTTCAACTTGTAAAAAAAATGCAACAACTGAGAAGCACAATTAAGCAAAGCACAGTAAAACAAGCTATGCCTGTATTTCTAGTAGTTTTAATTACATATACTAATTAGAATTCTTAACCCCTAGAAACCTTAATTGATAGTGAAAACTAAGTAAGAACTTGTGAACTGTTACACCAGCATTCTCTATACTGGAAAATTTACAGATACATTTCATAATTTCTAGAAGCATATTCTTCCTCATAGTAAATTTTTCAATGAGTTACAAAACATGTTTACTGAAAAACCCAAATATCTTTCATTCCTTTGTAAAAAGCAAAAGTAGATAAACCTTTGTTCAGTAATTAATATTTCAATATTTAATCTTATTTGGGAATAATCTGTATACTCAATGAACATCCATCATTTAACTTAACTTAGTCTCGCTCTAAGGTTTCAAGTTACCAAAAAGATTTTAGAAACTATTTTTAAGTAGACATACCATAAAACATAATTGTTGTAGAAAAGTTAATTTATAAACTTTTATCTTAATTACATTCATTTAATTCACTTGTTCTTAACAATTATGTTTAGATTACTCATAAGAATTTCATGAGACATTGAACAGATAACCATCATCTTAAGATTTTGGTTCTTGCTAATGAATTCTCTAACAGGGATAACACGAACTTATTTTACTAGTGAACTTGGGTAGAATAAAAGTTCTGTGTCTGCATTATATTAAATGCTGATAACTCTGAAGACATGCCTATTTTAATCAAATCAACAAACTTAAACCAGCTTTTATTTACTTAAGATTGTCCCAGATCACATGAACTTGAAAAACATTTGGGTTAGTTTCTATATTTTTGAGACTTTTAGGCGTACTTAATTTATATAAGTATTTCTTTTTCTTTAAGCCAATTAAAGTTCACAAATTAATTTTGGCAATACCATCCAGAGGTGGAAAAATCACACGTCTATAACATATCTGTCCGTCTATCTATCTGTCCGTCTATCTATCTGTCTATGTATCTATCTATCTGACATACAGAAACAAAAAGACAGATGAAGAGATGTTATAGCTTTTGCTGTAAAATTTTAGCCATTAGACATGTACAACAATGCAAAACGCACTAGTTTATAAAAGAACAGTTGGGTCTGAATTGTGTTTTTGGCAGATGACATAAGTTAAAGTTACCTGCTCAGATGGCTAAAGTTTTTTACTAATATTAATGGAGAAGACATTTAAGATTTTCATTCCCTGGTATCCAAATTGCCCCTCTTTTTTTCTTTTCTTTTCCTTTCTTTCTTTTTTTTTTTTTTTTACTTTCCCCTTCTTATAAGAATTACCTCCCTGTAGTTGGCATTTCCAAGAGATGGCTCTGGGTTCCTAGAGAAGACAAGGTAGAATATTTACATCTCAAAGGCACAGAAGAAAGATGTAACTTTCTCCGGGATTTTGTTTCCTAAGCCCAGATCTTTTATAATATCTACAACCCTTTTGAGATGAATAGGGGAGGTTTGGGGGTTGGTAAAAAAGGATAGATGGGCTTTAAATTGCTTTTAGAGCTGCATTTCTGTTCTTATACTCAATTAGTAAGACAAGAAGAGTTGTTTTTAATTCCTCAAAGAATTGGGTTGCAATCTGAGTGATATAAGGGACTGATCCAACTACATTCTCTTCAATTTGCTTCTTTACATCAGGGAGATTTCCAACTAAGATGGAAATCAAAAGATTCCTATCAGGGAGTTCCCTGGTGGTGCAGTGGTTAAGTATCCTCCTGCCAATGCAGGGGATATGGGTTTGATCCCTGGTCCAGGAAGTTCCCAAATGCTGCGGAGCAACTAAGCCTGTGCACCACAACTACTGAGCCTGCACTCTAGAGCTCATGAGCCACAACTACTGAGCCTGTGCACCCTAGGGCCCGTGTGCCATAACTACTGAGCTCACATGCTGCACCTACTGAAGCCCACCTGCCTAGAGCTCGTGCCTAGAGAAGCCACCGCAATGAGAAGCCCATGCACCACAACGAAGAGTAGCCCCTGCTTGCTGCAACTAGAGAAACCCCGCATGCAGCAACAAAGACAAAAAAAAAAGATTTCTGTCTTAATCAACCAGTAAGTAATTTTCTGGTCTACCTATCTTATGGTAGAAGGTTTAAAAAAACAGTTCCTATCAAACTCTGACTATCAGCTTCCAATATGGCCAACTTCTGACCATAGAGCTACTTAAAAAAAATTCTATCAAACATCTTATCACTTTCAGTCAGGACAAACAGTAAATATCCCTGGAAGTGTTGAACAACTTTTTTTCCCCCTTTTTCTTTTAAACCAAAGGCATATTATCAAATGACTCAAAATCAAAACCAATTAGCCCTTTATGACTTACCCATGGATGCAAGAGGTGTCCCCACCCCATAGAGAGCACAAAAGATACTATCCCCCCAAGATCTAGGGCCATGCCCAAAGACAACCAAAAGAAAGATACAGACAATTCCCCTGAGAGCTGGCAAGTCAGTAACATGCTAGCTGCAAATGGGGTGCAACCCACATTCTGTCTGGCCATATTTTCAGTGCCCCCAACCTGACAGTTGAGCCACCTGCATATGCAGAACCAAAAATCTCAATGCCCTGGGCAGGCAGAAAGCCAAGCCAAGTTCTCAGAACATACAATGAAAAAAACAGGAGAACAGTGGCTGTCCCTGGGAGGGAAAAGCTCGATAACTAATAGGTACCCTCAAACCAAATTTTAACCTGTAGGGCCTTAACTATACTTACACCCCTACTTCCCTATCGATACTTTTGAGCTTTGAGCTTTTTCGGCTGGCAATAAGATACTGGAATGTCCCCCCTGGGCAGAAACCGTTCCGAGCAAACAACAAAGGCCTGGAAAACAGGACATGTCTGAGACATGCCCTAACCGCGAGCAAACAAGTATGGCGGGGGATAAGACCTCGAGCAAACAAGTATGGCGGGTGATAAGAATGATTAAGCCAGAGTTTAAAGGTCGCCCTAGCCACCCATAACTCATGTGACTCAACCCCCCACCACAAAAACACGAAAATGTAAAGTAGGCATCCGACAGCTAACCAATCAAGGAACTAGAGCCAAGACCCCACTCCGGTAAATGTAAAGTAGGCATCCGACAGCCAACCAATCAAGGAACTAGAGCCAAGTCCCCACTCCGGTCCGGAACAAACAAACCAATGAGAAAAAAACCCTTGATATATCCACACTTTGCATAATGAAAAATGAAAGCTATAAAATGTATGTGATTCCGCTTGGGGGGGGTTCCTCTTCGGCCTCCTGCATGAGGACCAAGGAACCCCGGTGCACCGGCTCCTAATAAACCTCTTGCGTGTTGCAGCGACTCTCAACTCTTGGCGGTTCTTGGGCGAGCTGGGATCCCTCGGAGACCGTTCAGGTCTAACAAACCAGCATCACAATCCAAAGAACTAAGTCTTACAAATGCTTTTCTCCTGCTAATCTGAATTTGGAGAGGAAGGGACAACATGAAATTTTTACCTTTCTCTCTTGACTGGGAACTACAGACAGAGAGCTGACTTTGGTAAGAATTCTTACCCTTCACTGGCTTCTTCCAGTTCTCCAGGATTCCATCTGCAGGCTCTGAAGCAAGTAGTGTATCTCAGTGGGTCCCATCTGGGTTGCCGAAACTGGGGGGGGAGGGGCTGGATAATTTTTCTCTAGCACTCTAGGTTCTTGTGTGAGACCCCCTGTAATAAAAAGATTAACAGGAGAAAAAGAGAAGTTTAATAAGATGTATATACCTCATGTACACATGGGAGATACCCAGGAAAACTGAGTAAAATCCCCCCAAATGGCCTAAGCCATCACCTTAAATACCATCTCCAGCTAAAGACAAAGGAAAGATGTTGTGGACTGGGGAGGTCAGTTATGGGAAGTTATCAGGAAAAGCACAGTAAACAAGAGGAAGTTTGTTATGCAGATTCAAGTCAGGCGCCGCCTCCACTGAGTTTCTTGGGATTTAGAGTCACCCTTCTCTTTTAGGTACAGAGAGGAAGATACCCCTACAAATGGAGATTTCCCTTATAAATGTAAATTTCCCTTAAAAAAGGGTAATTTCTACTCTGTTTTCAGAGTTTCTCCTGTGTCTGCAGCCTCTCAAAAATAATCAGATGAAAATAATCTTTAGGCCAAAGAGGCATATTTTGAAAGGGCATATTCTGCTATTCTTCAACACTAATAGAAGCTGTTGAGGATGAGGAACAGGGTAGGTAGATATGGGAAGTAAGACTTCTCATTAGATATACCTTTTTATATTGTTTTTAATGTTTGACCATTTTAAATTTATTGCCAAAGCAAAAAGTTCAAGTCTTATGATGTTCTAAATTTGCTTACAGCAAGAGACCCATTAATAAAGTAGAAACCTACATATGCAGAAGGGTGAAGGGGCAAAGTAGACATGACTAATAAGTTATCCACTCTGCAGTTAGTGAACTATTTCTACAAGTCCAAATTGAGTAAAGAATAATCTAGTTACTTAATTCATTCTTTCAAACCATGTTTATTAAGTTTTTCCTTTATGCAAAGGACAGGAATGTCAAATTATGCTGATTATTTTTTACCTCTAATGTTTATATTAAAATAATCATAGTTGTAAATAGCATACAGCATTGCTAATAATATTGTTAGAAAAAAAATTCAACCAAGTAAATTTGAAGATCTAATTGGTCTTATTTAATGATTCATCCCACTTAGCAACTAGAAGTACACTCAGAGGGGTTGTACAAAATGGGAGGTTTTTATAGGAAGAAAGGTGGGGCAAGGGAGCTATTAGCAAAAGAAAAGGAAGGATTATTTTTAGGGCAAGACCTCTCCTTTTGGGGAAAAGGGAATTGCAAGGGTTTTATCATGCAGATTGCCTCTTCTTCCTCTGGGGGATGGAGAGGGCCCAGCTGGCAGATTACCTCATTGGTGCTGACCAGAAAAGTACATACTGGTTGATTAAGATTACATTTGTGGTGAAGGTGGAAATGGCAATTAGTTTAGGTATTAAATCCAGGTTTGGTTTCATGGGCTTTAGTACAAGTGATGCCATTTTGGACCTATGGTTTTTCTCTTTAACAATGCTATCTCTCTCTTTTTCAAATTACAGTATCCCGGGATGTAAAATAAATAATCTCCATAGGAGAACAGTGGTTGAAGAAAGTCAACTGCATGAGGAAATAAATGAAATAAAAAATAAAGCCAAATTTCCCTGGTTCTGTCTGGAGTAGATAGCCTTGCTGGAGAAATTAAACTCACACTGTCTCATACCTCCTTCCAAAAATGACGGGTTTTAATGGCCCAGGAGCAGGAAAAGGAGACTGGGAAGCCATTTTCTTTTATTGTAACCAGAAAGACCTAGAGCAAGAGAGAAATCATTCATTTTTCAGAGAAAAGCACAGAAGAAGAAGACAAGGCTCATAATAATGTCACCCAATCATTTAACAAAAGGAAAATGAAAGCAGCACTCTTCGCAGATCAGTAAACATGCTATTGTTAAAGAGTATAAAGAAGAGAACATTTTTCACATGAGTCAGAGATGGTGGAGTAAGGAAATAACTCTCAATCAGATATGAATCCTTAAAGTCATAGACAAAATTTGCTGCAGCACCTGGCTAATCAGAGACTATACAAAGCTTGTTTGTGGGTCCCAGGAAAACTCCGTCTGTGGCTTATCTTTTCTGGCTAGTTTCTCTATAACTCAACACACTTCCTCAGGGAACTAAAAGCAAGCATGTGACCAGCACAGTCAGCCCTGAGTATATCAGGAGACAGGAAAGCTGCCAACAGCCCCATTCCCTGATGTCAGTCTTCCTGCCCATAAGCAGATTTCAAAATAACATTTCTCACTCCAGAATATCTAGTGCATTCTGACAGTTCATGGAGCGGTGGAAGTGGGTCTGTCCTTTGAGGGTGTTTTGAGAGTACATCTCCTGCACTGAGTTTTGAGACCCTACATTCAATGGAGAAACATCCAGAACATCAGACCATTAAAAACAAACATACAAGACAAAACAAAAAAAGACCAGCCTTTTCAGCAATCTGCTATGCCATAATCACCTGGCTGTGTCTCCAGGGCTAGGAGCTAAATGAGATCATACCCCACCCGGGGCAGGCAGCCAATTCATTTCCTCTGGATTTGAACCCTTCCCCAATTTAAAGCGCGCGCGCGTGCGTGCGTGTGTGTGTGTGTTTAAGCTATTGTCATCTGCACTGGGAAAACTATGTATTAAGAAGGAAGTTTGTCTAAAGACCGATATAAACTCAAAGTCTTTGTTTCACCTATAGTTGGATCCAGATAGTCCACAAATGGAGGTGGGAGAAGGTGGGAGGGTGGGAGGGTGGCAGGAGGAAGTTGAGCTGTGCAGGTTTAGTCTCTCAGTTGAAAAGTCATATTGGAGGAAATGCAGATCCCTCAATTCTATAAGGTGCAGTTAGTAGAGTTCATTTCTATCTTCTCATACTCATAATTATTCTAGCATTAGATGAATTTTGAAAATCATTGCGAGCATTAAAAAAATATCTAACTTAGTGCCATTATGCTTTACTTTCTTATAAAAAGGTAGTTAGCCGCTTTTTTTTTTTAACAGATACTCTACTTTCGTGGTGGGGCAGCTTTTTCTTTTTGCATAAAAAAGATTTCAAATGTTGACATGCAAGGTATCATTCTTGTTATCATTGAAAAATGAAAAAGGTAAACATACCAATCTTCTGATTTTAAAAAGCTATTTTAAAGCAATTTTAGAGTTGTTTTAAAACCATTCTGAAGCTATTGTATAGGATTTAAATGACTGGGTGAAATGGGATTTTTATCTTATTTATGATTTTCTCTATTTTCCAAATTTTCTATGACATTAAAAAAAATTTTAAGCAAAGTTTATGTTCCTATAATTTAACAGTTATACAAGGATTGTTGCAAAGAACAGCAATTCCTCAGTCCCACAAGCCTGTATCTCCAGAGGCAACAATTTTCAACTCTTTTAACTGACTGTATTTACCCCGATATCTCCAAATATTCTTGATTTTGTAGTTTCAGGCCCTACCTATTGACTCCTCTCTATAGTAAAAGAGGATTTACCTCTTTCATACAGGCATGACTCCCATTCCACTTATGGCCATTCTGTCAATATAGTCACATTGTCATTTTGACTAGATCAATTAGGTATTTACCTCCCTATGAGTATGTAAGTACTGCTGACCACTGAACATGTTGTTTTGTATACAGAAAATTATATTTTTTACTTTACAATTTGAAGGAAAAAAAATAATTTACACTGGCCTCTTTGGAAATGTAGGTAGTTCATCTGTATACTGTGTTACTCAAAGACTGGGAATTTGAGAGAGCTTTTCGTCTGACCATCCATCCGGCACATTGCTGGCACTCAGTATATAGCTGTAGAACGAATGATTAAACACAGGCTTTCAAGTGACAAGTTCGGTCTGTTCAAGACACTGATTATTTGACCAAGATACACTATGTGAACAAGCCACTTGAAATCATCGAAATGGTCTTTACTAACATTATAGCTGTGTCAAAGACTTTTTTTGTTGTAATCACATTCCTTGTTTCCCAAACTCATGTGGGCAACTTTCCCCTCACCAGAGAGCATATTTCAGTATGGAGAAGCAGGCTTCTAGTTTTTTACATACTGCTCATTTCTCCCCACATGGTGCCAAAAAACCATGTGATTTAATCACACACAGAGCTTCTGATTTTCTTGCAACGCAGCTGAACTCTGGTGGTTTGGTTGTTTCCCACGAATTATTTTCTATAAATACAGGAGGGTGTGGATTGGCATCAGGTTGAACCTGCTCCAGGTACACCCCCCCCCCCCACTTTGCTAGGCTACATCGTGGCTCATCAAATAACCACTAGTGAACAAAATCTCTCTCCTCTTATAGTATGACTTATCAGTTAGAACCCGAGCAAGCTGTCAGGCAGCCCTTCCTCTTCCTATATGTGCTCCATATTTGCTAAGCACTGAGTCACACTTGGCACTTCAGTGGTTTCACCTCACTGTAAAGCAAAATACCAACCTAGTACGTGATATTATTTTTACCAGTAGCGAATCTGCTTTTTCTTTGAGCATCATATGTATCATCAGTTTTGAACTGGCTTTTATAAGCTTCCAGAAGTAATGTGATTTATGTGTGTGTTGGCCCCAAGAAGGGCAACTTTGAATTGTGCCTCTTTAGGTTGGTCTTTTCTCTATCTTGAGGTATAAAATTCATAATTTATGTAATGGGAAGCATTATTTTATGCTTGTTTTGAAGAAACACAATAAATTTACCAGGGAGATCACTCTGATTTGAAAAATGACAAGAGTTTCAATGTCTTCATTCCACTATTTAACAAAGTTACATAATAGACTGTGTCCTGGGCAGGTTTAAACAGATCACAGGTCCAATAAAATCCATTTTTCAGATATTGCTCATTATAGTTCCAAATCAAACTTTTCTTTTTCAGCTACTTGTCAGAAATCATCACTAACAGATTCACTTGTACTGGCATTTACAGACTCGCAGGAAAACTTAAATTGGAGCTTGTTGATTATATTTATGACATTATTTTAAGTTGGAGCATTTATATCACAATTTTCATCGAACCACTTGTGAGTCATTGACCCATTTACATGAATTGTGGATCAATATAACAGTAACTATGAAAAAATTCAAAATTAACAAATGTACTCAATAGCTTGGAAACAATGCGAGATAATATTAGCCAAGCCCCCAAATGCTGTTAACTTAATGTCAGCAGTGATGAGCCAGCTAAAATGGTACTTGCAGAATATGTTTATCCAAAGATATACAACTTCAGAAACTGAAAGGAAGCATGCCTGAAGCCAGATTTAGGGACGGGGTCCACACCACTGGTTAGTGGCAGAATGAGCACACTATGAGCACAGTAAAAGGACCTAGACCCTTCGGCTACCCGCTCCTTGTGTTAAGGTCTAGCTTTTCCCCACTGCTTCATCTAACAGCCTTTCATCACAATGTTAACAACTGTCAAGCCAACATGGTACCTTAAACATTGCTGAAAAGTTAACCTTTTGGAAGGATCTGCTCAGCCATCTTCCCTACTCACCACTCTTCCATCTCCCACCTATACTAAAAAGGCAATCGTCATTAAGAAAATGCAGTTGACTGGAGATTATCATACTAAGTAAAGTAAGTCAGACAAAGACAAATATCATATGATATCACTTATTTGTGAAATCTAAAAAAAAAAAAAAATGAACTTATTTACAAAACAGAAACAGACTCACAGACATAGAAAACAAACTTATGGTTACCAAAGGGGAAAGGTGGGAGGGAGGGACAAATTAGGAATTTGGGAGTAACATATACACACTACTATATATAAAATAAACAACAGGGACCTACTGTATAGCACAGGGAACTATACTCAATATTTTGCAATAAACTATAACAGAAAAGAATCTGAAAAAGAATGGATATATGTATGTATCACTGAATCACTTTGCGGTACACCTGAAACTAACACAACATTGTAAATCAACTATACTTCAATAAAAAATAAATTTTTTAAAAAAAGAAAGAAGGGCTTCCCTGGTGGCGCAGTGGTTGAGAATCCGCCTGCCGATGCAGGAGACACGGGTTCGTGCCCTGGTCCGGGAGGATCCCACATGCCGCGGAGTGGCTGGGCCTGTGAACCATGGCCGCCGAGCCTGCGCGTCCGCAGCCTGTGCTCCGCAATGGGAGAGGCCACAATAGTGAGAGGCCCACATACCGCAAAAAAAATAAAAAAATTTTTAAAAAAATAAATAAAAATAAAAAAAGAAAGAAAATGCAGTTGACCCTTGAACAATACCTGTTGGAACTGCATGGATCCACTTATAGGGTGACATTTTTCAATGGTAAACACTACAGTACTACACTGTCTGTGGTTGGTTGAATCCTTAGATGTGGAGGACCAACTATAAATTGTATGAGGGTTAACCCCTGCTGTTGTTCAAGGGTCACCTGTGATAGAATCACTGTGAAAATAACAATTAACCTTACATTTCAAATTTGATGAAAGTGGATGAACAAAATTGTTTCAGTACTTTTTCCTCTGAAGCCCACCTCCCCGTCCACAGACCCACTCCCCCTCCCTCCTCACCCCATTGTTCCACAGGGATCTTCAGTGGCCTACAATGCACAGCTTTAGAAGCATCGCACTATAGTGCTTTAGTTTTTACTTTTCTCATTTTCCTTTTCTTCTTTTTTTCCCCGAAGTTAAGGTAGACAATATAGATCATAATGAGATATGTGAAGGGACTGTTAGAAGATTTAGGAAGGTTCTCTTTGAGGGAAAAGAGGAAGTTAGTGAGCAGCATGTCAAGGGATTATGGAGGAAGGATGAGAGGAAGGATGCTTATAGAGTATACCCATGCCCTCTATCTATTTCCCAATCACAAGTGATAGAAGGACTTCAGAGGTAACTCAGTTCCATCTCATTTTACAGATGAAGAACCCAGTTTCAGAGGATTTTTTAAAGTAGTGCGATAAATGTCATAGATTGTTACATTAATGGCCCCCAATGAATCACATCTCCTGATATCTAGGTTCTAGTATAGTCTCCTCCTGCACTTACTCTGGGTTTGATCAGGTGACTTGCTTCAATCAATTGGACATTAGCAAATGTGACACAAGCAGAGGCTTGATCAGCCTTCATGGACTGGGGCATGCTTTCTTGGAACCCTGATACCCCTGTGCTGAATCATCATGCTGTGAAGAAGCTGGGATGAAAGGCCACATGGAGGTGAGTCCAGGGGCTCTCGTCCACAGCCCACAGCAAGGACCTGACATGTAAATGAGGCCATCTTGGACACAGCAGCCCCAGTTGAGCCTTTAGTTGACGGCAATAGCATGAGTGACTCAGGACATATCAACGGAAGAACTGACCGGCTAACCCACTGAATCAGGAGCGATAATACATCATTACTGTCTTAATACTGTAAATTTTGGGCACTTTGCTTCCCAGCGATAGACAGCTGACACAGTGAGTTACTGGCATAGTGAAGACAAAACCCAAAGCCACTTCAGAGAACATAAACTCAGAATTCAGGCAAACTTGGGTTCAACCCTAGTTCATTCACTTACTAGCTATATGACCTTGGGTAAGTTTTGGAAATTTTCTGAAGCCTCAGTTGTTTCTTCCATAAAATGGGAATATTATAACTACCTGATGGCATTTTCATGAGGATTAAAAGCATTTACCAGCTTACATGTGTAGGGGAGGGAACAAAAGTTTAGTGATTAGTAACTCAAAGGGATAGCTATAGCATCTTGACAAAGAACAATTAAATTTGTAGAGAAGGGACAAGACAAAGGAAAAAAGTTTTAAGTTTCCAAGGGCAGCATACTGTGGGAAGGTAAATATATGGGGGAAACTAATGGAAGATAAGGGTTGTTTCCATCAGGTTTGTTGTGTAGATTCCTCTCAGTGTAATCTCTGGACTGATAAGCAGCTTCACTGAAGGTCACTGAGAGACAGAGCCTGCTTTTAGGCAAATGAAGGGGAGGGCAGAGAGCTTTTTTCCCCAGGCATCTGATGTTTCTCAATTGCCTTCAGCTCAAAATTATCCCTATGCCAAAATGGCATATTTTGGGGTAGCATACTGTGATCCCCTGCACGTGTATTATGCTTAGAACAGTGCCTGGCACATAGTAAGTATCCAATTCACATCTGTGAGTATTAGTATTAGAGTATTAGTATTAGTAATCACCCTTGTAAGGTACATGGCACATAAATAATAATAAATACATGGTGGCTATCATTACTTCTCTTCTGAACTTTTTCGGTACTATTCTTGTTTCTATCTCTTGTGCAACTGTTATCACTATGTTGCCATTTGTTATGTACATCCTCTCCTTGCTAGATTATAAATTTCTTTAGGGCAGGCTGTGTCTCACTCACGTTTGTGTAGACCCTCCATATTGATGTGTTAAATGACTACGTGCTTGTAAAATAGGCCGTTGATCATAACATTATAGTTTCTGTGGCCAAACACTATTATACTGTGAGCAAATATGTTTTAACAGCAGCCTTCCCTACAAGAGAATACAATAGGATCTGGCCTTCTTCTAATGCAATACAAAATACGCACTTAATTAAGTAGATGTTTACTGATATCACTAGCTGATCCAACCAACAGTTGTCTTCCTTCATCAGAGAAGTATAAATTTATTAGTTTTCACTTTTTGTGGCAGTGGAGCTATATTCTAACTATAATGTGGTTTGATGCTTTCAATATTTCTGTCTAATCCAATTTCTATAAGAAATACTTCAAATATGGATAGGTAAAAATGTATTTCTCTTTCCTCTGAAAAAAAATTATACTAGCATACTAATGAAGGTAAGTTGAAAACCAGTAGAATTTAATATCAGAACCGACATTGTATGTCATGCTGTTTTGCTTCTAATGCAACAAGATGTTTTGTGTTTTCAATAAACACAGACTGCATAGTGACAACAGATGTAGTAAACATAGAAAATACAAAGATAGATTTTGTCATCGTGAGTTTCAGACTGTAAACAAATTAAAAGACTCCTATATTTGGCTCCTGAGAAGGCAATAGTAATACTTTGCTTATTAGGTTAAAGAATTTTATTCCTATCCAAAGGAAAAATGAATTTAAAACTCAAATGCAATGACAAAACTCATATAAACTTGATTCTACACTCTATGCGAGTACATGTAGAAATGTACACATAGCTATAACTACAACCCCAGCAGCAGCTGCAAGATCTGGGAGTCAAGAGACTGGAAAGAATTATAGAAACCCATCCAAAATAAAGATTGCTTTACAGGGTCACCCACTGAAAGATGGTTTATTTAACTCTACAGCAATTAAACCAAAAACAAAAACAGAGATGGCCCCTGTCCTGAGGGGATTAGAGTCTGAAAAAATGTAAGCAGAGATGTCTCAGGTATTATTAATAAGCTATGTCAAAAATTAAACTAAGGTGCTCACTTCAGCAGCACATATACTAAAATTGGAACAATACAGAGAAGATTAGCACGGCCCCTGCACAAGGATGACATGCAAATTTGTGAAGTGTTCCATATTTTTGCACATATATACAATAGAATATTACTCAGCCATAAAAAGGAACGAAACTGAGTTATTTGTAGTGAGGTGGATGGACCTAGAGACTGTCATACAGGGTGAAGTAAGTCAGAAAGAGAAAAACAAATACCGTATGCTAACACATATATATGGAATCTTAAAAAAAAAATGGTTCTGAAGAACCTAGGAGCAGAACAGGAAAAAAGATGCAGACATTGAGAATGGACTTGAGGACACAGGGAGGGGGAAGGGTAAGCTGGGACAAAGTGAGAGAGTGGCATGGACATATATACACTACCAAACGTAAAATAGATAGCTAGTGGGAAGCAGCCACATAGCACAGAGAGATCATCTCGGTGCTTTGTGACCACCTAGACGGATGGGAGGGAGGGAGATGCAAGAGGGAAGAGATATGGGGACATATGTATATGTATAACTGATTCACTTTGTTATAAAGCAGAAACTGATATACCATTGTAAAGCAATTATACTCGAATAAAGATGTTAAAAAAAAGTTAAACTAAGAACCTTCTATCATTTTAGATTTACATAAATGGTATCACACTATACATATTGTGCAACTGGCATTTTTCTCTCAATATTATATGTTTGAGATACATCTATATGCTCCATTGTACAAGTACACTACATTTGTTTATCCATTCCGTTATTGATGGACATTTAATTGGTTTATGTGTCCCTTCTTAACTCTGCAGTCACTAATGTCAGGAGCTAGAAATCAACCACAGCGTATTCACACCTGAGAAATCTGCAATGTTAGAAAACAGAGCTTTTTATTCCCCCAGAGAGCCAGTGGTCACATACTGCCCAGCAATCTACTGCATATCCCGGTGTTTGTGTGAAGAGTTTCTCTAGATTATAGCACTAGAAGTCAAATTTTTGAATCCTAAAATACTAACGTTTTAAATTTTATTATATGTTGTCAAATTGTCCTGGAAAGTGTTTGTACCATTTTATCTTCCCACCACTAGTGTAAAAGTTTATTTTTTCCAAATTCTCACCAACATTTGGTATTTATTTTTCTCAAACTAATGGGTCTGAAATGGTATCATTGTTTGGCTTTTGTTTGTTATTCACTGCCTTATTGAGATATAAGTGACATAATAGATTGCATTATGTAAAGTGTATAAATTGATGTTTTCATTGATAAGCGATGGCACTCATAAAACCATTGCTGTATCGTGACAAGCAATAATGAACATATCTATCATCACTGAACATTTCCTTGTGCTTCTTTGTTATCCTCCCGTTTCTCTTACCCTGCCCCAAGCCTCAGTCAATCAATGATCTACTTGATATCACTATTGATTAGTTTGCATTTTCTAGAATTTATATAAATAGAATTATACAGTATGTACTCTTTTTTTATCTAGCTTCTTTCACTCAGCATAGTTATTTTGAGGTTCATTCATGTTGCTTGTAATTCATTTCTTTTTATTACTAACTAGTATTTCATTTTATGCTTATACTAATTTGTTTATCCATTCACATGTTCACTGATAATTGGGTTGTTTCTAGCTTTTGGCTTTTACAAATAAAGTATTTATGCACAAGTCTTTGTGTGGACATAAGCTTTCATTTCTCTTGGGTAAATACCTAAGAATGGTGTTACTGGGTCATATGGTAGACATAGTTTTAAATTTATAAAAAATTGCCAAACTGTTTTCCAAGCAGTTGTACAATTCAACATTCCTATCACCAGTGTATGGGAGTTTCAGTTGCTCTGCATCCTTATCAATACTTGATATGGACAGACTTTTTTGCATTTTAGACCATCTAATATGTAATAGTAATATCTCTTTGCGATTTTTGCATTTCTCTAATGACTAATGATTTTGAGCATCTCTTCATGTGCTTATTTGCCAGCTATATGTCTTTTTAGATGATGTGTTTGTTCAAAACTTTTGCCTTTTCTTTTGTTGGGTTGCTTGTCTGCTTATTATTGGGTTTGAGAGTTCTTAATGGACCAGGGATTGAACCCATGTGCCCTGCATTGGCAGGCAGACTCCTAACCACTGCACCACCAGGGATTTCTAAATATTTTCTTCCAGCCTATGTCTTATATTTTCATCTTCTTAACCATGTCTTTTGAAGAACAGAGGTTCTTAATTTTTTTTTTTTTTTTTTTTTTTTTTTTTTTTTTTTTTTTTTTTTTTGTGGTATGCGGGCCTCACTGTTGTGGCCTCTCCCGTTGTGGAGCACAGGCTCCGGACGCTCAGGCTCAGCGGCCATGGCTCACGGGCCCAGCCGCTCCGCGGCATGTGGGATCCTCCCAGACCGGGGCACGAACCCGTGTCCCCTGCATCGGCAGGCGGACTCCCAACCACTGCGCCACCAGGGAAGCCCAGAGGTTCTTAATTTTGATGAAGTACAATATATCTTTTTTTTTTCTTTTTTGGATTGTGCTTTTGTACTGTATCTATGAAAGCTTTCCTTCATCCAAGATCACAAATATTTTCTCCTATTTATCTGCCAGAGGGGGGAAAAAGATATATTAGGTGGAAGACAGCGGAGGAACATCTTAAAGTACTGGAATATTATATCAGTTGAGAATATCTGTCAAAAGCTAAGGCAAATAAAGACTTTTTTGAACATAAAGATCTGACAGAATTCATTACCAGCAGATCTGCACTACGAGGAATGTTAAAGTCCTTCAGGCAAAAGGGAAATAATACTAGTTGGAAAGTTGGATCTACATAAAGGAATGAAGAACACAAAAATCATATATATATATATGTATATGTATATATATGTGTGTGTGTGTATATATATATATTATATATATATATCAATGAGGGCATACTGGTTTTCCATTGTTGCTGTAACAAAGTACCACAAACTTGGTGACTTAAAACAACAGAAATGTATTCTTTTACAGTTCTGTGTATCAGAAGTCTGACATGTGTCTCACTGAGCTAAAATCAAGGCACTGACAAATCTGTGTTCCTTTTGAAACCAAGCAGGGCCCTGTGGGGCTCCTGGGCACAAAAACCTTTCTGTGTCCCCCATTTCTTGATTACAGGAAATAGGCTTCATTCAGCCTCCATGACCTTCCTGAGTTCCAAAGGGCAGGTTCAAACAGTTGCTAATCAGGGAAGGGAGGGGATGCAGAGACAAGGGACACAAGGGAGGAACAGTCAAGAACCAATAGTACAGCCTTGGGGCAGGATCCTGGTTCTCCCTCAAGGGATACACAGAACAATATCTTTGAGCTGTTTTGCAGATACTGAAACCCCACCAGGTGGGAGAAGTTAACTGTCTGCTGCCTACAATCAGTAGACCCCAGACTGGTTGGAACCAGAAGGTTTATGATGCTGACTGCCACCTACCTCACCACCAACCAATCAGAAGAATGTCCACGAGTGACCACGCCCTCCTCTTTGAACCTTTACTATAAAACTTCTCACTAGCTCCTCCAAGTTCAGACACACAGTTCTGAGGGCATTAGCCCTCTGTGGCCCCCTCTGCCTGGCAAAGCAATAAAGTTATTCTTTTCTACTTCACCCAAACCTCTGTCTCTGAGATTTAATTCGGTGTTGGGCTACAGAGGCTGGATTCAACTTCACTTTGCGGGGGCTCTAGGGAAGAATCCATTTCTTCTAAGAGCTAAGGACTACCCTTAGCTCTTAGAGTTTTCTGTCCTGGCATATAACCCCCTACATCTCAGAATCTTCTCACACTGCCATTTTTCTGATTCACTCTTTTGTTTCCCTCTTCCACTTCTAAGACTCGTGTTAATAGATTGAGCCCACCTAATAATCAGGATAATTTCTCCATCTCAAGGTCCTTATCCTTAATCTCATCTACAAAGTCTCTTCTGTGATGTAAGGTAACATATTCACAGGTTCATTTTTGGGGAGCCAGTATTCTGCCAATCACAGTGGTAAACATGAAAGACTGCTTTCTTATTTAAATAACTTTAAAAGATACTTGGCTGTTTAAAGCAAAGATAAAAACAATATGTTTTGGGGTTTATAACATGTAAAACTCAGATATACGACAACAATAGCACACATCCCTGTAGGGGAGAAAAAAGAATGTAATGTAAGGTTCTAATACTGTATATGAAGTCATATACTGAAAGTGTTGAAGGGAGACTGTGACAAATTAAACGAGGTTTCTAATTTTACCTAATATGAGAAATGCACATTGTTGTGCATTTTTCCTTGTATTGTGAATGAGGACTTCTTTAGGTTTCTATCAATGAAAGGAATTTGTAAGGTCAGAGAGCATGTGCATATTCAACTTTACTAGAAATTGCCAAAGTGGTTGTATTCATTTATAGATTTGTTAGCAATACATGAGAATTCCTGTTTTATCATGACCTTACTTGGTGTTGTCAGATAGTTTAACTTTCATCAACTTCATAGGTTAGAGTATGATACCTCATTTCATTTATTACGCATCTTTTCATACCCTTCTACCTGTTTACTGATCATTAAGGTTTCCTCATCTATGAAAGGCCTATTGCTCTGTTTTATTTTTATTTTTTGTTGGATTTATAGGAATTCTTTATATATCTGTATACTGACCCTCAGTCAGTTATATAGATTGTAAAAACCTTTACTTAGTCTCTGACTTGTATTTTCATTTTGTTTATGGGCACTTTTTTGTATAGATTTTTATTTTAATGCAGTCTAATTTATTGATATTTTCTTTGAAGGTTTGTATTTATTTTTATGTGTTGCTGAAGAAAACGTACATTTTCCTTTGAAAATTTCAAAAATCTTCTCACATTTAAGCCTTTAATTCACCTGGAATTCATTTTTGTTTAAGGATCAAATTGTTTTTTTATTTCCATTTGTCCCAGTTGCCCCAGTATCAGCAGTCTTTTGCTTTTGACTTATAATGTTACTTCTGCTATATATCAAATTTTCATAATTGTTTGGGCCTATTTCTAAATGTTGACTATGTTCAATCAATCTATTTATCTATCTCTGACTATTAGCACACTGGTTTATTTTACTATAGCTTTGTAATAAGTCTTAATATTTGGTAGGGCAAATCTTACCTCCCTGTTCTTCAAGAGATTTGGGGGCATTCTATAAAATTCATTCACTGCAGATAGGAGAATTTATTCTCTTTATTGTAATGTTCTTTGATTGTAAATGAGCGCTTACTTGCTTAAAAAGCATCTGTCAGTTTTCACCACACCTAGAAAAACGTCTAAATCCTTTACCCTGACCCACAAAGCCCTCTGTGATCTGTCTGCAAAACATTCCACCTTTTAGCTCTAGGAGTTTTAGAATTGGGTTGTCAAGTTCCAAGTAAATTCATGTTTAGTTTTGTTTAAAATTGTATTTGCATTTGTAGATTTCATCTATTCTGCAATGCCATAGATTGTAAGACACATCATTATTTTATGTGCCACTAAGAAAGAAAAATCGCTTCCCATTATACTATGACATGATGATTTCTTATCACATTACTTTTTATTTTATACTTATTGAAAAATCTCCCTTAGACTTATTTAGATACATACTTTTATCATATGTATTTTCTTGTCGGTCCATAAAAACAAAAATATAAGTGAAATAAATTGGTTAAGATACCCTTAAAACTTCTTGGCATTCAGAGTTTGACTTTTCTGAATCACTATAACACTTCAATATCTGTGTTTTTTCCACACAATAATAGCTTCTGTGCCATCAAGGGCATTGGTAATGCAGCATTTATTATAAGAATAGTCCACCCGCTGCTGTTTCTGAAATGTTCTTCCCAGCCACAGTACCAAAACATAATTCAGCTTCACCTACTTTTGAAGTATCTCGCCTTTCTTGGGTCCTTGACTGTTCTTGGCAAGAAATTATGCAGTCTCAGTCTTTCTTCTAATAAAAGAGATTTGCTTCCTTGATATCAAATTTATGCCTCCTTCTCTGTTTCTGTATCTTTCTGCATGCACAATAAATTTTCATTTTAATGCTGAATAATAATATTACCATTTTAGGACATTTTAAACAGCCATTAAACTCAACACATGTAGTCCAGAAATGCACATAGCTCAATTGAAGTGACAAGAATATTAACAGCTATGATGAAAAGTTTATTCATGCTCAGACAATGAGAGCTACTTCACAGTCTATCCTGGGGAACAAGATGTAAGAAACCATTGGTTGTAAGATACACTCCAATATTAGAGATGCTTTAAAAAGTATGTTTATAATTGATAACTATGGTCTTTGTAGTAGAATTGTTACCTTAAAAAATAGAGTTATAGAATTCTTAAATATCATAAGTGGAGATTTAATATGGGTCTCCTTTTGGTCTTTTAATAATGTTTAGTATTTTTTCTCATGATTTTTTGCTGTTATAAATGCTATATTTTATACAATTGCATTTTATAATTGATTATTGGGTTTAGGAACATTACTTTTGTTTTATATGTTGATTTTCTATTCAGTAATCCTGCTAAACCTTCTTACTAATGCTATAGATTTCCTTAGATTTTCTATCCAGACAAATAATGTTGTCTACAAATAACAGCACCATTTCTCTCCCTTGGCAGTCTATGCTTCCTAATTACTTTCCCTTTCTTGTTTCATTGGTTAGGGCACTAATACAATTTGGAATAGATGTGTGGTTATAATGAACACATTTGTCTTGTTTAAAAGTTAATGCTTCTTAAATTTCATCATTAAACAAGAAGTTTCCTCTGGGTTTTTCAAGTTAAGGCCATTCCCTTATATTCCTGGTTTACTGTAAATTTTAATCCCGAATCAGTGTTAAATTTCATCAGACACCTTTTCTACTAACATGACCATATGGTTCTTCCAATTCACTCTGTTAATGTGAATCCCACTGATAAAATTTTCTGATTGTGAACAATCCTTGCAATCCTGGAATAAAGCCTAGATAGTTGTAATACTTTGTTATGCAGGGTGTCATTTAACTTGCTATTACTTTATTTAGAATCTTTGAATCCACAGTTAGATGTAACATTAGTCTATAATTTTTCTTATACCCCATAAAGTAAATTACGTAGCTCTCTCTTTTTCTATTTTCTGATACAGCTTGCATAAAATGAGTTTTGGGGATTTCATAAAACTTACCTGTAAAACTGTCTTAGCCTGGGACTTTGGTGGAGGCAGATATATTTTATTACCAATTAAATTGGTTAGCAGTCTGCTCAAATTTTCTATTTCTTCTTAAATCAACTTTGTGTGTGTGTACATATATATATATATATATAATTATTTATTTATTTAAATTACTCACCCCCCCCTTTTTTTTTGCCACACTGTGTGGCATGCGGGATCTTAATTCCCCAACCAGGGATCGAACCTGTGTTCCCCTGCATTGGGAGCACGGAGTCTTAACCACTGGACTGCCAAGGAAGTTCCTTTAATTACCCATTTTATATGTTCTTTGATTTACTGGCACAAATTTGTTAACAGTATTATCTTACTATTTTTAAATTTCTATAGTAACTTAATGATAGTTACTTTTTATTCTGAATTTTATTTCACTCATTTTTTCTTGATCAGTATTGCTAGAGATTTGTCTTTATTTTGTAAAAAAAAAATATTTTCATAAGTGTTTTGCATAAAAATATGTCTGTTTTCTTCCCCTGGGAATTAATTTTGTAATTTTTCAGTATCTTTATTGTTGTTTTCTAATTTAAAAAGTAATGCCTGGTCAATATTTTAAAATTTCAAAAGTAGCTGATGTGTTGAAGGTAACAAATGACCTATTTGCTTATTTATTATTAGCTTGAAAAGTATGATCTTACAGCACATAATGTTTTAACACCTGCTATTATCAGGTATGATATATGTATTTTTTCCAAATAAAGATATCTTACTTAGGGCCAGGAAAGTATTAACCTTAATGATATCAGTTTAAACCTAAACAAAATTAATGAATTTGCTAAGTGTTATTTTGGCTCTAGACATTAACCTCCAATTTGCCACATACATTATATTCAGGATGAATCTTGCACATGCACTGTGTATAAAAATTTAACTCTGCTGTTTTAACTTGCAGGTATGTATATTAAAAGCTTGGCTTAATAACAGCTCACATTTCACCCTTAAAAATATTGGTTTTGATTTTAATCAATTTTGTCTTTAATGTCACTACTTTTTTTTCATCTTCAAAATATTTAGATTTCCCTTTTTTTGGTTTTGGAGCCCCAGTATACTCTCCATGTACACTGTCCTAGGTTCTTTAGAGCAAAGGCCTCAGGTCTTCCTGTTTATGAATCTCAAGCCTCCAGCACAATGCCTGGACCATGACAGAAGATGACATTATCGATAACCACCACTCACTGAGCAAGTGCTATATTCCAGGCATTGTGCCTAACATTTTGCATGCACTATCAAAATCTGTTGAGATAATAATTACTTTAAAAAAATCAGGCCCTCTTAAATCAAAACCACAATGAGATATCACCTCACACCCATTAGGATGGCCACTGTCAAAAAACCAGAAAATAACAAGTGTTGGTGAACATGTGGAGAAATTGAAACCCTTGTGCACTGTTGATAGGAATGTAAAATGGTGAATCCACCAAGGAAAACAGTATGGAGCTTGCTCAAAAACATTAACAATAAAACCACCACATGATCCAGCAATCCCACTTTTGCGTATATATCTGACATAAGCAGAGTCTTGAAAAGATCTTTGCACGCTTGTGTTCACTGCAGTGTTATTCATAATAACCAAGAGGTGGGAGCAACCCAAGTGTCCACTGACCGATGAATGGATACACAAAATGTGGTATATACATACAATGGAATATTATTCAGCCATTTAAAAAATCCTGTCACATGCTACAACATGGATAAACCTGCAAGACATTATACTAAGGGGAAAAAAAACAGTCACAAAAGGACAAATACTGTATGATTCCACTAATTAAGATATCTAAAGTAGTCAAATTCTTAAAAACAGAAAGTAGAATGGTGGTTGCCAGGGACTGAGGGGAGGGGTAAAGGGGGTGTTATTGTTCAAGGGATACAGAATTTCAGATTTGCAAGATGAACAAGTTCTGGAGACCTATTACATTATAATGTGAATATAGCTTATGTGAGAAAAATGTTTTTTAAAATGGTTAAGATGGTCAATTTTATGTTATGTGCTTTTTCATACCACAATTAAAAATTAAATCAGGCTCTCTGACTTTAAGGATGAAGGAACTGAGATTCAGAAGGTTTTATGGTTCATCCAGGGTCAAAGAACCAACTTCAAAGCACAGATCAAGGCTTGAGAGTGCTCGAGCCACAGAATGCTCTCGCTTACTTTAAATTTTGATTTTATTTTCCTTAGAAACGAACAGAATTCGGTACGTACTAAAAATATCCTCTTTTAAACCTTTTAAAGGGGAAAGTAAACCTTTTCATGCTTATTTTTAGTCAACATGACATAATGATTTGTCTTCTGAAAAGGTTCACTTCTGGACAAAGGCAAAAAATGAATATTTTCAAGGCCAACATTCACTTTCAAATAAAGTGATGAGATAAAAATGAGTGGGTGAGATCATTTAAGATCTTCAGGTATCTGGTATGGTGATTTTTTTTCAAATTGAGGTGTACTTGACATATAACATTATATTATTTTCAAGTGTACAACATAATGATTCAATATTTGTATATATTGCAAAATGACCACCACAGTTAGTCTAATTAACATCCAGGGTAATATTTTTAAAAAGAAAATCTAATAAACTGTCTGACATAGAATGTGTGACCTGTGCTGAGGAAATCAAAACATGTTCCTCCACCAGGACTTCAATCTCATTGGGTTTATATTAACCTCTCCCCACTGACTGCAAAGAATTTTTGCTTTATTCTTCCCTCAATGAACTTTTCTAAGTCATTTTCCTCCTTCCACCCTAAGGGTCTCTGTAGCTGGACTTTTCTGAACAGTTTTAACTCTTCTGTGAGAGAGAAAGGGAGTAACTCATTCAGTGTTGTAGTAGATTGACCAATGTTCCCCCAAAGATACCTAGACCTCATCCCTGCAATTTGTAAATCTCACCTAATTTGGAAAAAGCAACTTTGCAGATGTGATTAAATCAAGGATTTTGAGATGAAGCAACAACCCTGGATTATCAGGGTGAGACCTAAACGAGATCGCATGTTTCCTTATACGTGAGAGCCAATGAGAGATAACGCAGATACTTCAGAGATGGTGATGTGAAGATGAAGGCAGAGATTGGGGTGATGTGGCCACAAGCACAGGAATGCCGGCAGCCACCAGCAGCTAGAAGAGGCAAAGAATGGATTCCCCCCTGGAGCTCCCCAAGGGAGCACAGCCTTGCCACATTTCAGATTTTGGTCTCCAAACTGTGAGAGAATAAATTTCAGTTGTTTAATGCCACCAAATTTGTGGTAATCTGTTACAACAGCCTCAGAAAACAAATAAAGGTATATTCATGTGTGTCTGTTCACTCTCAGTGTTTACTGAAATTGACTAGTACACATAAGCAGTCCAGGTGGAAAAATCATCTATAAAATAATTTATAACACATCTGCCTGGCTAGAGGAGGGAAAGTGTAGTGGGAAGTCATAATCAGAACATCAAAAATCAATGCATGAACTATGAAATGCATTTCCCCTGGTCTCACAGAAGTTCCTCTAGCAATGTCTGAAACCACAGGAGTTGTGCTCAGAAGGATACTCAAGGAAACAAAGAAAACGCAGTATGCCTTTCAATCCATTAGGATTGAAAGGATTCTAATGGAATCCATTAGGATCTAATGTCTAAAGGACATGGATGAGTAGCCAGGACGTTATGACAGACTCCAGAGTTACTGTTATCCATAGAATTTCTGATGCCAAGTGCCAGCCTTGGCCGTGTCCTCAGATGTTGAGCTGCATGCCTGTCCTCAGTGCCTGTGGAGCTAGCCTTCAGTCTAAGCATTGAGCCCATTAAAGCTGGCCCACGCGGTCTCTGGCTTCACATTATTGTTCTGGAATAGGGCTCTCAGCCTTTCCTGAGTTAGGCAAAACCATACTCCCTTTGCAAATAATGACCCTGGGAGGTCAGGGACAGATAAGGCCTAGAGCTGCCAGATTTAGCAAATAAACATAGAGGACACCCAGGTAATTTGAGCTTCAGATAAACAAGAATAATTTTTTACTATAAGTATATCCAATGCAAGATTTGGGACATATTTATGTTAAAAAAGTATTTGTTATTTATCTGAAACTCAAATTGAACAGGATATTCTAATATGGAACCCTAATCAGGAACAATCTCAGCCCTCACAGACTTTACACTGTGTTCAGGGGATGAAATAAATGTGCAGACTGTAGCACAGGCCACAGGCTGAGTCTTGAGAGGGGTACCATCCAAATACTAAAGGCCCACTGAGGCAAGAGGTCGGTTCTGCCTGGTGAAAGTAATGAGGTTTGGGGAGGCTGCAGCCATGGAAGGATGAGGAGGATCTGGGCTGCCAGACATGGGTTGAGGTGGTACAGAGGACCTTCAGGCAGAAAGTCCCCGAGTTAGGGTTGGTGGGGGCTGGGATGGGGAGATTAGCAGATGACCTAAAAGATGGCAGATGGGGAGAGGGTGGAGGACACCAGTGACAAGGGTGTTGGCCGTGGCCTTGGAGAGGTAAATAGGCTGAGATGAGTAAATGCGGGTTCATCAGTGCTCCCACCCCTGCCCCTTTTGACCCACTAAGTTACCACAAGACCAAAGGCTTCTGATGTTGTAAAAGAGGCAAACCATCCAGAAACCAGTGGAGTCTGAATCTCTCAATAGAGGTGTTAAATTTATGGTATGAGCAAGGCATTAAGGTCATTCTCCAACTCAAGGTTAGAAGTGAAAGAATGAGCCACCGTGGAATCTACTCAGGATAGTGGAGTGATTAAGGAGGTGCCATAATCTTTCTGTTACAGAAGGAATCTCTGAATGGAGAGTCCCTCTCCACAGGAGCTGCAAGAGGAAAATGGGCAAGGAGTGAGCTGAAGCAACAAATCTTTTTCCAGGGGTGGCGAGAATCCTTGAAGAGAAAAAGTTCAGGAAGGGGAGGCTGGTACTCCTTGGTGTGGAGAGGGGAAAGTAATTGGAGGGTTACTGCTGACTCATGGACTCTCAGCAAAGGACTTCCTGGGAGATCATCACTTCTCCCCAGTAGTGATGGGGGTGGAGAAACAGGAATCAGGGATCTTGCACCTAAGTCCCCACCTCATACAGAAATTTTGGCTTGGAGAGAAAGAACTGTGATATGTATCTGGGTTTGGAGGTGGGCAGAGCTGAGGGAGCGAGCTACCTAGACACTAGCGTCTTTAAATAGGGAACAGGGAAGCCCTTGTCTGAGTCCCCGAACTTTTGAAATAACACTAAGGGTGAGCTAGCACAAGACTTCAAGTCCACAGTTCAAGTGTGTGCAGGAACAAGTGCTCCTGATCCGGTGAGATCAGAAAGCTATTCATTGCTACCTAAATTCCTTAGATCACAAAAACTATATTTAACTGAAGATGATTTAGTGAACTATAACTATTTACTGAGAGTGGAGAATTGTGTAATGGGGTTTTCTTCACCAAAAAAGCAGAGTATTTTAGAAGGGAGGCTAACAATTTTTCAGGGCTAAACTAAGTGTGATTACATTCATTCTCCTTTAAAAAAAATACTGAATCTCTGAATATCAGCCCCAATTTCCTTGTTTATAATTTATGGTAACATTTAGTCAACTCCTGAATAGCATACAGCATTGTCAGATTATATTTTCTCACTTCAGCTCCTACATTTTCTGGGTGTCCATCCAGCCTGATATATGTAAGTCTTTATTTCCCACTGAGGTATACCCAGGAACATTCAGCACTATTGTATCATTTGTTCATGCCTTATACTTAAATTTGTTTGAGATGAGTAGATGTCTTGTTTGTGCTGTCATTAGGGAGGCCATATGTTAATATAGCAATATGTAGGAGTGTTTCTATTCTTTTAAGAGTTCAAAAAAGGGCATCTCCCAGGAAGCCTTAATTGCATGTCCAAGTACAATAAAAAAGCAAAACAATAACTGAAGTCCTAGACATGCCAAATATCTATTTTATTCCATTTACTTCCAATGTTAAATTTAGAGTCTCAATGCAAAGCAAAACAAAACAAATCAGAAACTAATTTTATTATACAGCTAAACACTGTATAACCTGCTGCCTGAGAAGACTATAACTGCATATTCTGAACATAATAGCCACTCTGTAAGACTAATCAAACTACAGATCTTCCTTGACTTACAAAGGACTTATGCCCCAGTAAACTCACTGTAAGCTGAAAATATCCCAAGTCAGAAATTCATTTAATACACCTAACCTACTAAACATCATAGTTTAGCCTAGTCTACCTTCAATGTGCTCAGAACAGTTACATTAGCCTACAATAGGGCAAAATCATCTCACACAAAACCTATTTTATATTCAAGTGCTGAATATCTCGTGTAATTTATTGAATACTGTACTGAAAGTGAAAAATAGGACGGTTGTATGGGTGCAGAATGGTTGTAAGTGTATTGGTTCTTTACGCTCGTGATTGTGTATAATTGACGAGGAGCTGTGGCTTGCTGCCGCCGCCCAGCATCATGGGAGTATTACATCACATAACACTAGCTTGGGAAAAGATCAAAATTCAAAGTAACAGTTTCTACTGGATGCGTATTGCTTCCACACCATCATAAAGTTGAAAGATTGTAAGTCGAACCATTGTAAGCTGGGGACCATCTTTATACTCTTTGCTGATATAGCAGTCAGACCCCAAATAAAATTATCAATATTTCCCTTCCATGCAATCAAGAAAAGGAGAACTAAGTGTTAACGTTAAGAAGTGTTTACTGTTCTTTAATTTAATAACTGATTTTATCTTTGATGCTACTTATAAACATATATAATTTTCCCAAAGTAAGGTTCCATTTAAATACAAAATAACAAAAAGTATTTTTCTTATAACACACATGAAGTTGTTTTTTTAAAAACTAGAGGCCCATCCCTTTGAGGATTCTTCAAACTAGATTTTTCTTATTCTTTTTGTAGTTCTCCCCTTTCAAAACATTTATTCTTTACCCTTTAAAAAGAATTTATGCATCTGCTGTTTTGAAAATATTTCAAGGTCTTCTTGGGAATACACATATTATGCTCCCAAATCTTGAAATAGCTAGATTTCTGGAATATATACCAGAATTACCTACTTCCGAAGATCATAAATTTTTTAATTTCCTCAATTCTTGCATGTTTTCAGTTCTTATGCTCCTGGGTTTCTGAGCATTATAGTCTTAAACTATCACTTTCCTTGCTCAGTATATTGAATTGTGATGTCACCAAGTTAGAGTCACAGCTGAGAAATATCTTCCATATTAAGGCCTTGACTTAAGCCTTTGATACGCTGAGGCTAAGGTTCCTCTGGCCTCATTAAAAGCCCAGAAGGCTGTGGGGTGGAGGCCAAGATTGGTATAAGAGGTGTCTTCCATTAATGCAATTTTACTGCCATTCAAGTCCTGAAAAAGTTTAAAACTTCTAAAGCTCCAAACATGATGCTTGCTTGTTGATCTAATTTAGAGGGATTAAATGTTTCCAAAGGAGTTTTCTCGAGAATATGCAGATCTATGTCTGTGGGATATCTGCTATTGATTAGTATCCCTTGTGTGGTTGCACAATGGTTTATTCAATCAATTTCCTATTGGCAGACATGTGGGTTGCTCCCAAACTTTTGTCTGTTCAAATAAACTCAATAAACAACCTTGTGCATTTGATTTTCCAAATCTGTTCAGATGTGATTCACATTTGATTCTTAGAAGTGCGGTTGCTGGGTCAATCTATAAATGAATTGGCCTTTTTGCTAGATATTGCCCACTCCCCTGCCCCAACACATATACACTTTTTTAATACCTTAAGCCTCACATACAACTCTTGGGTATGATTTCTATGTAGTGTTCTTCCCCACTCCAAAGTGATACTAGAGCACCGTGGCCACTCAGGGGTATTAGGTTAGAGTCCTCTCGGAAGGACAGGCAGGCATGACTCCCAGTGTGACATAGACAAACCTTGTCTTCACTTCTTTTCTGTTGCTCTCTTCCTCTGTCAGCATCTGTTATGGACTGAATCCTTGTGTCCCCCTAAAATTCATATGTTGAAACCTAACCCCCCATGTAGTGGTGTTAGGAGGTGGGACCTTTGAGGGGCGAGTAGGCCCTAAGGTTGGGGTCTTCATGAATGAGATCAGTGCCCTTATAAGAGATACACCAGAGAGCTCCCTGCCATGTGAAGATAAAATGAGAAAACGGCCACCTGCAACCTGGAGGAGGGCCCTTAGCAGAACCTGACCCTGATCTTAGATTCACAGCCTCCAGAACTGTGATGAATAAGTTTCTGTTGTTTATAAGCCACTCAATCTATGATACTTTGTTATAGCAGCCCCAGCAGACTTTCTTCAGAGCCTTTGTGAGGCCGCAATGCTTCCCCCACACCCAGGGAATCTTGGTGTTGCCTCATCCATCCCTGCCCTCTCTTCAGTAACTGAGAATGATCCTCGGACTTCATCAAGAAACATCTCTTACTTCCCCCACTGAGGCCTTGTATGAAGATTTAGAAATAATCCACAACATCATGCATTACTGAATGGGGATTTCAGTTAAACACTGCTTTACTCAGAGGACCAACCCTACTGGTGGGCCTAGTGACAAGTCACTGCTCTATAGGGAGCCTTTGCTCATGCTCCATTCCTCCGCTCGAAGACAAGGTGCTGAGTGCTTCCCTCCCAGTCTTCTCCAATCACGTGCCTACACGAAGGATACATCACTTGATCCTATTGAGCAAATTCCTGCATTGTCAAGTCTGATCATAGAAATATGGCCTGGTGCCTGGTGAAAGAGTGGTCTCCATGTTTGTTTTTGAATAAACTAACCGTAATCCTACCAGAAAACTATTTTTCAGGGAGTTGACCTTATTAAGAGTTTAGAATCAACAAGTGGATAAATTCATTCCTTTTTCTTTGTTGACCCCCCCTTCCTTCTGACCCCACCAGCTAAGGAGGTCCTAAGATGCAGTTGATAGGGCTTTTGCAGGGCACACTCCCACTGATCAAGCCAACTATTGCACTTCGAGGTGGCCAACTTGATAACACACCCTTGTATTGACTCCCTCTCCTTCTCTGCTTCACTCCCCAGGTAACAGCATATATGACCTCTGCCTCAGGCTCTGCTTTCCGGGGAAATCAATCCAAGACATAAAAGGAAAAAGGAGTGATAGGAACTAGAGTGTAGCTAAAATCTCTGATTCTAATTGAGAAGTGCTCAGAGGAAGAAAGAAATCAGACACTGGTGAGCAATGACTCAGAAGAATATAACTCAGGAAGCCTCCTTAGACTGGGAGCATGAAGAATCCTTGTGTGCTAAAAATTGAAGGAGAAGAAAAAAAAGTTTGCTGGCTAAAAAGCCATGGATATTGTCGAAAGAATTAAAAGAATTGGAAAAAATATTTGCAACTTATGTATTGCAAAAGCTCTTAACAATTGAGAAGGAAAAAAAGTAGAAAAATAGGTAAAAGATTAGAGGGTTCCTAGAAAAGCAAAGCAAAGAGTCTCAAACATAAAAAAAAAAAATGCTCAACCTCACTCATAATAAGAGAAATGCAAATACAACTACACTGAAACACCATGTCTTGTTTATCAGATTGGCAAACATTCAAGATTGAAAACGCACTCCGTTGGCGAGCTTGTGGGGAAATTGGCACTCTTATTTATTGCTGGTGGGAGCGCAAAATGTTACAGTCCCTATGAAGGGGAATTTGGCAATGTCTAGCAAAAATGTAAATGCATTTACAGTTTGACCCAGCAATCTCACTTCTAAAAGTCAAATGTAAATTACCCCTGAACAGATTTGAAAGAACATGCACAATGTTATTTACTGAGCATTATTTGTACAAACAAAAGTTTGGGAGCAACCCACATGTCCATCAATAGGCAACTGACTGAATAAACCATTGTACAGCCACACAAGGGATACTATACAGTTATTTAAAAAAAAAAAAAAAAGAATAAGGAGGATGTCTGTATTAGTTTACTGTGACTGCCTTAACAAATGATCACAAACTTGGTGGTTTAAAGCAACGGAAATTTATTCTCTCACAGTTCTGGAGGATAGAAGTCCAAAATCAAGGTGCTGGCAGGGTTGGTTCCTTCTGGAGGTTCTGGGGGAGAATCCATTCCATGCTTCTCTCCTAGTTTCTGGATGCTGCCCACAATCTTTGGTGTCCCTTGGCTTGTAGCTGTCTCATTCTAATCTCTGCCTCAGGCTTCATATGGCCTTCCCCTCTGTGTCTCAAATATCCCTCTCTTTTCTCTTACATCTACACTCATAATTGGATTTAGGGTCCACTCTAATTCAAAGTGATCTCATCTTAAGATCTTTACCTTAATTGCATCTCCAAAGACCCTTATTCCAAATAACACATTCAGAGGCTCCAGGTGGACATATCTTTTGGGGACACAATTCAACAGACTATAATCTTCACGTAATAATATGAATTAATTTCTAGAATATGTCAAGTTAAAAAAAGCAAAAGGCAGAACGCTGTTTATAATGTGCTATATTCTGTGTGAGAAAGATGGAGAAATAAGAATACACACACACACACACACACACACACATATGTATATACACATGTATATATTTTAAAACAGTAACACTGGAATAATAAACCAGAAACTAATCACAGTGGTTAACTCTGTGGGTGGGGAGGGAGGTGAAAAGACAGGAATAAAAGGCAGACTTATGAGCATACTTTTGAGTATATGAGTATAGTTTTGGCTTCTGAAACATGTAAATGTTCTACCTATTCAAAAATAAAATTAAATATTTTTTTTTTTGCGGTACGCAGGCCTCTCACTGTTGTGGCCTCTCCCGTTGCGGAGCACAGGCTCCGGACGCGCAGGCTCAGCGGCCATGCCTCACGGGCCCAGCCGCTCCGCGGCATGTGGGATCTTCCCGGACCGGGGCACGAACCCGTGTCCCCTGCATCGGCAGGCGGACTCTCAACAACTGCGCCACCAGGGAAGCCCTAAAATTAAATATTTTTAAAACCCTAAAATTGAAAACAAATTTGAGCAAATGAACCTAACTTTACATCAGGTAATATTACTCACAGAGAAAATCATTATTTGGTGTGACATTATAATGCTGAAATCTGTATATCTTTATTGGTACATATTCTAAGATAAAAAAGCTACAACAAACCTTCAACTTCATTCCACATTTTCTTAGTAGTAACATTAGTATTATGGTTTAAAAACCATTTTATGTATAAGATAGAGCAAATAAATAATTATGTTAATATTATTAGGAACCAAGGTGTTCAGTGAAAGAGAAAAGAGATACAAGTAAAAATTCTTTAATTTTACTTTTTTCCAGCTCTATTGAGATATAATTGACATATAACATTATATAAATTTAAGGTGTACAACGTGATGATTTGGCACAGGTGTATGTGCAAAATAATTACCACAATAAGGTTAGTTAACACATCCATCACTTCACATAATTACCTTTTCTGTGTGTGTGTGTGTGTGTGTGTGTGTGTGTGTGGTGAGAACTTAAATTTAAGATATATTCTCTTAGCAACTTTTATGTGTATAAAACAGTATTGTTAACAACAGTCACCAGGCTGTACATTAGATCCCAAGAACTTATTCATCCTATAACTGGAAGTTTGTACCCTTTGACCAACATCTCCCATTTCTCCAACTGAGATCACGCAGTATTTGTCTTTCTCTGTCTCACTTATTTCACTTAGCATAATATCTTCAAGATCCATCCATGTTATTGCAATTAGCAGGATTTCCTTCTTTTTTATGGCTAAATAATATTCCATTTTATATTTCAGGAGTAGTAAAATAGTCCCAGATGTAAGGAAAAGTCCTTCATTTCTGCAAAATATCTGCTAATAAATGGAAAAGAAATTATAACATTAGAACAATCACCATTTTGCTACCCTCAGTGAAATAACAGATTCAGACAAAAATCATCAATGGATGTTAAAACCCTTATACAAAACAATTACATCTCCGTTACCTCATGGAGAACTGGATAGTCACATAACACCACAGATAATTTGCTAGTTAAAAAGAAAAAAGCATGTTAACTTTATAATGGAGAGATCTAGAATGTAGGAAAAATGGTAAAAGACTTGGAAAAGGACCAAAGATTCCATTCTTCAAAGGAAAAGTAGATGTTGTTCAGGTTATCTGAGTCCATTGGGTCTCTGGGTCTTTCACTGTCTTTGAGATATTTTATGACTCCTTAAGTTGTAGAATACTGAGAATAATGCAAATGATTCTTGTTTATAAAAGTGGAAACTGTCTGGTAGAAATACAGTTGGTTGTTGCCCTATGGATATTGACCAATTTAAGCAAATTCATTTCAGCATTTATTCAGCCTGTATATGTGTTTGCTCTTTGGATTTTCCTTTGAGCCAGTTGTAACATCTTACTGGTTCCCTCATTAATTAAGGAGGTAAATAAAATCTTTGACATATGTTCATTTTTTATTTATCTGAGAGTCCTGAGTTTTCCCTTTTCAAAAATTGTCCTTTAACAAGCAGAAACCATCTTAACTCAGCAAACAAAGTTAGCATCACTAATAATGGATGCGTAAAAAATGGCTTTTTGATGTGATGTATATGAAGCATACAACATCACCTATATAGCATCTGCGTTTGGGTCTTCATTGCTGTGCACAGACTTTCTCTAGTTGTGGCGAGTGGGACCTACTCTTAGTTGCAGTGCATGGATTTCTCATTGCAGTGGCTTCTCTTATTGAGGAGCACAGGGGTCTAGGCGCACGGGCTTCAGTAGTTGTGGCATGCAGGCTCTAGAGCACAGGCTCAGTAGTTGTGGCACACCAGCTTAGTTGCTCCATGGCATGTGGGATCTTCCAGGACCAGGGATTGAACCTGTGTGCCCTGCATTGGCAGGCAGACTCCTAACCACTGCGCCACCAGGGAAGTCTCCTATATAATGTTCTTAAAAAGAATGTTTAATCTAAATCAAATCAAGCCTTTAAATCTAACTTCCCGTTTACAGATCAATCATGGGAAAAGAAACATTTTAAAGGATCCAACAGAGAAATAATGACACGAAGTCAGAATGCGAGACATTATGCAAAATATTTGATCATTCTCTTCCAAAAGTCAATGTCATGAAATTTTAAAAAAGAAAAAAAAGTATAAGTTTAAAAAGACTGAAGAGACATGATTACAATGATTCTTGACTGGATTCTGATTCTAAAAAAAAGGTGATAAAAGATAACTTTTAAGCAATTGGGGACATTTGTAAAGGAAATGGATAGTTGATGATAGTAAGGAATTATTGCTTATTTTCAGAGGTTTATAGTATTATGGTGGTTATGTGGGAGAACATTATGTATTTGGAGATGAATGTTAAAGTTTTTAGAAGTGAAGTATCATGGTATCCATACTTTAAAATAGTTCAGAAATGAAGTCAATAGGGCAAAAGTTTGAGTTGTTGAAACTGCTCAATTTCCTATTCTTTCCTATTTTGCTGTTGTAGGGCAAGAAAAATAATTTTCCTTCTATCCTTCTGGGTTCTTGGCTGAGGTTCCCCCTGAAATAAAGACAGATTAACAGGAGAAAAACAAAGAGAAGGTTAATAACATGTATACCTCCTGCATAGATGGGAGATACCCAGGAAAATTGAGTTACTGAAATAGCCCAAGCCACCACCCTAACTACTATCTCCAGCTAAAGACAAAAGAAGATGTTGGGAATGGGAAGTGGGACAGTTATGGGCAGTTACCAGACAAAGCACAGTAAACAAGGGAATGGTTGTTAGGCAGATTTAAATCCTTGATTTCCCCATTGATAAGAGTTTCTAAAGATTTAGTCATCCTTTTCCAGGTATACAGTGGGAGACACCCTTATAAATGGAGATTTCTCTTATAAAAGTAAATGTCTCTTACAAAAGCCAACTTCTACTTGGTTTTCAGAGCTTCTCTTGTGTCTGCTGTTTTTAAAAAACAACCAGCTCAAGATAATCCTCTTATATTTCTGGGGTGGCAGATTCTGCTCCCCTTCACTGTATGTTTGAAGTATATCATAATAAAGATGAGAATAAAAGAAATCCTTTTGTGTGGAGGCACCATAGATATCTTGTTGAAAACAACCATGGGTTGGGAAGATAGCTTCAATCACCTTCGTTTTCCTTTTTGTTATTCATCCTTCATAATATCCCAATTTTATGATGGGACAAATAAAATTAATGGTGATCAATTTATAATCATAGAATTATCTGTGTTCCATTTCATTAGTAACTTTTAAGTGTTAATCCCATCTAACAGGAACCTGGTGAAAGGAGTAGTAATGGGCGGTGGTCTATTAATCATGTCTACTGTTAAAGAGAAAACCACAGGCCCAAAATGGCATCACTTGTGCTAAAGTCCATGATACAAAACCTAGATTTAACACCTGATTTAATTGCAGTTGTAACCTTCCCCACAAATGTAATCTTAATCAACCACTTTGGAATTTTCTAGTCAGCACCAAGGAGGTAATCTGCCAGCTGAGCCCTCTCCATTCCCCAGAGGAAAAAGAGGCAATCTACATGATAAAACCCTTGCCATTCCCTTCCTCTCAAAAGGAGAGGTCCAGCCCTAAAAATAATTCTTTCTTTTCTTTTGCTAATATCTCCTGCCCCACCCTTCTTCCTATAAAAACCTCCCATTTTGCACAACTCCTCTGAGCAGGCTTCTAGTTGCTAAGTGGGATACTGCCCTATTCATGAATCATTGAATACAATCAATTATATCCTCAAATTTACTTGGTTGAATTTTGTTTTTTAACAGAACCAACTAATTAATTTAAAATTCTATTAAATTAGATAAGATATGTGTGTGTAAACCGTTCAAGTGGGCTGCTCCCCAGATTCAAATAAGTCATCTATGTTCCTGGGCTTCAGTATTTGGCATCCTGGCATATAACCCCATAACTTTACTACAGAGAAATATAGATAAAGGAAATCAGTTGTACTACAGGAAATATAGATAAAGGAAATAGTGACAGGTGGAGGTCAGAAACCAGGTATAACAACTCTCAGCGTACTATGTATATTATTTCCTGTATTACCCAATGGTCCTCAACAGGTGGGCCCACTGAGGGGACACTTGGAAAGGTGTTATAGATGGGAGTGCTTTGATTGTCACAATGACTTGTGGTTGCTAATGGCATTTAGTAACTAGAGGTTATGGATGCTAAAAATGCTGCAATTCCAGAGGGAGTCTAACACAGTAAAGAACTATCCTACCTCAGATGCCACTAGTGCACTCCCCTCCCCCCACATACACACACATTGAGAAACTGCTACCCAAACAGAACTTAATGCCAATTTGGCTGATTAAATGCACAATGTAATACCATGAAAATTCAAAACAGGGAAGAAAAAGATAATTTATTTTTAGCCATTAATATTTTTAAGAATCAAATTTTATTCTTACTAAAACTTGTTTCATGTTTTCACTAAACGTTACCTGGATTTTCTAGTCAAATATCAAATGGAAGAACTGTGAAACCCTAAAGTGTGCTGGGGCAATCTTGAGATTAAAAGCACTTCATATAAAACTTATGTTGACATAAGCTGTGAACCAAAACTAGAATGAACTGAACTAATTTACTAAGGAGCAAAAGCCCCTCTCTCTAATAAAACAAATAAAAACAAACAAAACAAACCAAATGAGAGAACTCATTTGACTTGAAATTGAACTTTTTGTTTTCCAAACTCAGTGAACTAGAGGGGAAAGAAGAATCACAACGTGCTTGAAACAAACCAGTATTTCATTCTTTTCAAGACCATACAAATGAACAATAATATGTGTCAAAGGGCTGTGGTTAACTGGAACCCATAACTGTCCTGTATATTGTAGACATTCTGTATTCTTATGAGTAATACATCTGTCACATTTTGCATTTATCTTAACAACCAGTGTTCAGCAGATATGCTTTAATTTATTTTATTTATTTATTTATTTATTTATTTATTTATTTATTTATTTTTTTGCGGTATGCGGGCCTCTCACTGTTGTGGCCTCTCCCGTTGCGGAGCACAGGCTCCGGACGCGCAGGCCCAGCGGCCACGGCTCACGGGCTTAGTTGCTCCGCGGCATGTGGGATCTTCCCGGACCAGGGCACGAACCCGTGTCCCCTGCATCGGCAGGCGGACTCTCAACCACTGCGCCACCAGGGAAGCCCTTTAATTTATTTTAGAGACAAGAACATGGAAACAGGATGTGTAAAATGTTCCAGAATGCACTTAGTCATCCTGAAATGCTATGGTATATCCATTCATTTAACTCTCAGCTGAGTACCTATGTGCCAGACTGTGTCAGGCACACTGGTAAGCACTGGAAATAAAGTGTCTTGACTTCAGTAAGACATTTGACAGAGTCTCATAATATCATAGACAAAATGTAGAAATTTCTTTGGCATTCAAGAAGAATTATCAAATTTGTAATTGATTAAATAACGATACCAACAAGGTTTTAATTAATGGATCAACACCAACCAGGGTAGAAATCTCTAAGATCATACCTATTCTTGGTCAGTTATCTTCAGCACTTTTACTAGCAATTTAAATGAAGATACAAAGACTTCCTCAGTGTGAGGTTATAGAGAAAATTTCACAGGCTGAAATGATGTGCCCCATAAGCAAGATGAAATTTAAGAGGAATAAATTCAATGTACATTTTCATGTTTAGTTTAAATAATTCCATTATACAAGTTCAGAATGGAGAAGACAAGGCCATTTGGGTATAAAAAGAATTAGGAATTTTATTTATTTCCATATAAGATCAACTTGAGCCAATACTTTGACATGGCCCCTAAAACCCAAATGAAACCAGAGCCCTGTTAAAAGAGACAAAGTATCAAGATCACTGATTTGCAACCCTTTCTTTCCCAACACACCAAGGGCTAAAACAATAAGAAAACCAGGGCCATATCTTTAACTTAAAAGTATGTAGTATATCATTTATATGTGGAATCTAAAATATGACACAAATGAACCTATGAAACAGAAACAGAATCACAGACATAGAGAACAGACTGGTGGTTGCCAAGGTGGAGGGGGGTTGGGGGGATAGAGTGGAAGTTTGGGATTAGCAGATGTAAGCTTTTATATATAGAATGGATAAACAACAAGGTCCTACTGTCGAGCACAGGGAACTATATTCAATATCCTGTGGTAAACCATAATGGAAAAGAATATGAAAAAGAATATATATGTATAACTGAGTTACTTTGCTGTACCGCAGAAACTAACACAACACTGTAAATCAACTATACTTCAATAAAAATAAATAAATAAACTCAACCAATAGACATATCCACATTGCTCTTCAGTTAGGTCCAAACAGTTCAGTTAGGTTAAAAAGGGGGAAAAAGGCGAATAAACACTGAACATGAGTAATCTGCTGACAACATCCATACTTTACAGCAGTGACTCAGCAAACCATTTAATGTGAACTTCAACAGCTTTTAATCGGTACCTTATGCAAAGACATGATTTGATTTGGGCTTTCAAATGACTTTATCAATCATTCCCATGGTTCCAGGAATACTGAAAAACAATGTTCTTAGCACATAAAGGTTTGCCTATATTAACTTTCAACCATATGATAAACCATAATGGAAAAGAATATTTTAAAAGTATATATATGTATAACTGAATCACTTTGCTGTACAGTAGAAATTAACACAACATTGTAAACCAACTATACTTCAAAAAAGAAAATGTATATCATAAGAGGGTGGAGGGAAAGGAGGCAAGTCCACTGGGAAATGGAGTTTTAAAGAACCTCTTGGATGACTGATCATTGAACTCACCTTGCTCACTCTGATCTATATCCAGGTGGGTATTTGTTCCATGATACATTTTAAGAAGAATGTTGACAACAAAGGTAAGTGCTGAGGAAAGAAATTAGGATAGTGGGCACTTGACAATTCATAAAATGAAAACTAGAAGGAAATGTTTATGCTAACAAAAAAAAGAAAAAAAAAAGAAGAGGGGATTCATAAAACAACCTATCATGGTGGATCATAGCCTAAGCTCTGGGCTCAATGACACCTGGGTTCAAATCTAGCTCTACCAGCTCATACTTTGAATTGTGGCCAGATCAAAATAGAAGATACAGGATTAAATAGAAATTTAAGGAATCCAGAACCTAATTAAGGGCAAAAGGAGTTAGCTGCCACCTGAGTGGGGTTGCAGATTTCTAGCTATCCAAATCAGGTGGCTAAAACTTTGCAGTGAAATGTGTGGCATTGGAATCTCCCATGAACCAAGTGACTATTAAAAAAAAGAAAGGGTTCCCTTGGTACTTGGTGGCTAAGGTAGAATCATCTGGGAGGCATGAAGCTCTTAAATCCTAAATCTTGGTCTTGAATCTCTGACTAATAAGCAGACATACTCTGATGGCCAAAGCCATCTTCTAACTTCAGCTCATCTACCTGATATGGTAAATCTGCTACCCTTATCTGAGAGACTTTTCAATCCTGGGGAGAATTTAGAATGATATAATGAAGTAAATAGCCATCGTAGTAATGCTTTTATGTAAATTAAAACTAACCTCTTTGTAATGTTTAAGAGAATCTGCCATTTTAGGAAATCTGTCAGATCTGCCTTGAGCAATTTATTTTGACTTGCAGTTTCAGGTAAAAAAGTATAAGAGAATTTCACTAAGTGCATTAACAGTATTGAAATGTTTAACAGAACTCAAGATTCAGCAGACTTGCAGGCTTAATTTATTATCTTCACCAGAGTCATTTAACCACCTAGTAGGATTTTGTTTGTTAGGATTATACTTATGCCTTGTCAGGCATTTGAAGGGCTTGACAAGCTCAAATGTATTATATAAATGTGTATAGTTTTTAAAGAGGAATTAAATAAGTTTATAAATGAGATTGTTTAAAGTGAATTTAATCTTTTTGAATTGTGTTGACTATTAATCAGAGAACAATCGAAAGTAATTGCCCATATTTTATACACCAATTACAAGATTTATAAATAGCATAACTAACAATATTCACGAACTGAACTTAACACTTTAAGAAAAAAAAGTAAGTTTAAAAATCAAATATTAATATAAAACCCAACTAACAGTAGATAGTCCAAGAGTTCCCATAGGTCATTAACTAACTTAGATTGACATTCTGTTGGCATGTCACCTTATCACCTAGATAGCAGCCTCATCTATAAAATTCCTAATGTTTTTGTGAAGATGAAATGCGATGATGTATCTAAATCCAGATATTTAGTCCAGTATCTATCATGAAGTTTCACTTGACAAAGCATTCTATATATTAATGTCCTCAAAAATATGGATTTAATTATGTGGATTCATTGTCAGGTGGAAGAGGAACCAAACGCATTCTGTAATGTCCTGGAGAACGGAGCTGGTAATTCCACAAAGATGAAGAAAAATATAGGTATTTATCTGTGTTCTAGGCAGTCTGCTAAGTGATTTACATACATTATTTTGTTGATTCCTCACAATATACTGGTATTATTTGGGTTTAATCAGAGAAGCAGAGTCACTGTAAGTAATATAAGAGATTTATTCTAGGGATTAAACCTTACGAAGTCATGGGAGCTGGATAGCCTATGTATAGCTCTTGCTTCTGTATCTGGTGTTGGACCTAAAGTCAGCCTGGCCAGTAGTTGGGAAGGGAACATGGCTGTAAAGTGGGGAAGAGCGAGAAGGAGCTGAAACCCACACCTGTCTTGCATCAGAACTCATATTGGCCCTATTCGTTTCACACTGAAATCTTTGTTGGTCTCTAAGCCTCCAACTTCGACGATGCAGGGGACCTGCCAAAGAGCTGACACACTTCGCCATGGAACTGCACACAAAATTGGTCCAGGATTCTGAGATTCTGAGGGAAAAGATGTTTTCTTTTTTTTTTTTTTTTCAGAAAGTTATAAAATATCTTTTTGTTTGTTTGTTTGTTTGTTTTTGTGGTACACGGGCCTCTCACTGTTGTGGCCTCTCCCGTTGCGGAGCACAGGCTCCGGACGCACAGGCTCAGTGGCCATGGCTCACGGGCCCAGCCGCTCCGCGGCATATGGGATCTTCCCGGACCGGGGCACGAACCCGTGTCCCCTGCATCTGCAGGCGGATTCTCAACCACTGCGCCACCAGGGAAGCCCAAAATATCTTTTGAGGAAAGTAAAAATATAACATTTAAAAGCAAAAATAATACATATAATTACATATAACCCAGATGAGAACAGAATATATATAAGATATGTGACTAAAATAATATACAAGATATATATGGGTGTAATAATATCTTCTAAATGAGAAAATTATATGTGAGATAGAATAAAAATAATATCTCTCCTGTACATCCCCCATTACAGCATATACTCAGGGCTCCCTGTGATTTACTTGTCTTTCTCTCTTGCTGGACTACAAGGCATTCACAATTCAAGGTAAAGCTTTACTTATCTCTGTTTTGCTCTGTGGACCTGGCACATAGTAGGTGCTCAATAAATGTTTATGAATGAACAAATGAATATCTTCTTTTAAAAAAAAAATGATACATATGAAAACTCTAAGTATACCAGGAACCGATGTAAGAATGTATTTGACAAGTTAATAAAACATAGAAAGTTGTATATTCCTAGACAGACAACCCATGAGGGAAAAGATCTGGCAGGAGTTGGAGGAGCTTCAGGTCCAGTGGCTGCCCGGCATGAATGATGCAAACCAGAAGGTCTGTGATGATGCCAAGGAACTGCAAGAGCACCGACCCTACACTCTTCTTCTTGCCTCACTCTGCCCTCCAATTTCTCCTGTAGGCAACCCTAACCCAGAACCAACCAAGGAAGGGAATTCGAGGAATCTCAGTTCCAACTTGGCAAAGTTGATACGATGCTAAGCCACCACTGTCCTGTGAGCCCTATTTCAGAGAAACTGGCTTAGGAGGTTAAGTAACTTGTGCAAGGGAACACAAATGGTAAGTGGGGGATCCAGAACACGAACACAAAGGCAGTCTGGCCCAGAACCTGGGCTCTTAACCACTGCCTTCTACTGCCTCTCTCTAATGTTTGAAAATTGAGGAAAGCAAGTTTCAGTTCAATGGAAAGATGACCTGTTTAGCCATATGAGTTCACCCACATTGCAACAAGCTGCCTTGCAAAGCTGAGGGTTCCCTGTCTCAGATGATGCTCAAACACAGGCTGGGTGGCCATCTGTCAGAGACATTACACAAGAGGGTGCTCACCGGAAGGGAGATGGAACGGGGTGGCTACTAAAGACATTTTAACTCCAAAATGCTATGTTTCTAGAACATACAGTTCAGAGCAACGGTCTAAACTCACCATGTATCAGGACCATAACAGAAGGGATGGAGAAGCAGAGGACAGAAGCCCTCAAGAGTGAGCAGGAAAGAGACATGGCCAAACTTTGCCCAATAGTACCAAAATACACTGTGAGAAAAATAAAAATTACGGTCAACCCAAAAGCCATTTCACATACAGGATGCCACACAATCAGCTATACAGTGGTGATTTTTTTTGCCCCCCGTGAGTTGATTTGATTTCCCTGAATGGACAGGCCATTTTTCTTGTTGTGTAGACATGATCGTTAAAAGTCCAGTGAACGATCGCAAATTCAGGCACACTATGCATAGACTCTTTAAAATGAAAATTTAATCAATTGAAGGCATGGCAAAAAGTTTGAAGCAAATATCCAAATATTTCAAAGAACTGCTTAGAAATGAATTTTCACATTTGAAGCTCTGCCAACATAAACACATAATAATGAACCTTATGTCTTGGTAACAGTTTAAAAAAATTAAAGGAAAAAGGCAGTGACTAGTCCAATGTTTCTGCAGCAGATGCATCCTGATGACATCTTTCCAAAGCAGATAGTACAATAATTTTCTTTTTCTCCCATCAAATTCTACACAAGCTGGTTAACTAACGATACAAATTGGAGGTCATGGAACATCTACACAGATATTAGATGAAACTGACTTCTCACCAAGAAAAACCACAAATGAGTAAAGATGATAGATGAATATTAAAAAATCTCAAAGCCGATAGATGGAAATGCCATGAGAAATGTTATTGCGATATGAGGATATCTCTCTCCACTCTCTCCCCCTGTTCTCCAACCAGGAAGCTGACCTGAATGGACCACATTAGTGGGCACCATTGCTCTCTGGCTTCCAGTAGGAAGCAAATAAGCAGCACCAAAAAATCAGAAGGTGGAAGGAGAGTGAAGTTATGGTACCCTGGCACTCTTCCACTCTTCTCACAGGGTCACCTTGGGTTAACTGGGTCCCTCGACACAAGATTGTGTTCCTTTCAAGTCTCTCTCTCTCTCTCTCTCTCTCTCCCCTGCTCTCATCCTCTCTCTCAATTCCTCATCCCATTGGGCCTAGAGGTGGTAAACACTCGCCACTGTTAATAGCCTCAGAGAACTACACTCTTCCTTGTGGTCTCCCTACTCCCTGCCCCACATCTTTGTCAACAATTGGCTTGTTGAACCCTCCTCAGATTCTAATTAGAGGATGCTTTTTGTTTCCTGCTGGTGTAACTGAAATTCGGCCTCTGTACCCTGATAGAGAATTGAAACTCAGAGACAAAGTTTTGGGTGAAGTAGAAAAGAAGAGCGATATTGTTTTGCCAGGCAGAGGGGGGCACAGAGGGCTAATGCCCTCAGAACTGTGTGTCCTGACCTGGAGGGGGTAGTAAGGAGTTTTATAGTAATGGTTCAAGGAGGAGGGCGTGGTCAGCTCATAGACATTCTTCTGATTGGTTGGTGGTGAGGTAGGTGGCAATCAGCATCATCAACCTTCTGGTTCCAACCCGTATGGGCTCTATGTGCTTGTGGGCATCTTACAGTTAACTTCTCCCATCTGGTGGGGCTTTCAGTGTCTGCAAAACAGCTCAAAGATATTGTTTGTGTATCCTTTGATGGAGAACCAGGACCCTGCTCCAAGGCTGCACTATTGTGTCTTTTAACTGTCTCTGCATCCCCTCCCTTCCCTGATTAACAACTGTTTGAACCTGCCACACTGGAACTCAGGAAATGTCATGGAGGCTGAATGAAGCCTATTTCCTGCAAACAAAAACTGGGGGCACAGAAAGGCTTTTGTGCCCAGGAACCCCACAGAGTCCTGCTTGGTTTCACTGGGAACCTGACTGATATACACTGAATAATTAATATGCTAGTAATTATGAGATCTTAACATCAAGGCTATGTCCACTTTTTTTCAGAAAGTTAGGGCACAATTTTCGCATTTCCACTGCTGAAAATGATAATAATGAGCAAGATGATTACACCTAGAGTTTAATGTTGTTAATATTTTGGGTTCAGAAGCCAGCATGCCTGGGTTGAATCTCAGCTCTGATGCTTACTAGTTGTGTGAGTTTGGGTAAATCATCTAACCCAGTGAGTGATTCTCAACCCGGGGGCAGTTTTGCCCTTAAGGGGACACTTGGCAATGTCTGGAGATGTTTTGGTTGTCACAGCTGGGGACAGGGGATTGCTACTGACATTTAGTCATGAATAGAGGTCAGGGATGCTGCTAAACATCCTATGATGCACAGGACAGCCCCCTACCACAAAGAAATATCTGGTCCAAAATGTCAATAGTGTGGAGGTTCAGAAACCCTGATGTAACAATTGTGTGCCTTAGTTTCCTAATCTATAAAATGGAGCTAATACTAACATATACCTCATAGGATCGTCTGAGGATTCAGTGAACTAATACATCTAAACACTTAGAACAATGCCCAGGATATAATATATGCTTAATAAATGTAAACTGGCATCATCACCACCATCTTCATCATTATCATGAGGCTCTCCAAGAGCTCAGAGCACAAAGACAGCTTGCTCAAAGACAGGCAGTTATGAAGTCATTATGAAAGATAACTAATTCCACCAAAGTGCTATGAAAGCAGAGATCTTGTCTGGCTTTATTCTACTGTATCCTCAGCACTTTTGTGTCTAGTATATATTTGATTTGTTGAATATTTTCAATATGGCACCTGTTTGTTCATGAGTAAGATAATGAATGTAATGTACCCAGTAGAATTCCTAGCATACAGTAGGTGCTCAATGGTAGTGGTGGCTGGGGTCGTTATAGTAGATGTTATGACAATCCATCTTTTGAGCCTGAAAACAAGAACCAATGGGTATCTTTTTTCACTTTCTTGCTCTAATCTTTTAAATTTTATTTATTAACTGTTCAAAAACTCAAAGCCAAAAAGAAACTCCTAGATAAGTTATATGATTTCTAAAATTGCAGAATGTATATTGATGTTATCCACCTATTTTTAAAAGGTGTTGATTTAGGATTATCTTAAGCAGCAGTTTTTTAATCTTTATTTTTACTTTGCTTCAGTCCAACAAAAAGATTTGAGTTGGATTACCATTTTTAAAAAGTAAGCATGGTGACCAGGGGAAAGGGAAAATGACAGTGGGAAAAAAATAGATGAAGCAAGGAGTTAAGTTAGAATTCCCCAAAATACCTTGTAAGAACCTGTCCACTTGATAGAGGGCCACAAATTTAACAGATAAAGGCCAAAAGTGATACCTGATCCCTCATATATGTCACAGGGCCATAGAGTGAAAAAACTACAGGAAAAGAACTTTTATTCTTAGCAATGAAACATGAGAGAAAGTTTTCCCTATACAGGGGGCGCTGAAATGAAATTAATCTCTTCAATGGTGTCTAGATAGGGAAGTCTATAGTTCATAGGGCTATTCTTTATAATGCCCTGCAGTATAGACCAAAGGTGTAGTGCTAAAGCACAATCCAATAAAAGCAACTCTACAAAGGGCTAAAATAACGCAGTTCAGGTAGCCTCCCCTAGTCTTGGGCTAAGAGAGTGCTCTAAGGAATCACCTGATAGGATGTCCTCAGGGCAGCCATCTTGGAGCAGTATTGTTCACACATTGGCTCAGGTGGGGCCTGGGGAGTCTGTGGTCATAGCTGGGTGGGATGATCTACTGACAGCAGCTGCTTGAAACTGAGGGGCTTGATGATGACAAAAAAATATTTCACATTTATGAAGTATTTCTTGGTGCCAGGCATTATCCTAAGGGTTTTAGTGAAAGCTGAAGCTGCCAAGTCTCTTAAGGCCTAGGCTTGGAATTGGCACCATATCACTTCTGCCATATTTTATTGGCCAAAGCAAGTCCCAAGGTCAGTCCATTTTCAAGGGGAGGGAAATAGACCTCACTGCCTGATGGGAGGTGCAACAAGCACATGTGAGGATGGGAGGGACTGCTGGCAACCATGCTTGCAAATAATCCACCTCAGGGACCAATGACACTAAGGGTCTCTGGTTTTGTTACTCTTGTTCTCTCACTCTCTAATGGTCTGTATGAATGACATTCTCTCGGTGAGTCCCTAAATTCATTGAAGGACATCATATCAACATCTCTTGTATACTTATGAAACTGAGCAGGACCCTGTGGGGCTCTTGGACACAAAAGCTTTTCTGTGTCCCCTATTTCTTGTTTGCAGGAAATGGGCTCCGTTCAGCCTCCATGACCTTAGGGCAGGTCCAAACAGTTGCTAATTAGGGAAAGGAGGGGATTCGGAGACAAGGGAGGAGCAGTCGAGAAACAATAGTGCAGCCTTGGGGCAGGGTCCTGGTTCTCCCTCAAGGGATATACATCACTATATCTTTGAGCTGTTTTGCAGATACTGAAACACCTACCAGGTGCGAGAAGTTAACTGTCTGCTGCCCACAAGCACGGAGACCCCAGACCGGTTGGAACCAGAAGGTTGATGATGCTGACTGCCACCTACCTCACCACCAACCAATCAGAAGAATGTCTATGAGCTGACCACGCCCTCCTCCTTGAACCATTACTATAAAACTCCTTACTACCCCCTCCAGGTTTGGACACAGAGTTTTGAGGGCATTAGCCCACTGTGAGCACCTTTGCCTGGCAAAGCAATAAAGCTATTCTTTTCTACTTCACCCAAAACTCTGTCTCTGAGATTTAATTTGGTGTTGGGGTACAGAGGCCGGATTTCGCTTTACTTACTCTCAATCCAAAAGACTTCTGCACTAAGGAGAGAGCATAGCCAGGTTGTCACCAGGGAAAATCATTTCAGATACCACAGCGATCCCATGGGAGAGTTCGGCTCAGGTCAGGAGAGCCAGAGCACAAAGCATGCCACAGCTTAAGGGGATGGTGCACTGTGAGAACATTGATTTGACTCTAGGGCACAGGTGGGCAAGACTACAGTCCTCTGGCAAAATCCTGCCACCAGCCCTTTGTGGAGATAAAATTTTATTGGAGCATAGCCATGCTGCATCATTTATATGCTGTCTATGGCTGCTTTAGCACTAAAACAGCTGAGTTGAGTAGTTGCAAAATAAACTACATGGCCCATAACACCTAAAATGTATACTGTCTGGCCCTTTACAGAAAAAACTTTGTAATCGAGTCACTGGGGAGAATATTTAGCAATGGCACTTTTTCTCATACTTAATTTTGTCACCAGAAATTACATTGACCCCAGGGTTTACTGTTTACCTGGAAGAAATAGGCAGTTCCTGGGCCAGTACATACAATTCCTTGAGGACACAAGAGAATGTAAAGCTTTCAGTAATAGAATTTAAAGGTGCAAATCTACATGATGCTTTTAAGTCAAACCAATTTGTGCCCTTAGCACTTTTAGAACCTGTTCTCAAGTCTTCACTGGCTCACTCTCTCCATGCAACCCTCACACTCTCTCCAGGGAAGAGACTTGCAGTAAGTTTTCTATGCTCAGAGATTTTCTAAAAAATCATCCAATAGGCAAATTGGTCATCCTCAGTGGAAAATCACTGTACCAATTCCAAGAGAACCCAACAGAGCTCATAAACTCCATTAACCTAGTAGTACCTGAACTTTCTGAAAAACTCAAGGTAATTGTAGAGGCTTGCCCTTTGCCTTCATTTGATTGTATACATGAAGGATTAAAAAAAAAACAAAAACATCTAACTTTAAAAGAACAGTTAATAATGTGAAATTGTGCTGTTCCATGAGAAATTATTTTTACTATGTTTTCATATGCAAAATACAACTAAAAGGTGAAATTTAACATCCTGTTTCCTTGGAACCTTTGAAATTCTGCTCCCATGCCTATCAAGAATATATTTTTGAACTTTTATACTTAAAAAGTTCTCAAACACACATACCCACTGACCCAGCAATTCCAGTTCTTGAGTTTTCTCTCCAGTTCATGATATGGTATAGTTCAAGGTTATTTGTAGCAGAATTATTTGTAATAGCAGGAAATCATAAATAACCTAAATATCCATTAATAAGGGACTGGTGTGAAAGCAGTAACAGACAATACCTAGGCAAATGGGCATGGCTGTGTTCCAACACTTTCTTTAATTGTAGTTGATCCACGTGATGAATTAAAAGGAATGAGGAAGATCTTTGAAATGTTATATAGAACAAATTCCAGGATTATTGCTAAGTGAAAAAAGCAAAGTGTAGAATAGTATGTATAGTATTTTATCATTTGTGAAAAGAAATGGGAGGGAGAGAATAGATACAATTTACTTGTATGTGCATTAAATGTCTCTGGAAGGACACACATAAGAAATTGATAGTATTATCTGTCTTCGGGGGTGATTGTCAGTCAAGGTCCAGCCTGAGAAACCACTCTAGGCATTTCATTCAGAGGAAATTTAATACAGGAAATTGGTTACACAGGTAAAAAAGAGTTATGATGCTAACTAGGAGACTATAAGCTACCCCAGAAACTGTTAATAGCAAAAATTGTCTACTATTCATGGGGCTGAAGAGAATCAGGGAGGAAGTGGTGTTACCATATCTGAGAAGCTGGGCCAATGCACCAGTAGTAGAACCCTGGTGGGGGCTTCCCAGAGGGAGCTGGGACCACAGAGGGTGAGGCTGACTCACGCTCTGACCACAGTGTGGGAGCTAAAGCCAAAAGAAGTTGCAGCAACAGCAGGATGTTCTACTCAAGCACTAGGGAAGAGAAAAACACATTGGCCCTGCCCTCCTCCCACCCTCCAGTCTTTACCAGTGCCCCTCCTCCCATCTCCTGAAGCTACCCATAAGCCATCAGGCAAGGGAGTCTGGGAAATGTATTTCCCTGCAGTGCAGAGCAGAGCAGGCAAAGGGCGGTGAATGGATTTGTGAAGCAGGTAAATGCCCAGCCCAGAAGACCTGGGAGACAGCACTAACAAGGAGACATTTTAATGTTTATCCTCTTATGCTTTCTGATTTTTGAACCCTGTGAATACATTGCCTATCAAAATGAGTAAAATAAAAATAATAAATAAGTGCATAATGGAGTGTGCATTTTTTTAAATTAGAAGATGAGATTTCAAGCTAAAAATAACTAAATGATCACTATCAGGGGAATGGTGAAAATATAGTGCATATAGTACAGTAAAATACCATGCAGCTATTCAAAAGAATGAATCATAGAATACCTTTGAAGGACATACAAGAAAGTGTTATCAATTGATGTCCAAGGGGATATAGGCTGGGTGGTTGTGGAACAGGTAAGAAGACTGGGAAACAAGAAAAGCACATAGGAAAACCACTGTATACCCTTTTGCTCCTTCTGATTTTGGTGCCACATGTATGCATTACCTAGTCAAACTAGAAATCAAACAATTTTTAATTGTGGTAAAATACACATAACATTAAATTGGCCATCTTAACCATTTTTAAGTATACAGTTCAGTAGTGTTAATGTATTCACACTGTTGCACTCCAGAAAATTTTCATCTTGCAAATCCAAAACTCTGTACCTGTTAAACAACAACCTCCAGCCCCTGGCAACCACCATTCTACTTTAGGTCTGTGAATTTGACTACCCTAAGTACTTCATGGAAATGGTACCAAACTCATACTCACACCGTATTTATTCTTTTGTGACTAGCTTATTTCACCTAACACAACACCCTCAAGGTTCTATGTTGTAGCACGTGTCAGAATTTCCTTCCTTTTTAAGAATGAATAATACTCCATTGTTTGTTTATACCACATTTATTTTCCCATTTAGCTGTCAATAATTCTTCTACCTTTTGGCTATTAGAAATAAAGTTTATGCTTAAAAAGCCATTCTTCTCATAGTGGAAATACACTCAGAAATGTGGGGCTCTTTCCATGGCATCTGATGACCCAAGTGACTTCCCTGGAACAGACAGCCACAGCAGCCAATCTCCCCCCAACAAACTCAGGTCCGCAGCAAGTTTCTAACATCTTTCCTAGATAGGTCTTTAGGCGAAATACTATACGGAAAGAACCCACCAATAAACAAAGTGTTTCTGAGTTATTAAATTAAAGCCACTCTTATGGAATCTTATTGTGCAATCCTGAAAATAAGAAATGCAAAGATAAAGCATATTATAATAAAAACATGAAAACACTTAACGTCAGACTCCTAATCTCTAGAGTGAAGAAGACTATTAAACTATTTTAGTGAAAACAGATTTTCCTGATTTCTATTTCTTCCCTCCATGTGGGAGCTTTCACCAACTTGTTTATTCTCTTAACCCTCCACCTTCTGGAGGTGGACATTTCTTCCTTTATTTTTATTTGAGTGGACAGATGACAAGAAATTACATTAAATTGTAGTTTGAGTCAAAGTCTTTATTTTTATTTATTTATTTATTTTTTTGCGGTACGCGGGCCTCCACTGTTGTGGCCTCTCCCGTTGCGGAGCACAGGCTCCGGAGGCACAGGCTCAGCGGCCATGGCTCACGGGCCCAGCTGCTCCACGGCACGTGGGATCCTCCCGGACCGGGGCACGAACCCGTGTTCCCCGCATCGGCAGGCGGACTCTCAACCACTGCGCCACCAGGGAAGCCCTGGGAAGCCCTGGGAAGCCCTGGGAAGCCCTGGGAAGCCCTGAGTCAAAGTCTTTTAAGGATTCTTTTCACAATTCCAAATCAGCCATTTGAAAAATGAAGAATGAAATAAAAGGCTTTCTTATATTTAATGCCAAACTTTAAAATGATGAATATTTTTTAAAAGACCGATAACAAAACGGTATGTACAGCATGATTCCAATTTAGGAAGAAAAAATATATATACATGCACAGAAGAAAGTGCTTCCAGATGAGAAATGGAAATCTTCAGATAGATGGAAAAAAAGAGAGCTCTAAAGACAGATGTGATCTGGACAGCACGGGTATAAAAGAAGAAGGCCTGATGGAACATGAAAGGTCTGGGTCCTTGATGGCACTGAGGAGTCCCTAATTTAACCCACCCAAGTGCCACCTATCTCTGGATTTCTTGTTAATGGGAAAATAATATTTTCTGGATAATTTAAAGCAATTCTGATTGTGTTTTCTGCTTCGTTCTAGTCTTACTTGGTATAATCTCCTGCATTTTACATGCTGTCATCCTCCTGTATTTTAGTTCCATTATATTTTAATGTCTCCTTAGTTATCATTAAAAATATGTACCACTTTCTTATTCAGCTTTACTTATATTTTTACTAATTTCTTTGTTCTCATGCTTTCTGTCGGAATTCTTGTTTCTTTGTTCAAATCTTTCTTCCACATGAAACTGCTTTGCTTCTTTTCTCAGCAATGATTTGTTAGTGGTAAATTTGTTGGTCTTTGCCTATAAATGTTTTTATTTAGTGCTCCTGGTTGAATGATGGTTTAACTACATAATGAGTCCCTTTGACTCACATGAGGCAAGGAATTGGGATTGTCCTGTTCTACACAAATCTAGGTCCTTGAAGGGATGAACCATTAGTAAAAGGTGGGAAAGGAAAAAACCCACCTGCTGGCACAAACTGACAATGAAGAGTCTTTCTTTCTTTCTTTGCTCAGCCTGAGTAGAGAAAAAATGTCTCCCCTAAAAAATGTATAACCACATGCCTCGTCATGGTCCAGGAATACCTAAAATGAAAAGTTAACATAAAACTTCTTCCCAATCTCGCACCCCTATGTTCATAGCAGCACCATTCACAATAGCCAAGACATGGAAACAACCTAAATGTCCATCAGCAAAGAATGGATAAAGAAGATGTGGTACATATATACAATGGAATACTACTCAGCCTTAAAAAAAGAAAGGAATAATGCCATTTGCAGCAACATGGCTGGACCTAGAGATTATCACACTAATTGAAGTAAGTGAGGAAGAGAAAGATAAATACCATATGATATAACTTATATTTGGCATCTAAACTATGACACAAATGAATATATCTATGAAAAAGAAACAGACTCACAGGCATAGAGAACAGACTTGTGGTTGCCAAGAGAGAACAGACTTGTGGTTGCCAAGGGGGAGGAGGGATAGGGGAGGAATGGATTGGGAGTTTGGGATTAGCAGATACAAACTATTATATATAGGATGGATAAACAACAAGGTCCTACTGTATAGCACAGGGAACTATGTTCAATATCCTGTGATAAACCAGAATGGAAAAGATATGAAAAAGAATGAATATAACTGAATCACTGAATCACTTTGCTGTACACCTGAAACTAACACAACATTGTAAATCAACTATACTTCAATTAAAAAAAAAAAAGACAAAACAATTCTTCCCAGTCTCTATTGCCTGGGAGAAACAAATGCAAAAATGCTTTGGAGGCCTATATCCCAAGTCTGAGATGGACAGGATTGCACAGATAAAGCTCCACGGATGTGGAGTTTAAATTTCAAATTATAAGACATAAGAGAGAAAGATTCCACTGAGTAAAAATGGGCACATAAACAGCAGATCTATATCCCTAATATACTCCAGGTACTAGAATAAACTAATGCAGAGGATAAAATAAGTATGTTTAAAATGATTGAAGACATAAAACCAGCACTGTAATCCATAAAAACAAGTCACTATTTAAAACATAACAAGCAGATTTTGAACCAAACTAATCTCCTAGAAATTAAAGATACAATTATTGAAATTTAAAACTCAATGCACTTTTAAATTAGATTTAACATTGCTGAAGAGAATTACTAAACTCCCTGGCAAATATATCTGAAGAATTTACTCAAAATGCAACACAGCAAGATGAAAAGATGGAATATATGAATTATGGAGTATATGAAAAAGAGGTTATGAGATATCAAGGATAGAATTAGATAGTCAAATATATCTCTAAAAGGAACTCCCCAAGGCGAGAATAGAAAGACTTTGAGGCTAGAAGGGTGATCGACAATCAATATTTTAAGACATAATGGCTGACAATTTTTTTTCTGTATTCATTTAAGTCATAAATCTCAATTGTAAAAAGTACATCCACACCAAGAAGGAATAATAAAAAATAAACCCGAACCTAGACACATTGTAAAGAAACATCAAAATATGAAACTTTGGTATTTACCAAAGTGAAATAGAAGATCTTAAAAGCCATCAGTGAGAAATAACAGAGCACCTTAAAAAAACAACAACAACAATTAAACTGAGAAGAGATATTGCAACAGCAACAGTACAGGCCAGAAGTTAATGGAATAACATCTTCATGGGGCTGAGAGATGATAGCTGTGAGGCTGGAATTCAATGCCCAACTAAACCATCATTTAATCAGGACATTTTCAGACATGCTGAGAGAGTTTACTACAAACTGATCCTTGCAGAAAATGAAGCAAAAAATAAATGCTATCAGAGATGAAAAGGGACATTTCATAATGATAAAGGGGTCAATTCATCAAGAAGACATACATCCTAAATGGATAAGCACCAAACATCAGAGCTTCAAAAGAGATGAAGCAAAACCTGAGGAAACTTTAAAGAGAAATAGACAAATCTACAGTTATTATTCAAGATTTCAACCCTCCTTTCTCAATAATAATTAATAGATCAAGTAGACAGAAAATCAGTAAGGATGTAGAAGACTTAAATGCCATCAACCAACTTGTCAAAATTGACATTTATAGAACACTCTACCCAACAAAACAGAATATACATTCCTTTCAAGTGCACATGGAAGAGTCATCAAGACAGATTATACGCTATGCTGTAAAAAAGTGTCAATAAATTTAAATGGATTGGAATCGTACAGTGTGTGTCTTCTGACCACAATGGGATAAAATTAGAAATCAGTAATAGAAAGATAACTAAAAAATTTCCCAAATATTTGGATGTTATAAAACATACTTTTAAGAAATCCATGGGTCAAAGGAGACATTTTTAAGAATTCAAGGTGAATAAAAGAAAAAAATATCAAATTTCTGAGATACTGGCCATTTGCAACCACGTGGGTGGATCTAGAGAGTATTATGCTCAGTGAAACAAGTCAAACAGAGAAAGACAAATACTGTGTTATCACTTATATGTGGAATATAAAAAATAAAACAAACGAATGTGTATAACAAAACAGAAACAGACTCACAGATACACAAAACAAACTAGTGCATACCAGTGGGGAAAGGGAAGTGGGAGGGGCAAGATAGGGGTAGGGGATTAAGAAATACAAACTACTATATACAAAATAGATAAGCAACACAGATATATTGTACAGCCCAGGAAATTATAGCCATTATTTTGTAATAACTTCAAATGGAGTGTAATTTATAAAAATACTGAATTACTATGTTATACACCTGAAACTAATATAATATTGTAAATAAACTATACTTCAATAAAGAAAAAAAGAAAAAAAATGTGTGGGATGCTGTTAAAGCACTGCTTAAAGAAAAATCTATAGGTATAAATGCTTATTTTAGGAAAAAGAAGGGTTCAAAGTCAGTTATCTAAGTTTCCACCATAAGAAGCTAGAAAAAGAAGAGCAAACTAATTTCAAAGAAATGAAGAAATGCTAAAGATAAGAATAGAGATCACTGACTATCAGTAAACAATTGGAAATTGAAATGTTAAAAAAATACAATTTACAAATAGCAACAAAGAAATGAGATAATTTTAACAAAATGCGTAAAACTTCTACACTGAAAATGATAAACCATGATTGTGAGAAATTAAAGAAGACATAAATAATTGAACAAGATAAAAATGATTATGGTTTGGAACATTCAATACTGCTAAAATGTAAATTCCCAAATTGATCTAGCCATTCAATGCATTCTCAATTAAAATCCTAGCTGGCTCTTTTTAGGAACTGATAAACGATTAAAAAATTTATATGAAAATGTAAGAAGACCAAGAGTATCCAAAATAATTTTGGAAAAGGGGAACAAATTTAGAGGTCTTACAGGAGTTATGATAAAGCTACAGTCATCAAAACAATGAGACATTGACCTGAGGACAGACATATAGATTAATGAAACAGAATAGGGAGTCCAGAAATACACCCATACATACATGATCAATTGATCTTTGGAAAAGGTGACAAAGTAATCCTGGAACAACTGGGTATCCATATTTTGAAAAATGGACCTCAGTGCTCACCACATAAAAAGAATTAAATGGATGATGGATCTAAATGTGAACGTTAAACTATAAACGTTATGGAATAGAACATAAAAGGGAATTCCCTGGCAGTCCAGTGGTTAGGACTCCATGCTTCCACTGCTGGGGGGCCCTGGTTTGATCCCTCCCAGGTTCGATCCCTTGTTGGGGAACTAAGATCCCACAGGCTGCATGGTAAAACCGAAAAAAAAAAAAAAAAAGAACATAAGAGAACATTTGTGTCCCTTGGGGTAGGATAGGAAAGATGTTATTAAGACACAAAAGCACTAACCAAAAAAAAATAAACAAATAAAATAAAATTGATAAATTGGACTTCATCAAAATTTAAAACTTTTGCTGTTTGACACACATTTTTAAGAAAATAAAAATGCAAACCATGAACTAGGGGAAAATATTCATGATTCATATATCTGACAGAGGACTTGTAGCCAGAACACATAAAGAACTCTTACAACTCAATTGTAAGAAGAAAAACAAACCACATTTTAAAATGGGCAAAATATTTAAATAGACAAGGAATTCTACTCCTAAGCATTTATACAAGAGAAGGAATACTTCTATACAATGCCTTATACATGAATGTACACAGTGACTCTATTCATAAGAGCCAAATAACGTAAATAGCTCAAATGTCCATTAACAGGGGAACAGATAAGCAAATTATGATATATCCATGCCCTGGAATACTACTCAGGAATAAAAAGGATGAACTACTCATACATAAAATAGCATATATGAATCTCAAAATTCTTAGGCTGAGTGGAAATAACCAGACACAAGAGAGTACAGTTCCGTATAATTCCATTAACATAAAATTCTAAAACTGTCAAATCTAATCTACATTGACAGAAAACAGATCAATGGTTGCCTGGAGCTGAGGGTGAGAGGGAGATTAGCTACAAAGAGGCTTAAGGGAACTTTTCGGAGGGGATGGAAATATTCTGTATCCTGATTGTGCTGGTGGTTACTGGTTACATGGATGTAAATCAGTAACAATTGTCAAAGCTCATCAAATTATACACTTAAAATAGGTGCATGTTACAGTAAACTACACCTCAACAAAGCTGATTTAAAAAACAAACAAACAATTTGTGGTGTGTTTGTCATTTGTCGACTTAGCTAAGCTGAAGTGCATTTCCCAGTATTCCCCTTCCTATACATTTCCAGTTAGAGTAGCCCATGAGAGAGGTTCTTGGGTGACATTTGGAGGGCAGAAGTGAAACGGCAGCCATTTTGAAATTCACACACGTTGTCACTTGTCTTCTGGCTCACCTTGTTGGTGTGAGGCAGTGACAGCAAGTGCTCCATCAAGGTCAGCAGCAACAAGAACTAACATGGGTTTCAGTTTGTCCTCATAGGCTTCCCCTTGAGTTTGTGGTTCTGTCTTGCTCTCCCCTGCTTTTCGTCCATTTTCCCTTGCTGACTGCTTGCCCTGTAAACCTGAATTTCCAGCATGAGATGTGAAGACAACAACCTTACAGAGTCCATTTTACCAGCTCCTACGATTGCATAAGGTTAAATACCTGTAACAAAGCTATACATGTAGATATATTCATTCCCCATGGTTCTGCTTCTCTGACTGAACCTTGACTGATAAAGCCTCTTTAGAAAAAAAAAAAAACAAAACCTCGCTCAGCCACTGTGTTATTGTTATTATGTATAATATGTTCCAAAGGGGGGAAAAAATGTAGTACCACTGTAAATCTATATTAGAGAAAAAAGAAAAGAAATGAGCTCTCCACAAGCTGGTTACTGCTAGAATCATTATTTAATTTCTACTTTAACTCTTTCCCCACCAGAATATATGAATTGGTTAACAAAAAGAGACAAATGCAATAATGGGGAAAACACTTGAGAAAAAAGGAGAGACCACAATTATGTCAATAATAAGGGCCACTATAGGATGGATGAGAGGGATCTACGCTCCCTGACAACTAAGACCCAGAGGGAAAGAAAACAAAAATATATGGCTAATATATATAAACTTATACACATTAAAATAAGGAAAAAATACTCATAACTATTTATTTTACTCCATGAATGTCAAGAACTGACACAGGTTGCAGAACACTCTTTGACATAAATCACAGCACTGTTTTTTTTGGATTTGTTTCCTAAGACAGAGGATACAAAAGCAAAAATAAATAAATGGGTCCTAATTAAACTTAAAAGCTTTCGCACAGCAAAGGAAACCATTGACAAAACAAAAGACAACCTACTAAATAGGAGAAAATATTTGCAAATTATATGACTGATAAGGGGCTAATATCCAAAATAAACAGTTCATACAACTCAACATCAAAAAAACAAACAACCCCATTAAAAAATGGACAGAAGACTTGAATAGACATTTTCCAAAGAAGACATACAGATGTCCATGAAAAGATGTTCGACATCATTGATTATCACAGAAATGCAGAACAAAAACCACAATGAGATATCACTTCACACCTGCCAGAATAGGTATCATCAAAAAGACCGCAAATAACAAATGTTGGTGAGGATGTGGAGAAAAGGGAACCCTTCTACACTGTTGGTGGAAATATAAGTTGGTGCAGCCACTATGGAAAACAGTATGGAGGTTCCTCAAAAAACTAAAACTAGGACTACCATATGATCCAGCAATCCCACTCCTGGGCATATATTGGAAGAAAATGAAAATACTAACTTGAAAAGATACATGCACCCCTGTGTTCATAGCAGCATTATTTACAATAGCCAAGAAATGGAAGCAACCTAAGTGCCCGTCAACAGATTAATGGATAAAGAAGATGTGGTATATGTGCACAATGAAATACTACTCAGCCATTTGAGCGAATGAAATTTTGCCATTTACAGCAACATGGATGGACTTGGAGGGTATTATACTAAGTGAAGTAAGTCAGACAGAGAAAGACAAATACTGTATGATATCACTAAAATGTGGAATCCAGACAATAAAACAAACTAGTGAATACAACAAAAAAGAAACAGACTCATAGGTATAGAGAACAAACTAGTGGTTACCTGTGGGGAGAGGGGAGAGGGAAGGGCATGATAGAGGTAGGAGATTAAGAGGTACAAACTCTTATGTATAAAAATAAATAAGTTACAAGGATATATTGTACAACACAGTGAATATAGACAATATTTTATAATAACTATAAAAGAAGTATAACCTTTAAAAATTGTGAATCACTATGTTGTACACCTGAAACTTATATAATATTGTACATCAACTATACCTTGATTTTTTAAAAAGGAAGAAGAAAAAAAAGAACTGACATAGGTTTCAGTCCGCCCTTGTGGGCTCCAGCTTGTGCTTGTGGGTTCAGCGCTGTCCTTGATCTTCCTCTACTTGACATCCATCTTCCCTTCCCCACTGTTTGCCCCTGGACTTCAAGCTCCAGCATCGGTTGGGAGGACAGCAGCCTTACAGCTTCTACAATTGTGTACGGTCAAATCCCTGTAACAAATACTTATCTCCTAGTGGTTCTGCTCCTCTGATTGAACCTTGACTGTTACATGAAACATTATAAATACTCCCTTTAAACTTAAGAACAAGGAAAAAATCCCCATTATCACTATTTTATTTAATATTATATTAGTGATTCTTGCCAGGGAATTAAGAAAAGAAAAATAATTAAAATATATTAGAAACAAAACTGTTGTCACTTGCAGGTGACGTGATTATCTCTATGGAATTAACAAACTATTAGAACTAATGAGATTGTTCAACAAAGTTGTTGAATATAAATTTCAAATATAAAACCAATTGCCTCCTTCTATACCATCATCAAAAAATTATAATTTAAGAAAAGATAACATTTAAGGTAGCAATGGAAGATAAGTTTCTTTGAAATAAATCTAACAAATTCAGAGCACATTTATAAAAGAAAATTATACAATTTTAATGAGAGGCATGAAAGATGACAAGTAAATGAGAAGGTATACTTTACTTGTAGATGGAAATTCTCAACATCATAAAGATATAAAGTAGGCCCACAATGGTGTATAAATTCAATGTGATTTCAGTCAAAATCTCAATAGGATCTTTCATGGAACTCGACAATCTCAAGTTAAAATTCATAAGAAAGTTGGACTTCCCTGGTGGTGCAGTGGTTAGGAATCCACCTGCCAATGCAGGGGACTTGGGTTCGAGCCCTGGTCCAGGAAGATCCCACGTGCCTCAGACCAACTAAGCCTGTGTGCCACAACTACTGAGACTGTGCTCAAGAGCCCATGAGCCACAACTACTGAGCCTGTGTGCTGCAACTACTGAAGCCCATGCTCCTAGAGCCTGTGCTCCACAACAAGAGAAGCCACCGCAATGAGAAGCCAGCCACTGCAACGAAGAGTAGCCCTCACTTGCCACAACTAAAGAAAACCCACACACAGCAATGAAGACCCAATGCAGCAAAAACTAACTTAATTAATTAATTAAAAAAATAAAATTCATAAGAAAGATAGAGGAGATAGAGGACCAAGAATAGCCAAGGCAATCTTAAAGAGAAGAAGGGAAAATTTGTCTTTCAGATGTTAAAACCTATTATGAAGCTATAGTAATTAAAAAGTATTGTTAATGGTGCAAAGATAAATTCATCATGGCCAAGTATAGTTTCAAATTTGATATTTAACAAAAGTGATATTATAAATAAGTCTGGAAAGGATGAGCTACTCATTCAATGGTGCTGGAATGATTTGCTAAATAAAGCAAAAAAAATTTTTAAACATTGTAGTCATATCTCACTGTATACAAAAGAAGCAATCTCAGTTGATTAAAGACCTTAATGAAAAGTAAAACTGAAATGACATATTAGATCATATTAAAAAATTTAATCTTCTGTATGAAAAAGATACAAAAACAAAATGACAAATCAATCTGTATCATTTTTCTTTTTAAATTTTTCACCTTTTAAATATACATACTGAAATATTTATGGGCAAAATGGTAATGATATCCAGGACTTGCTTCAAAACAACCCAGGAAGTAAGAGGAGGAATTGGTGGGGGGTGGGGTAAGGCTGGGGAGCAGGTTGGGTATAAATCAAATAAGATTGGCCAGGAGATGACAATTGTTAAAGTTAGGTGGTGGGTACATGGGGGCACACTGTTTTCTCCAATTTTGTATATATTTGAAATTCTCCATTAAAAGAAGTTTTAAAAGGAGAGGAAAGGGCTGGTGGCGCAGTGGTTGAGAGTCCGCCTGCCGATGCAGGAGACACGGGTTCGTGCCCTGGTCCGGGAAGATCCCACATGCCGCGGAGCAACTAAGCCCGTGAGCCATGGCCACTAGGCCTGTGCGTCCAGAGCCTGTGCTCCACAACGGGAGAGGCCACAACAGTGAGAGGCCCGCATACCGCAAAAAAAAAAAAAAAAAAAGGAGAGGAAAAAAGAGATGATATTTAAAAACAAAGTCAAGACAGAGACTGGGAGAAGACTTTTGTAATCCATATAACTAACAAAGGAGGACTGGTAATCTTAACATATAAAGAGTACCTCCATATCAATAAAAAATGACAACCCATTAAAACAATAGCCAGACAAAGAAAGACAAATATCATATGATATCACTTATATGTGGAATCTAAAAAAATGATACAAATGAACTTATTTACAAAACAGAAATAGACTCACAGACATAGAAAACAAACTTATGGTTACCAAAGGGAGGGATAAATTAGAAGGTTAGAATTAACATACACACACTACTATAATATAAAATAGATAAACAACGAGGACCTACTGTATACCACAGGGAATTCTACTCAATATTTTGTAATAACCTATATGGGAAAAGAATTTGGAAAAGAATATATATATATACATACATATATATGTGTATATATATATATATATATATACATACATAAATATGTATGTATATATATATATAAAACTGAATCACTTTGCTATACACTTGAAACTAACACAACATTGTGAATCAACTATACTTCAAAAAAAAAACAATGGCCCAAAAGTTTGAAAACACAATTCACAGAGAAGAAACCCAAGTGGGCAAAAAACATATGAAATATGAAATATGTTAAAAGACCAACTGCTCTTATAATCAGGAAAATGTGAATTAAATATCTTTTTACATATAGCAGATTGGCAAAAATTTAACATGTCTGAAAGTCTGAAAACAGTAAGCAATGGTGAGGATCTGGAGCCTATAAGATTCTTCAGATGAGTGATCTGGAGAGCAGGTTGACCATACATAACAAAGTTGATTATGTGTCTACCCAGCAACCCAAGATTCCACATGTCAGTATCCACCCTGGAGCAACTCTCCCACATGTGTCCAAGTAAACGTGTATATGTGTTTATTGCAACACTGCAATTGTGCGAAAAGGTGGAAATAAGTTTCACTTTGACTAATTTAGGGATCAATAAATAAATAGCTGAAGTTAGTCATTTTTCAGTGGATTTATATATGTACAAGAACACTGCACACCCACTTTAGCATACTGATTTTCTTCAGGAATGGAAAGGAGAGGAAGGGAACAGGATAAAGCCTTAGCTAAAGCAGACTCATTCTTTTTTATTTTATTTCATTTTATTTTATGAGAATAAAGTCAGCAAGGCCAATGTTAATGTTTGGGTTTTTTTGTACTAAAGGGTATATAAGTGTTGATTATTCTGTCTCTTCGTATGTTTTTAATGTTCTGTAATAAACTATTTTAAAACTGACAAATCTTTATTCTTTTTGATTTACACCATGTCAAATAATAAATGGGACTTTTTTGTCTTGTTTCCCACTAAAATAACTATTTTGGCATAGCATATATAGGGCCAAAGTCACACATCAGCTAGAACACTTGAACATTGTTGACTATTCCTTTAAAAATAATTCATTTAATTCATTTAGAAAAATAAAGCTACGGGCAATATCTTACTTTATCGTCATCTAAACATTTGCCTTGGCATATATAACAGCCTAGAGTCTCATGAATGTGTGATTATAAAACTTTCAGAGTTTCTGGCCTAGATTTAGCATCTAGTTCAACATCCAGACAGGTGAGGAATTTTCCCAACAGACCACAAACAAAAATATGGTTTGGAAAAATCTGGGGTAGAGGGTAGGGTGACATTTGTGGAGGCTTCCACTTTCCTAGGGAAAACCCATTTTCTCATTGCTGTTGCAAGCAGTTCTAAGACAATGCTATTATTTTAATATTACTTTTGAGCATTATCTTGCTTTTATGTTAATTTAAGAAATAATTCATTAGAATGGCTAGTACCCACTTGAAGAAAACACCTATGGAGAATACTGGAGCCACAATACCAGGTCTTAAGATGCCTATAGACTGAAGTAGCTGAGAAGACAGACTTTCAATACAGTAACTATACTGTACAAATCAGCATCCTCAGGTAGGTTTAATTACGATCCCCGCCCCCTTCCACAGTGGGTGAAAGATTTCCCGCACTCCCCACAAGCCCCAGCCCCCCACATGAAAACATGTGACCTAAGCAAATTTTGGCTTTGCAATATCAAGATCAAAAAACAAATGGCTAGGCCATGAAAGCATTACGTAGCATCCTAGGAATATATCTATTTGCATCAACAGAGTTTCCCCCAAGAGCTCAAACCCCATTACAGACAGTGCAGTTGTTGTAAAACGTGAAACACACATAGGATTGGCAAGGAAAGAAATGTATCACGGGTTTTTCCTTCTTCTTCAGAATTGAAGCTCTAAGTTAGACGGGGGAAGACAAATGCGACTCGAGCTCTGAATTATTCTTTTTTTATTTATACACTTCAGCAGTTCATTGTTGCCTTATCTCCTGGAGGTTGAAACTAATGAGAGTCTGAATAGTTTCATGTTAAGTCAAGAAAATGGAAACTGGATATGTTTGGAACAGTCGTTACATAAAATATGGTTGTTTTTATTGCTTTTAACTTTTGCTCTGTAGACTATCTTGTTAATTCAATAAAAAAATTTATGAAGGTGAATGAGTAATGTTTGTAAGTTTCTTTAAGCTTCTTGGATGAAAGGGGCTATTTAAAAACAAAGTATACTGTGTTGCATTATTATTTTATTTCATAAGCTCTGCAGCATAAAATGTTGCAAATAAAATCTCTCAAGGTTTTCAGGAAGATGAACATTATCTTCCTAGTCTTGAGAATAGATGTTCAGGCTTTTGTGAAAGTGGCAACTCCTATTTTTTGTTGCTGTTCAAGTTTTGTGTGCTCAGAAGCAGATATTGACAGGTGA